>NC_139536.1:118765312-119352441 GCF_965153285.1 Podarcis tiliguerta | reverse complement strand
AAAGAAATACTTTAGACTGTTAACTGCTGCCACTTTGAGGACATTCTGTGCATTGCAGCCTGATGTTTTATTTTAGTACAGGGAAGCTAATTTGCTGCCAGCTAGTGGCCATTAAAGGAAAAGGCACTTTCTGCTTAATTGTATGCTCCTTAATTGAGTAGCTTACTGTTTTATTTGGGTTCATTTTGTGATCGCCAGGTATCTGGGGTGCATTAACTTCTTTTCTCATGTTGATATTTCTCTTTTTTGGTAGCCATCATGTCTCCGAAGAGAGTCCCAGCGCAGTCTGCCTTGACCGTTCCGCCTAAAAGAAAGAAGACGAATAAGCTTTAATTGTGCTTATTTCAATTCGCATGGTGTTTTTGGGTGTGCATCAGAATCACCCCCAACCAAACAAAAAAGGTGTTTTGGATTCTATCTACATAAAAAGAAGATGATAACGCTCTGATTGGGCTGATTTCAAATTGATGTTTTTGGGGTTAGAATGCACATTCACCCAAAAATCGCAGTGACATGTTTGTTATCAGCATAGGTGTTATCAGCATAGGTGTTTTGGTTCCATCGCAAAAGAGAGCTTGGATTATTCTTTCGGTGTTCATTCACTCACAAATAGCAGAGCGATGCGTAATAAGCTTAAACAAAGCCAAACAGGTTGTTTTGGGTTCCAGCTACATAGAAAGAAGCATCTTGGATTTTGCCTATTTCATGTCGTGTTCTTTGGTGTTAATGCACATTGACCCAGAAATCGCAAAGTGTATGTAATGAGACCAACATAAGAAAACACCGTCTTTTCGCTTCCATATGCATAGAAAGAAGACGAATAAGCTTTCACAGGGCTTATTTCAATTCTCATGGTGTTTTCTGGGTGTGCACCAGAATCGCCCCCAACCCAAGCAAAAAGGTGTTTTGGGTTCCATCTACATAAAAGGAAGACGAATAGGCTTTGATTGAGCTTATTTCAAATTGGTGTTTTCGGGGTTACAATGCACATTTACCCAAAAATCGCAGAGTGAAATGTTTGTCATGAGCCCAAATTAAACATAGGTGTCTGGGTTCCATCTCAATAAAAAGAGGACGAATAAGCTTTGATTGTTCTTTCGTTGTTCATTCACCCACAAATAGCAAAGCGAAGTTTAATCAGCCAAAACAAAGCAAAACAGGTTCTTTTGCCGTCCATCTACATCGAAAGAAGAATCATGGATATCGCTTATTTCATGTCGTGTTCTTTGGTGTTAAAGCACATTGACCCAGAAATCGCAAAGTGTGTGTGTTGAGACCAAAATATCAAAACACCGTCTTTTCCCTTCCATATGAGTAGAAAGAAGACGAATAAGCTTTAATTGTGCTTATTTCAATTCACATGGTGTTTTTTGGGTGTGCACCAGAATCACCCCAACCAAAGCAAAAAGTTATTTTGGCTTCCATCTACATAAAAAGAAGATGATAAAGCTCAGATTGGGCTTATTTCAAATGGGTATTTTAGGGGTTAGAATGCACATTCACCCAAAAAACGCAGTGAGATGTTTGTTATCAGCCCAAATCAAGCATAGGTGTTTTGGGTCAATCTCAATAGAAAGAGGACAAATAAGCTTTGATTTTTCTTTCGGTGTTCATTCAGCCACAAATAGCATAACGAAGTTTAATAAGTCTAAACTAGGCAAAAGAGTTTCTTTTGGGTTCCAACTACATAGAAAGAAGAATCTTGGATTTCGCTCATTTCAATTTGGGTTCTTTGGTGTTAATGCACATTCACCCAGAAAACGCAAAGTTTATGCAATGAGACCAAAATAACAAAACAGCGTCTTTTTGCTTCCTATGCATAGAAAGAAGACGAATAAGCTTTGATTGGGCTTATTTCAATTCGCATGTTGTTTTTTGGGTGTTCAGAATCAACCCAACCAAAGCAAAAAGGCCATCTGCACTAAAAAAAGATGATAAAGCTCTGATTGGGCTTATTTCAAATTGGTGATTTCATGTCGTGTTCTTTGGTGTTAATGCATATTGACCCAGAAATCGCAAAGTGTGTGTATTGAAACCAAAATATCAAAACACCGTCTTTTCCCATCCATATGAGAAGAAAGAAGACGAATAAGCTTTAATTGTGCTTATTTCAATTCGCATGGTGTTTTTTTGGGTGTGCACCAGCATCACCCCCATCCAAAGCCAAAAGGTATTTTGGGTTCCATCTACATAAAAAGAAGATGATAAGCCTCTGATTGGGCTGGTTTCAAATTGATCTTTTTGGGGTTAGAATGCACATTCACCCAAAAATCGCAGTGACATGTTTGTTATCAGCATAGGTGTTATCAGCATAGGTGTTTTGGTTCCATCGCAAAAGAAAGCTTGGATTATTCTTTCGGTGGTTAGAATGCACATTCACCCAAAAATCGCAGTGACATGTTTGTTATCAGCATAGGTGTTATCAGCATAGGTGTTTTGGTTCCATCGCAAAAGAGAGCTTGGATTATTCTTTCGGTGTTCATTCACTCACAAATAGCAGAGCGATGCGTAATAAGCTTAAACAAAGCCAAACAGGTTGTTTTGGGTTCCAGCTACATAGAAAGAAGCATCTTGGATTTTGCCTATTTCATGTCGTGTTCTTTGGTGTTAATGCACATTGTCCCAGAAATCGCAAAGTGTATGTAATGAGACCAACATAAGAAAACACCGTCTTTTCGCTTCCATATGCATAGAAAGAAGACGAATAAGCTTTCACAGGGCTTATTTCAATTCTCATGGTGCTTTCTGGGTGTGCACCAGAATTGCCCCCAACCCAAGCAAAAAGGTGTTTTGGGTTCCATCTACATAAAAGGAAGACGAATAGGCTTTGATTGAGCTTATTTCAAATTGGTGTTTTCGGGGTTACAATGCACATTCACCCAAAAATCGCAGAGTGAAATGTTTGTCATGATAAAGCTCTGATTGGGCTTATTTCCAATTGTTGGTTTTGGGGTTAGAATGCACATTCACCCCGAAATCGCAGATGCTAAATGTTTGTCACCAGTCCAAATCAAGAATAGGTCTTTTGGTTCCATCTCAATAGAAAGAAGACAAATAAGCTTTAATTGTTCTTTCGGTGTTCATTCACCCACAAACAGCAAAGCGAGGTGTAGTAAGCCAAAACAAAGCAAAACAGGTTGTTTTGGCTTCCATCTACATAGAAAGAAGACTCTTGGATGTCGCGTATTTCATGTCGTGTTCTTTGGTGTAAATGCACATTGATCCAGAAATCGCTCAGTGTATGTAATGAGACCAATATAACACAACACTGTCTTTTCGCTTCCATGTGCGTAGAAAGAAGAGAAATAAGCTTTGATTGTGCTTATTTCAACTTGCATGGTGTTTTTTGGGTGTGCACCAGAATCAGCCCCAACCAAACAAAAAAGGTGTTTTGGACTCTATCTACATAAAAAGAAGATGATAACGCTCTGATTGGGCTGATTTCAAATTGGTCTTTTGGGGGTTAGAATGCACATTGACCCAGAAATCCCAAAGTGTGTGTAATGAGACCAAATAAAGCTTAGGTGTTTTGGTTCCATCGCAATAGAAAGCTTGGATTGTTCTTTCGGTGTTCATTCACTCACAAAGCGTGTTCTCCTTGCACGAGGCTAGGGCTTCCTCTTTTCGCCCATGCATCGGATTGATCACAGCGAAGGGAGATGGTTGTATTTTTCTACCAATTACCCATTATCCTTGTGTCTTTGGCCTGCTTTAATTGCGTTAGCTCTATTTAATTCTTAATTTTGTCCTTTGATTAAGTTTCCTCTGTGTAATAATTATTAATTTTATTTTAATTTTCCCTCTCTCCTTCTAAAATTTTTACCCTTCATTCCCACCCCCCTTAGTCCTTTAATTTTCCCCTATCCCCCCTTCCCCTCCCCCACTGTAGCTTAACGTTCGGAGGCACTAGGCCTCTGCGAAGTGCGCCCAGCCGCAGGGGCGCAGCTGCCTAGGCCTGGCTCCTGGTTGGACGAAGGGCCTTTTTTCGGCAGCGCCTGGTGCCGCGCCGCAGCGGGGGGTGCCTCCAGCCCTGCTGGGCCTTCTTAGGCTTTCCCGAGCCCCCCCCCCGCCGATTTCCGAGGCCGGATTCGGCCTTCTTTTGTCCTTGGCGGCCCTCCCTGCGAAGCGGGGAGGCCTGGTGTCTTGCGGGGCTGCAGGGAGGCAGGCGCGGCCTAACTTGGGCCTGGGTGCAGGCCCATTGTGTTCAGCTGCCTTTCCCTGCTGCGTTTTGGCGGGAACGCCATTTTCCAGGCTTAAATTGCTCACGCAGGCCATCTAGTGGCCGTTCTGAGCATTGCAGCCTCCCTGATTGAATTATAAAGAAATACTTTAGACTGTTAACTGCTGCCACTTTGAGGACATTCTGTGCATTGCAGCCTGATGTTTTATTTTAGTACAGGGAAGCTAATTTGCTGCCAGCTAGTGGCCAATAAAGGAAAAGGCACTTTCTGCTTAATTGTATGCTCCTTAATTGAGTAGCTTACTGTTTTATTTGGGTTCATTTTGTGATCGCCAGGTATCTGGGGTGCATTAACTTCTTTTCTCATGTTGATATTTCTCTTTTTTGGTAGCCATCATGTCTCCGAAGAGAGTCCCAGCGCAGTCTGCCTTGACCGTTCCGCCTAAAAGAAAGAAGACGAATAAGCTTTAATTGTGCTTATTTCAATTCGCATGGTGTTTTTGGGTGTGCATCAGAATCACCCCCAACCAAACAAAAAAGGTGTTTTGGATTCTATCTACATAAAAAGAAGATGATAACGCTCTGATTGGGCTGATTTCAAATTGATGTTTTTGGGGTTAGAATGCACATTCACCCAAAAATCGCAGTGACATGTTTGTTATCAGCATAGGTGTTATCAGCATAGGTGTTTTGGTTCCATCGCAAAAGAGAGCTTGGATTATTCTTTCGGTGTTCATTCACTCACAAATAGCAGAGCGATGCGTAATAAGCTTAAACAAAGCCAAACAGGTTGTTTTGGGTTCCAGCTACATAGAAAGAAGCATCTTGGATTTTGCCTATTTCATGTCGTGTTCTTTGGTGTTAATGCACATTGACCCAGAAATCGCAGTGTATGTAATGAGACCAACATAAGAAAACACCGTCTTTTCGCTTCCATATGCATAGAAAGAAGACGAATAAGCTTTCACAGGGCTTATTTCAATTCTCATGGTGTTTTCTGGGTGTGCACCAGAATCGCCCCCAACCCAAGCAAAAAGGTGTTTTGGGTTCCATCTACATAAAAGGAAGACGAATAGGCTTTGATTGAGCTTATTTCAAATTGGTGTTTTCGGGGTTACAATGCACATTTACCCAAAAATCGCAGAGTGAAATGTTTGTCATGAGCCCAAATTAAACATAGGTGTCTGGTTTCCATCTCAATAAAAAGAGGACGAATAAGCTTTGATTGTTCTTTCGTTGTTCATTCACCCACAAATAGCAAAGCGAAGTTTAATCAGCCAAAACAAAGCAAAACAGGTTCTTTTGCCGTCCATCTACATCGAAAGAAGAATCATGGATATCGCTTATTTCATGTCGTTCTTTGGTGTTAAAGCACATTGACCCAGAAATCGCAAAGTGTGTGTGTTGAGACCAAAATATCAAAACACCATCTTTTCCCTTCCATATGAGTAGAAAGAAGACGAATAAGCTTTAATTGTGCTTATTTCAATTCACATGGTGTTTTTTGGGTGTGCACCAGAATCACCCCCAACCAAAGCAAAAAGTTATTTTGGCTTCCATCTACATAAAAAGAAGATGATAAAGCTCAGATTGGGCTTATTTCAAATTGGTATTTTAGGGGTTAGAATGCACATTCACCCAAAAAACGCAGTGAGATGTTTGTTATCAGCCCAAATCAAGCATAGGTGTTTTGGGTCAATCTCAATAGAAAGAGGACAAAAAAGCTTTGATTTTTCTTTCGGTGTTCATTCAGCCACAAATAGCATAACGAAGTTTAATAAGTCTAAACTAGGCAAAAGAGTTTCTTTTGGGTTCCAACTACATAGAAAGAAGAATCTTGGATTTCGCTCATTTCAATTTGGGTTCTTTGGTGTTAATGCACATTCACCCAGAAAACGCAAAGTTTATGCAATGAGACCAAAATAACAAAACAGCGTCTTTTTGCTTCCTATGCATAGAAAGAAGACGAATAAGCTTTGATTGGGCTTATTTCAATTCGCATGTTGTTTTTTGGGTGTTCAGAATCAACCCAACCAAAGCAAAAAGGCCTTGTGGGTTCCATCTGCACTAAAAAAAGATGATAAAGCTCTGATTGGGCTTATTTCAAATTGGTGATTTCATGTCGTGTTCTTTGGTGTTAATGCATATTGACCCAGAAATCGCAAAGTGTGTGTATTGAAACCAAAATATCAAAACACCGTCTTTTCCCATCCATATGAGAAGAAAGAAGACGAATAAGCTTTAATTGTGCTTATTTCAATTCGCATGGTGTTTTTTTGGGTGTGCACCAGCATCACCCCCATCCAAAGCCAAAAGGTATTTTGGGTTCCATCTACATAAAAAGAAGATGATAAGCCTCTGATTGGGCTGGTTTCAAATTGATCTTTTTGGGGTTAGAATGCACATTCACCCAAAAATCGCAGTGACATGTTTGTTATCAGCATAGGTGTTATCAGCATAGGTGTTTTGGTTCCATCGCAAAAGAAAGCTTGGATTATTCTTTCGGTGGTTAGAATGCACATTCACCCAAAAATCGCAGTGACATGTTTGTTATCAGCATAGGTGTTATCAGCATAGGTGTTTTGGTTCCATCGCAAAAGAGAGCTTGGATTATTCTTTCGGTGTTCATTCACTCACAAATAGCAGAGCGATGCGTAATAAGCTTAAACAAAGCCAAACAGGTTGTTTTGGGTTCCAGCTACATAGAAAGAAGCATCTTGGATTTTGCCTATTTCATGTCGTGTTCTTTGGTGTTAATGCACATTGTCCCAGAAATCGCAAAGTGTATGTAATGAGACCAACATAAGAAAACACCGTCTTTTCGCTTCCATATGCATAGAAAGAAGACGAATAAGCTTTCACAGGGCTTATTTCAATTCTCATGGTGCTTTCTGGGTGTGCACCAGAATTGCCCCCAACCCAAGCAAAAAGGTGTTTTGGGTTCCATCTACATAAAAGGAAGACGAATAGGCTTTGATTGAGCTTATTTCAAATTGGTGTTTTCGGGGTTACAATGCACATTTACCCAAAAATCGCAGAGTGAAATGTTTGTCATGAGCCCAAATTAAACATAGGTGTCTGGGTTCCATCTCAATAAAAAGAGGACGAATAAGCTTTGATTGTTCTTTCGTTGTTCATTCACCCACAAATAGCAAAGCGAAGTTTAATCAGCCAAAACAAAGCAAAACAGGTTCTTTTGCCGTCCATCTACATCGAAAGAAGAATCATGGATATCGCTTATTTCATGTCGTTCTTTGGTGTTAAAGCACATTGACCCAGAAATCGCAAAGTGTGTGTGTTGAGACCAAAATATCAAAACACCATCTTTTCCCTTCCATATGAGTAGAAAGAAGACGAATAAGCTTTAATTGTGCTTATTTCAATTCACATGGTGTTTTTTGGGTGTGCACCAGAATCACCCCCAACCAAAGCAAAAAGTTATTTTGGCTTCCATCTACATAAAAAGAAGATGATAAAGCTCAGATTGGGCTTATTTCAAATTGGTATTTTAGGGGTTAGAATGCACATTCACCCAAAAAACGCAGTGAGATGTTTGTTATCAGCCCAAATCAAGCATAGGTGTTTTGGGTCAATCTCAATAGAAAGAGGACAAAAAAGCTTTGATTTTTCTTTCGGTGTTCATTCAGCCACAAATAGCATAACGAAGTTTAATAAGTCTAAACTAGGCAAAAGAGTTTCTTTTGGGTTCCAACTACATAGAAAGAAGAATCTTGGATTTCGCTCATTTCAATTTGGGTTCTTTGGTGTTAATGCACATTCACCCAGAAAACGCAAAGTTTATGCAATGAGACCAAAATAACAAAACAGCGTCTTTTTGCTTCCTATGCATAGAAAGAAGACGAATAAGCTTTGATTGGGCTTATTTCAATTCGCATGTTGTTTTTTGGGTGTTCAGAATCAACCCAACCAAAGCAAAAAGGCCTTGTGGGCTCCATCTGCACTAAAAAAAGATGATAAAGCTCTGATTGGGCTTATTTCAAATTGGTGATTTCATGTCATGTTCTTTGGTGTTAATGCATATTGACCCAGAAATCGCAAAGTGTGTGTATTGAAACCAAAATATCAAAACACCGTCTTTTCCCATCCATATGAGAAGAAAGAAGACGAATAAGCTTTAATTGTGCTTATTTCAATTCGCATGGTGTTTTTTTGGGTGTGCACCAGCATCACCCCCATCCAAAGCCAAAAGGTATTTTGGGTTCCATCTACATAAAAAGAAGATGATAAGCCTCTGATTGGGCTGGTTTCAAATTGATCTTTTTGGGGTTAGAATGCACATTCACCCAAAAATCGCAGTGACATGTTTGTTATCAGCATAGGTGTTATCAGCATAGGTGTTTTGGTTCCATCGCAAAAGAAAGCTTGGATTATTCTTTCGGTGGTTAGAATGCACATTCACCCAAAAATCGCAGTGACATGTTTGTTATCAGCATAGGTGTTATCAGCATAGGTGTTTTGGTTCCATCGCAAAAGAGAGCTTGGATTATTCTTTCGGTGTTCATTCACTCACAAATAGCAGAGCGATGCGTAATAAGCTTAAACAAAGCCAAACAGGTTGTTTTGGGTTCCAGCTACATAGAAAGAAGCATCTTGGATTTTGCCTATTTCATGTCGTGTTCTTTGGTGTTAATGCACATTGTCCCAGAAATCGCAAAGTGTATGTAATGAGACCAACATAAGAAAACACCGTCTTTTCGCTTCCATATGCATAGAAAGAAGACGAATAAGCTTTCACAGGGCTTATTTCAATTCTCATGGTGCTTTCTGGGTGTGCACCAGAATTGCCCCCAACCCAAGCAAAAAGGTGTTTTGGGTTCCATCTACATAAAAGGAAGACGAATAGGCTTTGATTGAGCTTATTTCAAATTGGTGTTTTCGGGGTTACAATGCACATTCACCCAAAAATCGCAGAGTGAAATGTTTGTCATGATAAAGCTCTGATTGGGCTTATTTCCAATTGTTGGTTTTGGGGTTAGAATGCACATTCACCCCGAAATCGCAGATGCTAAATGTTTGTCACCAGTCCAAATCAAGAATAGGTCTTTTGGTTCCATCTCAATAGAAAGAAGACAAATAAGCTTTAATTGTTCTTTCGGTGTTCATTCACCCACAAACAGCAAAGCGAGGTGTAGTAAGCCAAAACAAAGCAAAACAGGTTGTTTTGGCTTCCATCTACATAGAAAGAAGACTCTTGGATGTCGCGTATTTCATGTCGTGTTCTTTGGTGTAAATGCACATTGATCCAGAAATCGCTCAGTGTATGTAATGAGACCAATATAACACAACACTGTCTTTTCGCTTCCATGTGCGTAGAAAGAAGAGAAATAAGCTTTGATTGTGCTTATTTCAACTTGCATGGTGTTTTTTGGGTGTGCACCAGAATCAGCCCCAACCAAACAAAAAAGGTGTTTTGGACTCTATCTACATAAAAAGAAGATGATAACGCTCTGATTGGGCTGATTTCAAATTGGTCTTTTGGGGGTTAGAATGCACATTGACCCAGAAATCCCAAAGTGTGTGTAATGAGACCAAATAAAGCTTAGGTGTTTTGGTTCCATCGCAATAGAAAGCTTGGATTGTTCTTTCGGTGTTCATTCACTCACAAAGCGTGTTCTCCTTGCACGAGGCTAGGGCTTCCTCTTTTCGCCCATGCATCGGATTGATCACAGCGAAGGGAGATGGTTGTATTTTTCTACCAATTACCCATTATCCTTGTGTCTTTGGCCTGCTTTAATTGCGTTAGCTCTATTTAATTCTTAATTTTGTCCTTTGATTAAGTTTCCTCTGTGTAATAATTATTAATTTTATTTTAATTTTCCCTCTCTCCTTCTAAAATTTTTACCCTTCATTCCCACCCCCCTTAGTCCTTTAATTTTCCCCTATCCCCCCTTCCCCTCCCCCACTGTAGCTTACCTTAACGTTCGGAGGCACTAGGCCTCTGCGAAGTGCGCCCAGCCGCAGGGGCGCAGCTGCCTAGGCCTGGCTCCTGGTTGGACGAAGGGCCTTTTTTCGGCAGCGCCTGGTGCCGCGCCGCAGCGGGGGGTGCCTCCAGCCCTGCTGGGCCTTCTTAGGCTTTCCCGAGCCCCCCCCCCCCCGCCGATTTCCGAGGCCGGATTCGGCCTTCTTTTGTCCTTGGCGGCCCTCCCTGCGAAGCGGGGAGGCCTGGTGTCTTGCGGGGCTGCAGGGAGGCAGGCGCGGCCTAACTTGGGCCTGGGTGCAGGCCCATTGTGTTCAGCTGCCTTTCCCTGCTGCGTTTTGGCGGGAACGCCATTTTCCAGGCTTAAATTGCTCACGCAGGCCATCTAGTGGCCGTTCTGAGCATTGCAGCCTCCCTGATTGAATTATAAAGAAATACTTTAGACTGTTAACTGCTGCCACTTTGAGGACATTCTGTGCATTGCAGCCTGATGTTTTATTTTAGTACAGGGAAGCTAATTTGCTGCCAGCTAGTGGCCAATAAAGGAAAAGGCACTTTCTGCTTAATTGTATGCTCCTTAATTGAGTAGCTTACTGTTTTATTTGGGTTCATTTTGTGATCGCCAGGTATCTGGGGTGCATTAACTTCTTTTCTCATGTTGATATTTCTCTTTTTTGGTAGCCATCATGTCTCCGAAGAGAGTCCCAGCGCAGTCTGCCTTGACCGTTCCGCCTAAAAGAAAGAAGACGAATAAGCTTTAATTGTGCTTATTTCAATTCGCATGGTGTTTTTGGGTGTGCATCAGAATCACCCCCAACCAAACAAAAAAGGTGTTTTGGATTCTATCTACATAAAAAGAAGATGATAACGCTCTGATTGGGCTGATTTCAAATTGATGTTTTTGGGGTTAGAATGCACATTCACCCAAAAATCGCAGTGACATGTTTGTTATCAGCATAGGTGTTATCAGCATAGGTGTTTTGGTTCCATCGCAAAAGAGAGCTTGGATTATTCTTTCGGTGTTCATTCACTCACAAATAGCAGAGCGATGCGTAATAAGCTTAAACAAAGCCAAACAGGTTGTTTTGGGTTCCAGCTACATAGAAAGAAGCATCTTGGATTTTGCCTATTTCATGTCGTGTTCTTTGGTGTTAATGCACATTGACCCAGAAATCGCAAAGTGTATGTAATGAGACCAACATAAGAAAACACCGTCTTTTCGCTTCCATATGCATAGAAAGAAGACGAATAAGCTTTCACAGGGCTTATTTCAATTCTCATGCTGTTTTCTGGGTGTGCACCAGAATCGCCCCCAACCCAAGCAAAAAGGTGTTTTGGGTTCCATCTACATAAAAGGAAGACGAATAGGCTTTGATTGAGCTTATTTCAAATTGGTGTTTTCGGGGTTACAATGCACATTTACCCAAAAATCGCAGAGTGAAATGTTTGTCATGAGCCCAAATTAAACATAGGTGTCTGGGTTCCATCTCAATAAAAAGAGGACGAATAAGCTTTGATTGTTCTTTCGTTGTTCATTCACCCACAAATAGCAAAGCGAAGTTTAATCAGCCAAAACAAAGCAAAACAGGTTCTTTTGCCGTCCATCTACATCGAAAGAAGAATCATGGCTTTCGCTTATTTCAAGTCGTGTTCTTTGGTGAAAATGCACATTGACTCAGAAATCGCACAGTGTATGTACTGAAACCAACATATCAAAACACCGTCTTTTCCCTTCCATATGAGTAGAAAGAAGACGAATAAGCTTTAATTGTGCTTATTTAAATTCAAATGGTGTTTTTTGGGTGTGCACCAGAATCACCCCCAACCAAAGCAAAAAGGTGTTTTGGGTTCCATCTTCATAAAAAGAAGATGATAACGCTCTGATTGGGCGTATTTCAAATTGGTGTTTTTGGGGTTAGAATGCACATTCACCCAAAAATTGCAGTGACATGTTTGTTATCAGCCCAAATCAAGCATAGGTGTTTTGGTTCCATCTCAATAGAAAGAGGACGAATAAGCAAGGATTGTTCTTTCGGTGTTCATTCACTCAGAAATAGCAAAGTGAAGCGTAATAAGCTTAAACAAAGCCAAACAGGTTGTTTTGGGTTCCAGCTACATAGAAAGAATCTTGGATTTCGCTTATTTCATGTGTTCTTTGGTGTTAATGCACATTGATCCAAAAATCGCAGTGTGTGTAATGAGACCAAATAAAGCATAGGTGTTTTGGTTCCATCGCAATAGAAAGCTTGGAATGTTCCTTCGGTGTTCATTCACTCACAAATTGCAAAGCGAAGCGTAATAAGCTTAAACAAAGCCAAACAGGTTGTTTTGGGTTCCAGCTACATAGAAAGAAGAATCTTGGATATCGCTTATTTCATGTCGTGTTCTTTGGTGTTAAAGCACATTGACCCAGAAATCGCAAAGTGTGTGTGTTGAGACCAAAATATCAAAACACCGTCTTTTCCCTTCCATATGAGTAGAAAGAAGACTGTCAGGGGTTCAGGAGCAGAGTCACAGGAGAGGGAAGAAACGGAGAGCGAGGGGGAGGAGTCGGAAGGAAATGTCAGCGGCGACAGTAGTCCGAGGTCTCTGAGTCTCTCCAGTGACTCGGAGGATTCACAGAAAGGGGCCCCCATGGTCAGGGCAAGGGGGACACCTCGGGAAGAAGGGGCCAGAGGGGACTCAGAGAGTAACAGCTGGAAATCCGGACCAGCTTCCCCCCCAGAGTGCAGTAGGGGGGAGGAGTCCAAGGCATCGGGATCAGGGAGCGCGCAGGCAGAGGGAGAGCGTGAAGCAGGAGTGGCCACACCCTCGTCAGGGAGCGAGGAAACGGTCATCAGGAAAGTTAAACGCGCGCGCGCGCCAAGTTCAAATGTACAGGAGGGCGGCAAGGTGGGCAGCCCGGGTAGGGAGCCAGGTCCTAAAGCACGCCGAAGAGAGGGGGAGGAGTCAGAGGGGTCCAGCTCTGCGTCAGAAGAGTCCAGGAGGGAAGAGACCCCGGGGGGTAGTAAGACCCAGAGGAAGAGAGAGAGAAGGAGGAGGTGGAGTAAGATTAGAGTTTTAAGCTGGTGCACAGGGGGCGGAGATCCAGATAGAGCTTCGCCGGTCTAAAGCTCAGACGTAGAGCTGGGACGCTGAGATTTGTAAATGGAGACTATTCTTCAATAAAGACTTTGATACTGTACTACCGGCTAGCGTTGGTCCTTGGTGAGCTGGGACCCGGAGCCAGCTCTGACAGTAAGCTCTATCTCCATTCTTAAAGTTTTGGCACCAAGAACCTCGCCACGTGAGTTGACGCAGCGAGGGCAGAGGAGGGGTGCTTCAAGAGCTCACAGAACTCAGGCAAGATGACGACGGAAGAGCAGATATCCGCCCTGCAAGAAGCTGTGACACGACTCAGCACGGAGGTAATTGCATCCAGAAAAAGAGAGGAGGAAATGAGTAGCGCCTACCGGGATCTCCAAGTAAGATTGGACGTGATTTCCAAACAGGGGCCACCTGGATCCAAAGCAGAGGGCATTGGATTGGGAAAGAGGGGAGGCAGCCTTGTATCCCATTTTGACGGGAGTTTACAGCAGTACCCCAACTTTAGAGCAGACCTGTTGTTTGCGCTGGATCTGCTGGACAAAGACTTTAGAGATGAAAGAGAGAAAGTGGGGTTTATCCTATCCCATTTGCATGGTGAAGCCAAAACGTGGCTGAGAAATTTATGGAGGGACAATGATCCGGCGCTCCAAGACGCGAAGGCTTTCATTAAAGCTATGGACTCGTGTTTTTTATCAAAGATAGACGTTGATATTGCCAGGAGAGACATACATGGACTTAAGCAAGGCAAAGCCAGCGTGCGTCAGTACCATACGCGTTTCTTCGCACTGGTTCATGCACTGGGATGGGACAAAGCTTCTGCGCCAGTGAGAGATCTCTTTTGGGAGGGCTTGAATACAGAAGTAAAAGCCGAGATTGGAAGGGGGGAGAGGCCAAGGAGCACCCAGGAAGTGGTCCAGAGGGCTCTGGAGATCGGGGTGCATCTGGAGGAACGTCCTTGCAACAGAGAAGAAGGACGTTGGGGAAGGGCACCAGCCAGAGCACCTCCCTTCTATCCCAAAGAAGCAGCGCGTGCGCAGTCCACGCCCTCGCAGGGAGGGGGAGAGGAACCGATGGAGCTCGGAGGTGCCAGGGCTCAGTCAGCTACCAGAGCCCTGACGCCGGGAGCAGTCAAGACGAAGCCTCCTAGAGGGAACAGGAAGTGCTACATCTGCGACAGTGCTCAACACATGGCGAAAGAGTGTCCCCAGAGGCTCCACAAGCACACTGCAGCATCAGCAACAGTGACAGAAGCAACGCAGCAGGGAAACGACAGAGTCTGGCTGGAGGAAGAGGTACTGGGGTCCAGCCAGACAAATCAATGAAACAATCCCCAGGGATTTTGCAGCCCACAGACCCCCTCCCACCCAAACCAGTGGTGCAGCTTACAGCGTCTCTCCAACTGCCCAACGGAAGCACTCTGGAAGTGCCGATCACCATTGACTCCGGCAGCAACGCCGACTTTATAGGACTGGATTTTATTCAGCAGCACAATATACCACTGCTGCCAGCCACACTGCCCCTGAAGGTTGTCACAGTGGATGGCAGGGACTTGCTAGGGGGGCAAGTGGTGCAACAAACGCAACCAATGGTGATGCGGATTGGAAATCACCAAGAGGTCATCAGCTTCAACGTCACCAAACTGTCAGGCACGCCGGTAGTCTTGGGCATGAGTTGGCTGCACAGGCACAGTCCAGCATTGGCGTGGTACCAACGCCAATTGACCTTCGGTTCCTCCTATTGCGCGGAACATTGCATTCTTCGTAGCCAAGAAGAAGGAGGGGAAGACACGCAGCTACAATTGAGCACGCTGCAAGCAGTGCCACGCAAGTACGCAGCGTTTTTGGAGGTTTTCTGCGAGAAGGAAGCAGACAAGCTGCCTCCCCACAGGCCCTATGACTGCCAGATTGACCTCCTGCCAGGGGCGACGCTGCCAGCCGGGAAACTGTATTCCATGTCTGAAGACGAGCTGCAGGAGCTCAAGGAGTTCATAGACCTCAACTTAAAGCGCGGTTTCATCCGGGAGTCGAAAGCAGCAGGGGGCAGTCCTGTATTCTTTGTGAAGAAAAAGGACACGCCCCAAAAAAGACTTGTAGTGGATTTCAGGCTCTTAAATTCAAAGACCAAGCCCACAGCCTTTCCAATGCCCAAAATAGATGACCTGCTGGCAACGGTGAGGAAAGGACGCGTTTTTACAAAGTTGGATCTGAGAGGGGCGTACAACCTGATCCGCATACGGGAGGGGGACGAGTGGAAGACTGCCATGTTCACGCCCCTGGGCACATATGAATATAGAGTTATGCCCTTCGGTTTACAAAATGGCGCCCACTGTTTTCAAGCGTTCATGCATCACGTCCTGGCGGGTCTTCTCTACAAGAAATGCGTCTGCTTCTTGGACGACATCCTGATATTCTCAGAATCTGAGGAGACCCACGAGGGGGACGTCAAGGAGGTTCTGCAGCGACTGCAGGAGCATCGGCTGTACGCAAAGCTGGAGAAGTGCCAGTTCGACAGGAAGGAGGTGGATTTCCTGGGCTACAAGCTGTCGGACAAGGGGCTCGCCATGGACAGCGCCAAGGTTCGCGCGGTGTTGGATTGGAAGAGCCCACGCAATCGGAAGGAGGTCCAGCGGTTTGTGGGGTTCGCCAACTTTTACCGCAAATTCATCAAGGGGTTCGCGATGCAGACAGCGGCCATTACCGACACGCTCAGCTCCAAGAAGAAGAAGTTCATCTGGACGGAGCAAGCGGAGCAGTCCTTCCAGAACCTCAAGCGTCTCTTCTCGTCCGAAGGGCAGCTACTGCATGTGAATCCCAGCAAACCGCTGAGGGTTGAGACGGACGCCTCAGACAGAGCCGTGGGCGCCGTACTGTTGCAGGAGGACCCGCATGGGGACTGGAGACCGTGTGCCTTCTACTCTAGGAAGCTCAGCAAGTTAGAGCAGAACTACACCATCTGGGACAGGGAGTTGCTGGCCATTCATGCAGCATTCAAGGCGTGGCGGCACTTCCTCATCGGGGCCAAACACACTGTGCAGGTTCGCACGGATCATAAGAACTTGGAGTACTGGCGCACGGCAAGGTTCCTGAACCAGCGGCACATCAGATGGGCGGAGTTCTTTGCGGATTTCGACTTCAGGATAGAATACATCCCAGGCGACAACAACATCATGGCAGATGCACTGTCCAGAAAGCCGCAATACCTCGAAGAAGCGGCGCCAGCAGCGGCCAAGCACATTTTCGCCCAGAAAGCGTGGGCGTGCGCTTCCGCAACCGTGGACCTGGAAGCGGTCCGTCGAGCACTGCAGGAGGACTCCTTCGCTCTAGCCAAGATGGAGGAGGTGCGCAAGGGCACGGTGAAAGACGACGAGTTCCAAATAAGGGACGGATTGCTCATCCGCAGAGGAGCACTCTATGTACCGGGAGATGAGCTCCGAGCGAAAGTACTGCAGCAGTTGCACGACGCGCCAACCGCCGGGCACTTCGGCAAGGAGAAGACGGCGGAACTCGTTGCCAGAGATTTCTGGTGGCCCAAGATGAGGGGGGAAGTCGCGGAGTACGTCTCGAGGTGCGACACTTGCCAAAGGGCCAAGTCAGTGCACAAACCTCCGGCAGGACTGCTCGAACCGCTGCAGACCCCGAGCGAACCGTGGGAGAGGGTGGCACTGGACTTTGTCACGGATTTACCCAGCTCGAGGGGTAAAACGGCAGTGCTAGTGGTGGTGGACATGTTCACTAAAATGGCCCACTTCATTCCGTGCGCGAAGGTGGCCACGGCAGAACAGACCGCCAAACTGTTCATAGACCACGTCTTCAGGGTGCACGGACTGCCACGGTCTATCTTGTCCGACAGGGGGCGCCAGTTCATTTCGAGCTTCTGGCAGAAGCTGATGGGTTTCCTGAACGTCAAGATCAACCTAGCGTCGGCGAGACACCCGCAGACCAACGGACAAGCGGAGCGCGTCAACGCCATCATGCAGCAGTACCTGAGATGCTATGCAAATCAACAGCCGACGACATGGGTGGACTACCTGCCACTCGCTGAGTTCGCTTACAACAACACGAAGCACGTGTCCACAGGGGTGACGCCGTTCTTCGCCAACAACGGGAGGCATCCCAGAACCTTCCCGGGATTAGAGAAACTGGGGGAGGGGGAGCCACAGGCAGCGGAAGTCTTGGCGGCGGAATTGCAGGAAGTCCACGATCAGCTTAGGAGGCAGTTAGAGCTTGCAAAGCACGCATACAAACTGCAGGCTGACAAGCACAGGAGGGTTGGTGAAGACATACAGGTGGGAGACTGGGTGTGGTTAGCGGCCCACGCAGTGCCGACCAGATCTTTAGCTAAGAAGAAACTCGGACATAAGCAGCTAGGACCTTACCTAGTTGAGGCACAGATCAATCCGGTGGCCTTCCGGTTGACACTTCCGGAGGGATCCAGAATGCACCCAGTGTTCCATAGGTCGGTGCTCACGCCCTACAAAGCACCTCACCGATTTCAGGCGCAGGGCACGGCACCAGACCCGTATAGGGAGGCCCCCCCAAGGAGGGAGTCGCCAAGAAGAGAACCCATCAACCAGGTCACAGAGATTTTGGACTCGAGATGGGGGGAGGAGGGAGTAGAATATTTTCTCGCAAGGGAAGGTACCCCGGCCAGCGCCAACAGTTGGGTGCCGGACTATGCCCTGGACGAGCCTCTCCTCAAAGAGGAGTTTCATGCCTTGTTCCCACACAGGCCCATGCCAGCCGAGTATTTCGACGACTGGCTTTTCACACCCACGCTTTCTACCAGCACGTTCCAGGGATTCACATCGGACGAAGAACCAGCATTAGAAACACGTTCACCGGAGGGCTCGCCCTCGGGGTTTGCCTCAGACCGCTCGTTTTGGTGGGACAATCGAGGAGAGGAGAGGTGGCTGAGGGGCCCTTGGCAGGGAACGGACCCAGAGGGGAACGAGGGTGAGAGGGACATGGACGTGATGGGGGAGGACGTTGGGTTCGAGCATGGCGGCACGGAGATGGAAGCAGAGGAGAACGAGGTCGGCGAAGACATGGAGGACGAGCCGGATTTCTCTAACTGGATGCACGCCACGGGGGACGAACTGTATCCACCATTCACCCCCACAACGACGGAGCACCCAGCACCCCCGCCGGAGGAAGGGGAGGGGGGAAGGGGGGGCTTCGAGGGGGGGATGGATGTCAGGGGTTCAGGAGCAGAGTCACAGGAGAGGGAAGAAACGGAGAGCGAGGGGGAGGAGTCGGAAGGAAATGTCAGCGGCGACAGTAGTCCGAGGTCTCTGAGTCTCTCCAGTGACTCGGAGGATTCACAGAAAGGGGCCCCCATGGTCAGGGCAAGGGGGACACCTCGGGAAGAAGGGGCCAGAGGGGACTCAGAGAGTAACAGCTGGAAATCCGGACCAGCTTCCCCCCCAGAGTGCAGTAGGGGGGAGGAGTCCAAGGCATCGGGATCAGGGAGCGCGCAGGCAGAGGGAGAGCGTGAAGCAGGAGTGGCCACACCCTCGTCAGGGAGCGAGGAAACGGTCATCAGGAAAGTTAAACGCGCGCGCGCGCCAAGTTCAAATGTACAGGAGGGCGGCAAGGTGGGCAGCCCGGGTAGGGAGCCAGGTCCTAAAGCACGCCGAAGAGAGGGGGAGGAGTCAGAGGGGTCCAGCTCTGCGTCAGAAGAGTCCAGGAGGGAAGAGACCCCGGGGGGTAGTAAGACCCAGAGGAAGAGAGAGAGAAGGAGGAGGTGGAGTAAGATTAGAGTTTTAAGCTGGTGCACAGGGGGCGGAGATCCAGATAGAGCTTCGCCGGTCTAAAGCTCAGACGTAGAGCTGGGACGCTGAGATTTGTAAATGGAGACTATTCTTCAATAAAGACTTTGATACTGTACTACCGGCTAGCGTTGGTCCTTGGTGAGCTGGGACCCGGAGCCAGCTCTGACAAAGACGAATAAGCTTTAATTGTGCTTATTTCAATTCAAATGGTGTTTTTTGGGTGTGCACCAGAATCACCCCCAACCAAAGCAAAAAGGTGTTTTGGGTTCCATCTTCATAAAAAGAAGATGATAACGCTCTGATTGGGCGTATTTCAAATTGGTGTTTTTGGGGTTAGAATGCACATTCACCCAAAAATTGCAGTGACATGTTTGTTATCAGCCCAAATCAAGCATAGGTGTTTTGGTTCCATCTCAATAGAAAGAGGACGAATAAGCAAGGATTGTTCTTTCGGTGTTCATTCACTCAGAAATAGCAAAGTGAAGCGTAATAAGCTTAAACAAAGCCAAACAGGTTGTTTTGGGTTCCAGCTACATAGAAAGAATCTTGGATTTCGCTTATTTCATGTGTTCTTTGGTGTTAATGCACATTGATCCAAAAATCGCAGTGTGTGTAATGAGACCAAATAAAGCATAGGTGTTTTGGTTCCATCGCAATAGAAAGCTTGGAATGTTCCTTCGGTGTTCATTCACTCACAAATTGCAAAGCGAAGCGTAATAAGCTTAAACAAAGCCAAACAGGTTGTTTTGGGTTCCAGCTACATAGAAAGAAGAATCTTGGATATCGCTTATTTCATGTCGTGTTCTTTGGTGTTAAAGCACATTGACCCAGAAATCGCAAAGTGTGTGTGTTGAGACCAAAATATCAAAACACCGTCTTTTCCCTTCCATATGAGTAGAAAGAAGACGAATAAGCTTTAATTGTGCTTATTTCAATTCACATGGTGTTTTTTGGGTGTGCACCAGAATCACCCCCAACCAAAGCAAAAAGTTATTTTGGCTTCCATCTACATAAAAAGAAGATGATAAAGCTCAGATTGGGCTTATTTCAAATGGGTATTTTAGGGGTTAGAATGCACATTCACCCAAAAAACGCAGTGAGATGTTTGTTATCAGCCCAAATCAAGCATAGGTGTTTTGGGTCAATCTCAATAGAAAGAGGACAAATAAGCTTTGATTTTTCTTTCGGTGTTCATTCAGCCACAAATAGCATAACGAAGTTTAATAAGTCTAAACTAGGCAAAAGAGTTTCTTTTGGGTTCCAACTACATAGAAAGAAGAATCTTGGATTTCGCTCATTTCAATTTGGGTTCTTTGGTGTTAATGCACATTCACCCAGAAAACGCAAAGTTTATGCAATGAGACCAAAATAACAAAACAGCGTCTTTTTGCTTCCTATGCATAGAAAGAAGACGAATAAGCTTTGATTGGGCTTATTTCAATTCGCATGTTGTTTTTTGGGTGTTCACCAGAATCAACCCAACCAAAGCAAAAAGGCCTTGTGGGTTCCATCTGCACTAAAAAAAGATGATAAAGCTCTGATTGGGCTTATTTCAAATTGGTGATTTCATGTCGTGTTCTTTGGTGTTAATGCATATTGACCCAGAAATCGCAAAGTGTGTGTATTGAAACCAAAATATCAAAACACCGTCTTTTCCCATCCATATGAGAAGAAAGAAGACGAATAAGCTTTAATTGTGCTTATTTCAATTCGCATGGTGTTTTTTTGGGTGTGCACCAGCATCACCCCCATCCAAAGCCAAAAGGTATTTTGGGTTCCATCTACATAAAAAGAAGATGATAAGCCTCTGATTGGGCTGGTTTCAAATTGATCTTTTTGGGGTTAGAATGCACATTCACCCAAAAATCGCAGTGACATGTTTGTTATCAGCATAGGTGTTATCAGCATAGGTGTTTTGGTTCCATCGCAAAAGAAAGCTTGGATTATTCTTTCGGTGTTCATTCACTCACAAATAGCAAAGCGAAGCGTAATATGCTTAAACAAAGCCAGGTTGTTTTGGGTTCCAGCTACATAGAAAGAAGAATCTTGGATTTCGCCTATTTCATGTCGTGTTCTTTGGTGTTAATGCACATTGACCCAGAAATCGCAAAGTGTATGTAATGAGACCAACATAAGAAAACACCGTCTTTTCGCTTCCATATGTATGGAAAGAAGACGAATAAGCTTTCACAGGACTTATTTCAATTCTCATGGTGTTTTCTGGGTGTGCACCAGAATTGCACCCAACCCAAGCAAAAAGGTGTTTTGGGTTCCATCTACATAAAAGGAAGACGAATAGGCTTTGATTGAGCTTATTTCAAATTGGTGTTTTCGGGGTTACAATGCACATTCACCCAAAAATCGCAGAGTGAAATGTTTGTCATGATAAAGCTCTGATTGGGCTTATTTCCAATTGTTGGTTTTGGGGTTAGAATGCACATTCACCCCGAAATCGCAGATGCTAAATGTTTGTCACCAGTCCAAATCAAGAATAGGTCTTTTGGTTCCATGTCAATAGAAAGAAGACAAATAAGCTTTAATTGTTCTTTCGGTGTTCATTCACCCACAAACAGCAAAGCGAGGTGTAGTAAGCCAAAACAAAGCAAAACAGGTTGTTTTGGCTTCCGTCTACATAGAAAGAAGACTCTTGGATGTCGCGTATTTCATGTCATGTTCTTTGGTGTAAATGCACATTGATCCAGAAATCGCTCAGTGTATGTAATGAGACCAATATAACACAATACTGTCTTTTCGCTTCCATGTGCGTAGAAAGAAGAGGAATAAGCTTTGATTGTGCTTATTTCAACTTGCATGGTGTTTTTTGGGTGTGCACCAGAATCAGCCCCAACCAAACAAAAAAGGTGTTTTGGACTCTATCTACATAAAAAGAAGATGATAACGCTCTGATTGGGCTGATTTCAAATTGGTCTTTTGGGGGTTAGAATGCACATTGACCCAGAAATCCCAAAGTGTGTGTAATGAGACCAAATAAAGCTTAGGTGTTTTGGTTTCATCGCAATAGAAAGCTTGGATTGTTCTTTCGGTGTTCATTCACTCACAAAGCGTCTTCTCCTTGCACGAGGCTAGGGCTTCCTCTTTTCGCCCATGCATCGGATTGATCACAGCGAAGGGAGATGGTTGTATTTTTCTACCAATTACCCATTATCCTTGTGTCTTTGGCCTTCTTTAATTGCGTTAGCTCTATTTAATTCTTAATTTTGTCCTTTGATTAAGTTTCCTCTGTGTAATAATTATTAATTTTATTTTAATTTTCCCTCTCTCCTTCTAAAATTTTTACCCTTCATTCCCACCCCCCTTAGTCCTTTAATTTTCCCCTATCCCTCCTCCCCCCCCCACTGTAGCTTACCTTAACGTTCGGAGGCACTAGGCCTCTGCGAAGTGCGCCCAGCCGCAGGGGCGCAGCTGCCTAGGCCTGGCTCCTGGTTGGACGAAGGGCCTTTTTTCGGCAGCGCCTGGTGCCGCGCCGCAGCGGGGGGTGCCTCCAGCCCTGCTGGGCCTTCTTAGGCTTTCCCGAGCCCCCCCCCCGCCGATTTCCGAGGCCGGATTCGGCCTTCTTTTGTCCTTGGCGGCCCTCCCTGCGAAGCGGGGAGGCCTGGTGTCTTGCGGGGCTGCAGGGAGGCAGGCGCGGCCTAACTTGGGCCTGGGTGCAGGCCCATTGTGTTCAGCTGCCTTTCCCTGCTGCGTTTTGGCGGGAACGCCATTTTCCAGGCTTAAATTGCTCACGCAGGCCATCTAGTGGCCGTTCTGAGCATTGCAGCCTCCCTGATTGAATTATAAAGAAATACTTTAGACTGTTAACTGCTGCCACTTTGAGGACATTCTGTGCATTGCAGCCTGATGTTTTATTTTAGTACAGGGAAGCTAATTTGCTGCCAGCTAGTGGCCAATAAAGGAAAAGGCACTTTCTGCTTAATTGTATGCTCCTTAATTGAGTAGCTTACTGTTTTATTTGGGTTCATTTTGTGATCGCCAGGTATCTGGGGTGCATTAACTTCTTTTCTCATGTTGATATTTCTCTTTTTTGGTAGCCATCATGTCTCCGAAGAGAGTCCCAGCGCAGTCTGCCTTGACCGTTCCGCCTAAAAGAAAGAAGACGAATAAGCTTTAATTGTGCTTATTTCAATTCGCATGGTGTTTTTGGGTGTGCATCAGAATCACCCCCAACCAAACAAAAAAGGTGTTTTGGATTCTATCTACATAAAAAGAAGATGATAACGCTCTGATTGGGCTGATTTCAAATTGATGTTTTTGGGGTTAGAATGCACATTCACCCAAAAATCGCAGTGACATGTTTGTTATCAGCATAGGTGTTATCAGCATAGGTGTTTTGGTTCCATCGCAAAAGAGAGCTTGGATTATTCTTTCGGTGTTCATTCACTCACAAATAGCAGAGCGATGCGTAATAAGCTTAAACAAAGCCAAACAGGTTGTTTTGGGTTCCAGCTACAAAAAAAGAAGCATCTTGGATTTTGCCTATTTCATGTCCTGTTCTTTGGTGTTAATGCACATTGACCCAGAAATCGCAAAGTGTATGTAATGAGACCAACATAAGAAAACACCGTCTTTTCGCTTCCATATGCATAGAAAGAAGACGAATAAGCTTTCACAGGGCTTATTTCAATTCTCATGGTGTTTTCTGGGTGTGCACCAGAATCGCCCCAACCCAAGCAAAAAGGTGTTTTGGGTTCCATCTACATAAAAGGAAGACGAATAGGCTTTGATTGAGCTTATTTCAAATTGGTGTTTTCGGGGTTACAATGCACATTTACCCAAAAATCGCAGAGTGAAATGTTTGTCATGAGCCCAAATTAAACATAGGTGTCTGGGTTCCATCTCAATAAAAAGAGGACGAATAAGCTTTGATTGTTCTTTCGTTGTTCATTCACCCACAAATAGCAAAGCGAAGTTTAATCAGCCAAAACAAAGCAAAACAGGTTCTTTTGCCGTCCATCTACATCGAAAGAAGAATCATGGATATCGCTTATTTCATGTCGTGTTCTTTGGTGTTAAAGCACATTGACCCAGAAATCGCAAAGTGTGTGTGTTGAGACCAAAATATCAAAACACCGTCTTTTCCCTTCCATATGAGTAGAAAGAAGACGAATAAGCTTTAATTGTGCTTATTTCAATTCACATGGTGTTTTTTGGGTGTGCACCAGAATCACCCCCAACCAAAGCAAAAAGTTATTTTGGCTTCCATCTACATAAAAAGAAGATGATAAAGCTCAGATTGGGCTTATTTCAAATGGGTATTTTAGGGGTTAGAATGCACATTCACCCAAAAAACGCAGTGAGATGTTTGTTATCAGCCCAAATCAAGCATAGGTGTTTTGGGTCAATCTCAATAGAAAGAGGACAAAAAAGCTTTGATTTTTCTTTCGGTGTTCATTCAGCCACAAATAGCATAACGAAGTTTAATAAGTCTAAACTAGGCAAAAGAGTTTCTTTTGGGTTCCAACTACATAGAAAGAAGAATCTTGGATTTCGCTCATTTCAATTTGGGTTCTTTGGTGTTAATGCACATTCACCCAGAAAACGCAAAGTTTATGCAATGAGACCAAAATAACAAAACAGCGTCTTTTTGCTTCCTATGCATAGAAAGAAGACGAATAAGCTTTGATTGGGCTTATTTCAATTCGCATGTTGTTTTTTGGGTGTTCAGAATCAACCCAACCAAAGCAAAAAGGCCTTGTGGGTTCCATCTGCACTAAAAAAAGATGATAAAGCTCTGATTGGGCTTATTTCAAATTGGTGATTTCATGTCGTGTTCTTTGGTGTTAATGCATATTGACCCAGAAATCGCAAAGTGTGTGTATTGAAACCAAAATATCAAAACACCGTCTTTTCCCATCCATATGAGAAGAAAGAAGACGAATAAGCTTTAATTGTGCTTATTTCAATTCGCATGGTGTTTTTTTGGGTGTGCACCAGCATCACCCCCATCCAAAGCCAAAAGGTATTTTGGGTTCCATCTACATAAAAAGAAGATGATAAGCCTCTGATTGGGCTGGTTTCAAATTGATCTTTTTGGGGTTAGAATGCACATTCACCCAAAAATCGCAGTGACATGTTTGTTATCAGCATAGGTGTTATCAGCATAGGTGTTTTGGTTCCATCGCAAAAGAAAGCTTGGATTATTCTTTCGGTGTTCATTCACTCACAAATAGCAAAGCGAAGCGTAATAAGCTTAAACAAAGCCAAACAGGTTGTTTTGGGTTCCAGCTACATAGAAAGAAGAATCTTGGATTTCGCCTATTTCATGTCGTGTTCTTTGGTGTTAATGCACATTGACCCAGAAATCGCAAAGTGTATGTAATGAGACCAACATAAGAAAACACCGTCTTTTCGCTTCCATATGTATGGAAAGAAGGCGAATAAGCTTTCACAGGACTTATTTCAATTCTCATGGTGTTTTCTGGGTGTGCACCAGAATAGCCCCCAACCCAAGCAAAAAGGTGTTTTGGGTTCCATCTACATAAAAGGAAGACGAATAGGCTTTGATTGAGCTTATTTCAAATTGGTGTTTTCGGGGTTACAATGCACATTCACCCAAAAATCGCAGAGTGAAATGTTTGTCATGATAAAGTTCTGATTGGGCTTATTTCCAATTGTTGGTTTTGGGGTTAGAATGCACATTCACCCCGAAATCGCAGATGCTAAATGTTTGTTACCAGTCCAAATCAAGAATAGGTCTTTTGGTTCCATCTCAATAGAAAGAAGACGAATAAGCTTTAATTGTTCTTTCGGTGTTCATTCACCCACAAACAGCAAAGCGAGGTGTAGTAAGCCAAAACAAAGCAAAACAGGTTGTTTTGGCTTCCATCTACATAGAAAGAAGACTCTTGGATGTCGCGTATTTCATGTCATGTTCTTTGGTGTAAATGCACATTGATCCAGAAATCGCTCAGTGTATGTAATGAGACCAATATAACACAACACTGTCTTTTCGCTTCCATGTGCGTAGAAAGAAGAGGAATAAGCTTTGATTGTGCTTATTTCAACTTGCATGGTGTTTTTTGGGTGTGCACCAGAATCAGCCCCAACCAAACAAAAAAGGTGTTTTGGACTCTATCTACATAAAAAGAAGATGATAACGCTCTGATTGGGCTGATTTCAAATTGGTCTTTTGGGGGTTAGAATGCACATTGACCCAGAAATCCCAAAGTGTGTGTAATGAGACCAAATAAAGCTTAGGTGTTTTGGTTCCATCGCAATAGAAAGCTTGGATTGTTCTTTCGGTGTTCATTCACTCACAAAGCGTGTTCTCCTTGCACGAGGCTAGGGCTTCCTCTTTTCGCCCATGCATCGGATTGATCACAGCGAAGGGAGATGGTTGTATTTTTCTACCAATTACCCATTATCCTTGTGTCTTTGGCCTGCTTTAATTGCGTTAGCTCTATTTAATTCTTAATTTTGTCCTTTGATTAAGTTTCCTCTGTGTAATAATTATTAATTTTATTTTAATTTTCCCTCTCTCCTTCTAAAATTTTTACCCTTCATTCCCACCCCCCTTAGTCCTTTAATTTTCCCCTATCCCCCCTCCCCCCCCCCCACTGTAGCTTACTGTCAGGGCTGGCTCCTGGTCCCAGCTCACAGAGGACCAACGCTGGCTGGTATTTATGTACAAAAGTCTTTATTGAAGTACAGTTTCCATTTCCCGCCGCAGCGCTCCAGCTCTACGTCTAGGCTTTAGACCGGCAAAGCTCCATCTGAGTCTCCGCCCCCTGTACACCAGTTTAAGACTCTAGCTTTACTCCACCTCTTCTTTCTCCTCTGGGTCCTGCTGCCCTCCGGGGCCCCTGTCTCCCTGGATTCTTCTGAGGCTGACGATGACCCCCCTGACTCCTCCCGCTCTCTTCGGCGGGCTTTAGGACCTGGCTCTCTTCCCGGGCTGCCAACTGTGCCTCCCTCCTGTACATTTGAACTTGGCGCGCGCGCGCGTTTAACTTTCCTGATGACCGTTTCCTCACTCCCCGACGGAGGTGTGGTCAATCCTGCCTCATGTTCTCCCGCTGGCAGCGCGCCACCTGATCCTGATGCCTGGGACTCCTCCCCCCTACTGCACTCTGGGGGGGACGTGGGCCCTGATTTCCAACTGCTACTCTCTGAGTCCCCTCTGCCCCCTTCTTCCCGAGGTGTTCCCCTGGGCACTCCCCTTGCCCTGACCATGGGGGCTCCTTTCTGTGAATCGTCCGATTCACTGGAAAGACTCAGAGACCTCGGATCGCTGTCATCGCTGACATTTCCTTCGGACTCCTCCCCTTCACTCTCCATTTCCTCCTTATCCTGTGCCTCTGCTCCTGAACCCCTGACATCCATCCCCCCCTCGAAGCCCCCCCTTCCCCCCTCCCCTCCTTCAGGCGCGGGTGCCGGGTGCTCCGTCGTTGTGGGGGTGGCTGGCGGATACAGTTCGTCCCCCTTGGCGTGCATCCAACCGGATAAGTCCAGCTCGTCCTCCGTGCTCTCGCCGACCTCGATTTCCTCTGCTTCCATCTCTGTGCCGCCGTGCTCGAACCCAAGGTCCTCCCCCAGCACGTCCATGTCCATCTCTCCCCCGTTCACCTCTGGGGCCGTTGCCTGCCAGGGACCCCCCATCCACCTCCTGCTCCACCGCTCCTCTGGTCGATCGTCCCACCACAAAGAGTGGCCCGAGGCAGACCCTGAGGGCGATCCCTCCGGGGAGCGTGTGTCCTGTGCCGGTTCGTCGTCCGAGGTGAACCCCTGGAACGTGCTGGCTGAAAGCGTGGGTGTGAAAAGCCAGTCGTCGAAATACTCGGCTGGCATGGGCCTGTGCGGGAACAAGGCATGAAACTCTTCCTTGAGAGAGGCTCGTCCAAGGCATAGTCCGGCACCCAACTGTTGGCGCTGGCCGGGGTACCTTCTTTGGCGAGGAAATATTCTACTCCCTCTTCCCCCCATCTCGAGTCTAAAATCTCTGTGACCTGGTTGATGGGTTCCCCTCGTGGCGACCCCCTCCTTGTGGGCGTCTCCCTATACTGGTCTGGTGCCGTGCCCTGCGCCTGAAATCTGTGAGGTGCTTTGTAGGGCGTGAGCACCGACCTATGGAACACTGGGTGCATTCTGGACCCCTCCGGAAGTGTCAAACCGGAAGGCCACTGGATTGATCTGTGCCTCGACTTGGTAAGGTCCTAGCTGCTTATGTCCGAGCTTCTTCTTCGCTAACGATCTGGTCGGCACTGCCTGGGCTGCTAACCAAACCCAGTCTCCCACTTGTATGTCCTCCCCAACCCGTCTGTGCTTATCAGCCTGCAGTTTGTATGCGTGCTTTGCTAATTCTAACTGCCTCCGAAGCTGTTCATGAACCTCCTGCAATTCTGACGCTAAGACTTCCGCTGCCTGTGGCTCCCCCTCCCCCAGTCTCTCTAATCCCGGGAAGGTTCTGGGATGCCTCCCGTTGTTGGCGAAGAACGGTGTCACGCCCGTGGACACGTGCTTCGTGTTGTTGTAGGCGAACTCAGCGAGCGGCAGGTAGTCCACCCATGTTGCCGGCTGCTGATTTGCATAGCATCTCAGGTACTGCTGCATGATGGCGTTGACTCGCTCCGCTTGTCCGTTGGTCTGCGGGTGTCTCGCCGACGCTAGGTTGATCTTGACGTTTAGGAAACCCATCAGCTTCTGCCAGAAGTTCGAGATGAACTGCCGCCCCCTGTCGGACAAGATAGACCGTGGCAGACCGTGCACCCTGAAGACGTGGTCTATGAACAGTTTGGCGGTCTGTTCCGCCGTGGCCACCTTCGCGCACGGAATGAAGTGGGCCATTTTGGTGAACATGTCCACCACCACTAGCACTGCCGTCTTGCCCCTCGAGCTGGGTAAATCCGTGACAAAGTCCAGGGCCACCCTCTCCCACGGTTCGCTCGGGGTTTGCAGCGGTTCGAGCAGCCCCGCCGGAGGTTTGTGCACTGACTTGGCCCTTTGGCAGGTGTCGCACCTCGCGACGTACTCCGCGACTTCCACCCTCATCCTGGGCCACCAAAAATCTCTGGCAACTAATTCTGCCGTCTTCTCCTTGCCAAAGTGCCCAGCGGTGGGTGCGTCGTGCAACTGCTGCAGTACTTTCGCGCGGAGGTCGTCTCCCGGTACGTAGAGGGCCCCTCTGCGGATGAGCAATCCGTCGCTGTCAGAGCTGGCTCCTGGTCCCAGCTCACAGAGGACCAACGCTGGCTGGTATTTATGTACAAAAGTCTTTATTGAAGTACAGTTTCTATTTCCACGCCGCAGCGCTCCAGCTCTACGTCTAGACTTTAGACCGGCGAAGCTCCATCTGAGTCCCCGCCCCCTGTACACCAGTTTAAGACTCTAGTTTTACTCCACCTCTTCTTTCTCCTCTGGGTCCTGCTGCCCTGCGGGGCCCCTGTCTCCCTGGATTCCTCTGAGGCTGACGATGACGACCCCCATGACTCCTCCCGCTCTCTTCGGCGGGCTTTAGGACCTGGCTCTCTTCCCGGGCTGCCCACTGTGCATCCCTCCTGTACATTTGAACTTGGCGCGCGCGCGCGTTTAACTTTCCTGATGACCGTTTCCTCACTCCCCGACGGAGGTGTGGTCAATCCTGCCTCATGTTCTCCCGCTGGCAGCGCTCCACCTGATCCCGATGCCTGGGACTCCTCCCCCCTACTGCACTCTGGGGGGGACGTGGGCCCTGATTTCCAACTGCTACTCTCTGAGTCCCCTCTCCCCCCTTCTTCCTGAGGTGTCCCCCTGGGCACTCCCCTTGCCCTGACCATGGGAGCTCCTTTCTGTGAATCGTCCGATTCACTGGAAAGACTCAGAGACCTCGGATCGCTGTCATCGCTGACCTTTCCTTCGGACTCCTCCCCCTCACTCTCCATTTCCTCCTTATCCTGTGCCTCTGCTCCTGAACCCCTGACAGTCCCGTATCTGGAACTCATCGTCCTTCGCCGTGCCCTTGTGCACCTCCTCCATCTTGGCTTGTGCAAAGGGGTCTTCCTGCAGCGCTCGACGTACAGCTTCCAGGTCCACGGTTGCTGAAGCGCACGCCCACGCTTCCGGTGCAAAAATGTGCTTGGCCGCTGCTGGTGCCGCCTCTTTGAGGTATTGCGGCTTCCTGGACAGTGCATCTGCCATGATGTTGTTGTCGCCTGGGATGTACTCTATCTGGAAGTCGAAATCTGCAAAGAACTCCGCCCACCGTATGTGCCGCTGGTTCAGGAACCTTGCCGTGCGCCAGTACTCCAGGTTCTTATGGTCCGTGCGAACCTGCACTGTGTGTTTGGCTCCGATGAGGAAGTGCCGCCACGCCTTGAATGCTGCATGAATGGCCAGCAACTCCCTGTCCCAGATGGTGTAGTTCTGCTCTGACTTGCTGAGCTTTCGAGAGTAGAAGGCACACGGTCTCCAGTTCCCTTGCGGGTCCTGCTGCAACAGTACAGCTCCCACGGCTCTGTCCGAGGCGTCCGTTTCAACCCTCATCGGTCTGCTGGGATTCACGTGCAGTAGCTGCTCTTCGGAGGAGAAGAGACGCTTGAGGTTCTGAAAGGACTGCTCCGCTTGCTCCGTCCAGATGAATTTCTTCTTCTTGGAGCTGAGCGTGTCTGTAATGGCCGCTGTCTGCATCGCAAACCCCTTGATGAACTTGCGGTAAAAGTTGGCGAAACCCACAAACCGCTGGACCTCCTTCCGGTTACGCGGGCTCTTCCAGTCCAACACTGCTCGAACCTTGGCGCTGTCCATGGCTAGCCCCTTGTCCGACAACTTGTAGCCCAGGAAATCTACCTCCTTCCTGTCGAACTGGCACTTCTCCAGCTTGGCGTACAGCCTATGCTCCTGCAGTCGCTGCAGAACTTCCTTGACGTCTCCCTCGTGGGTCTCCTCCGATTCTGAGAATATCAGGATGTCGTCCAGGAAGCAGACGCATTTCTTGTAGAGGAGACCCGCCAGTACGTGATGCATGAAGGCTTGAAAACAGTGAGAGCCATTTTGTAATCCAAAGGGCATAACTCTGTATTCATAGGTGCCCAGGGGCGTGAACATGGCAGTCTTCCACTCGTCGCCCTCCCGTATGCGGATCAATTTGTACGCCCCTCGCAGATCCAACTTTGTGAAAACGCGTCTGTCAGAGCTGGCTCCGGGTCCCAGCTCACCAAGGACCAACGCTAGCCGGTAGTACAGTATCAAAGTCTTTATTGAAGAATAGTGTCCATTTACAAGTCTCAGCGTCCCAGCTCTACGTCTGAGCTTTAGACCGGCGAAGCTCTATCTGGATCTCCGCCCCCTGTGCACCAGCTTAACACTCTAATCTTACTCCACCTCTTCCTTCTCTCTCTCTTCCTCTGGGTCTTACTACCCCCCGGTGTCTCTTCCCTCCTGGACTCTTCTGACGCAGAGCTTGACCCCTCTGACTCCTCCCCCTCTCTTCGGCGGGCTTTAGGACCTGGCTCCTTACCCGGGCTGCCCACCTTGCCGCCCTCCTGTACATTTGAACTTGGCGCGCGCGCGCGTTTAACTTTCCTGATGACCGTTTCCTCGCTCCCTGACGAGGGTGTGGCCACTCCTGCCTCACGTTCTCCCTCTGCCTGCGCGCTCCCTGATCCCGATGCCTTGGACTCCTCCCCCCTACTGCACTCTGGGGGGGAAGCTGGTCCGGATTTCCAGCTGTTACTCTCTGAGTCCCCTCTGGCCCCTTCTTCCCGAGGTGTCCCCCTTGCCCTGACCATGGGGGCCCCTTTCTGTGAATCCTCCGAGTCACTGGAGAGACTCAGAGACCTCGGACTACTGTCGTCGCTGACATTTCCTTCAGACTCCTCCCCCTCGCTCTCCGTTTCCTGCCTCTCCTGCGACTCTTCTCCTGAACCCCTGACATCCATCCCCCCCTCGAAGCCCCCCCTTCCCCCCTCCCCTTCCTCCGGCGGGGGTGCTGGGTGCTCCGTCGTTGTGGGGGTGAATGGTGGATACAGTTCGTCCCCCGTGGCGTGCATCCAGTTAGAGAAATCCGGCTCGTCCTCCATGTCTTCGCCGACCTCGTTCTCCTCTGCTTCCATCTCCGTGCCGCCATGCTCAAACCCCACGTCCTCCCCCATCACGTCCATGTCCCTCTCACCCTCGTTCCCCTCTGGGTCCGTTGCCTGCCAAGGGCCCCTCAGCCACCTCTCTTCTCCTCGATTGTCCCACCAAAAGGAGCGGTCTGAGGCAAACCCCGAGGGCGAGCCCTCCGGTGAACGTGTTTCTAATGCTGGTTCTTCGTCCGAGGTGAATCCCTGGAACGTGCTGGTAGAAAGCGTGGGTGTGAAAAGCCAGTCGTCGAAATACTCGGCTGGCATGGGCCTGTGTGGGAACAAGGCATGAAACTCCTCTTTGAGGAGTGGCTCGTCCAGGGCATAGTCCGGCACCCAACTGTCAGAGCTGGCTCCGGGTCCCAGCTCACCAAGGACCAACGCTAGCCGGTAGTACAGTATCAAAGTCTTTATTGAAGAATAGTGTCCATTTACAAGTCTCAGCGTCCCAGCTCTACGTCTGAGCTTTAGACCGGCGAAGCTCTATCTGGATCTCCGCCCCCTGTGCACCAGCTTAACACTCTAATCTTACTCCACCTCTTCCTTCTCTCTCTCTTCCTCTGGGTCTTACTACCCCCCGGTGTCTCTTCCCTCCTGGACTCTTCTGACGCAGAGCTTGACCCCTCTGACTCCTCCCCCTCTCTTCGGCGGGCTTTAGGACCTGGCTCCTTACCCGGGCTGCCCACCTTGCCGCCCTCCTGTACATTTGAACTTGGCGCGCGCGCGCGTTTAACTTTCCTGATGACCGTTTCCTCGCTCCCTGATGAGGGTGTGGCCACTCCTGCCTCACGTTCTCCCTCTGCCTGCGCGCTCCCTGATCCCGATGCCTTGGACTCCTCCCCCCTACTGCACTCTGGGGGGGAAGCTGGTCCGGATTTCCAGCTGTTACTCTCTGAGTCCCCTCTGGCCCCTTCTTCCCGAGGTGTCCCCCTTGCCCTGACCATGGGGGCCCCTTTCTGTGAATCCTCCGAGTCACTGGAGAGACTCAGAGACCTCGGACTACTGTCGTCGCTGACATTTCCTTCAGACTCCTCCCCCTCGCTCTCCGTTTCCTGCCTCTCCTGCGACTCTTCTCCTGAACCCCTGACAGCGTCCTTTCCTCACCGTTGCCAGCAGGTCGTCTATTTTGGGCATGGGAAAGGCCGTGGGCTTGGTTCTGGAATTCAAAATTCTGAAGTCTACCACAAGTCTTTTTTGGGGCGTGTCCTTCTTCTTCACAAAGAATACAGGACTGCCCCCCACTGCCTTCGACTCCCGGATGAAACCGCGCTTCAAGTTGAGGTCTATGAACTCCCTGAGTTCCTGCATCTCGTCTTCAGACATGGAATACAGTTTCCCTGTTGGCAGCGTCGCCCCAGGCAGGAGGTCAATCTTGCAGTCATAGGGCCGGTGGGGAGGCAGCTTGTCCGCTTCTTTCTCGCAGAAAACCTCCAAAAACGCTGCATACTTGAGTGGCACTGCTTGCAGCGTTCCTAATTGTAGCTGCGGGTCATCTTCTCCCCCTTCCTGGTCAGGCAGAATGCAGTTTTCCGCACAGTAGGAGGAGCCGAAGGTCAGTTGGCGCTGGTACCACGCCAGCGCTGGACTGTGTCTGTGCAGCCAACTCATGCCCAATACTACAGGCGTGTCTGACAGGTGGGTGACATTGAAGCTGATGACTTCTCGGTGATTGCCAATTTGCATCACCATGGGAGGCGTTTGGTGCACCACTTGCCCCCCCAGCAATTCCCTGCCATCCACCGTGACCACCTGCAAAGGCAGCGTGGCCGGCAGTAGTGCTACTTTGTGCTTTTGAATGAAATCCAGTCCTATAAAGTCCGCGTTACTCCCAGAGTCAATGGTAATTGGCACTTCCATAGTGAGTCCATTAGGCAGTTGAAGCAACGCTGTAAGCTGCACCACTGGTTTGGGTGGGAGGGGGTCTGTGGGCTGCAAAATCTCTGGGGATTGCTTCACTGACTTGTCTGGCTGGACCCCAGTGCTTCTTCCTCCAGCCAGACTCTGCCGTTTCCCTGCAGTGGTTCTCCCTGGTAAGCTGTGTTTGATACTGTTGCAGAGGCTGCAGTGTGCTTATGGAGCCTCTGGGGACACTCTTTCGCCATGTGCTGAGCACTGTCACAGATGTAGCACTTCCTGTTCCCTCTAAGAAGCTTCGTTTTGGCTGCTCCCGGTGGTAAGGCTCTGGTAGCTGACTGAGCCCTGGCACCTCCAATTTCCATCGGTTCTTCCCCCCCTCCTTGGGGGGGTGTGGATTGCGCACGCGCTGCATCTTTGGGAAAAAGGGGAGGTGCTTTCGCTGGTGTACGTCCCCAACGCCCTTCGTCTCTGTTCCATGGACGTTCTTCCAAACGCACCCCGATTTCCAGCGCCCTTTGAACTACTTGTTGAGTGGTCTTAGGTCTCTCTCCCCTTGCAATCTCATCTTTCACATTTGCATTCAATCCTTCCCAGAAAAGGTCTCTGACTGGAGCAGAATTCTTCTCCCACCCCAGCGCGTGGACTAATGCAAAAAAGCGGGCATGATACTGCCTTACACTGGCTCTGCCTTGTTTGAGACCATGTATGTCTCTTCTGGCAATATCGATGTCTATCTTTGATAAAAAACATGAATCCATAGCTTTAATGAACGCATCCGCATCTTGGAGCGCCGGATCATTATCTCTCCATAAATTTCTCAGCCACGCTTTGGCTTCCCCATGCAAATGGGATAGGATAAACCCCACTTTTTCTCTTTCATCTCTAAAGTCCTTTTCCAGCAGATTCAGCGCAAAGAGCAAGTCTGCTCGGAAATTAGGGTACTGTGGTAAACTCCCGTCGAAATGGGATACCAGGCTGCCTCCCCTTTTCCCCAGCCCTATGCCCTCTGGTTTGGGTCCCAGTTGCCCTTGTCTAGAAAGCATGTCCAACCTGGCTTGGAGATCCTTGCAGACTGTATCCATTTCCTCTTCCCTTTTTTTGGAGGCACGCACCTCTGCGTTGAGTTGAACCACAGCATTTCGCAGGTCTGTCCATTCCTGCTCTGTAGTCATCTTGTCTGATTCTTGTGAGCTCGCAAAGCACCACTTCTCTCCCCTCGCTACGTAGACTCACGTTGCGAGGTTCTTGGTGGAAAATCTTTCGTGAGATGGAGCTTACTGTCAGGGCTGGCTCCTGGTCCCAGCTCACAGAGGACCAACGCTGGCTGGTATTTATGTACAAAAGTCTTTATTGAAGTACAGTTTCCATTTCCCGCCGCAGCGCTCCAGCTCTATGTCTAGGCTTTAGACCGGCGAAGCTCCATCTGAGTCTCCGCCCCCTGTACACCAGTTTAAGACTCTAGCTTTACTCCACCTCTTCTTTCTCCTCTGGGTCCTGCTGCCCTCCGGGGCCCCTGTCTCCCTGGATTCTTCTGAGGCTGACGATGACCCCCCTGACTCCTCCCGCTCTCTTCGGCGGGCTTTAGGACCTGGCTCTCTTCCCGGGCTGCCAACTGTGCCTCCCTCCTGTACATTTGAACTTGGCGCGCGCGCGCGTTTAACTTTCCTGATGACCGTTTCCTCACTCCCCGACGGAGGTGTGGTCAATCCTGCCTCATGTTCTCCCGCTGGCAGCGCGCCACCTGATCCCGATGCCTGGGACTCCTCCCCCCTACTGCACTCTGGGGGGGACGTGGGCCCGGATTTCCAACTGCTACTCTCTGAGTCCCCTCTGCCCCCTTCTTCCCGAGGTGTTCCCCTGGGCACTCCCCTTGCCCTGACCATGGGGGCTCCTTTCTGTGAATCGTCCGATTCACTGGAAAGACTCAGAGACCTCGGATCGCTGTCATTGCTGACATTTCCTTCGGACTCCTCCCCTTCACTCTCCATTTCCTCCTAATCCTGTGCCTCTGCTCCTGAACCCCTGACACTTACCTTAACGTTCGGAGGCACTAGGCCTCTGCGAAGTGCGCCCAGCCGCAGGGGCGCAGCTGCCTAGGCCTGGCTCCTGGTTGGACGAAGGGCCTTTTTTCGGCAGCGCCTGGTGCCGCGCCGCAGCGGGGGGTGCCTCCAGCCCTGCTGGGCCTTCTTAGGCTTTCCCGAGCCCCCCCCCGCCGATTTCCGAGGCCGGATTCGGCCTTCTTTTGTCCTTGGCGGCCCTCCCTGCGAAGCGGGGAGGCCTGGTGTCTTGCGGGGCTGCAGGGAGGCAGGCGCGGCCTAACTTGGGCCTGGGTGCAGGCCCATTGTGTTCAGCTGCCTTTCCCTGCTGCGTTTTGGCGGGAACGCCATTTTCCAGGCTTAAATTGCTCACGCAGGCCATCTAGTGGCCGTTCTGAGCATTGCAGCCTCCCTGATTGAATTATAAAGAAATACTTTAGACTGTTAACTGCTGCCACTTTGAGGACATTCTGTGCATTGCAGCCTGATGTTTTATTTTAGTACAGGGAAGCTAATTTGCTGCCAGCTAGTGGCCAATAAAGGAAAAGGCACTTTCTGCTTAATTGTATGCTCCTTAATTGAGTAGCTTACTGTTTTATTTGGGTTCATTTTGTGATCGCCAGGTATCTGGGGTGCATTAACTTCTTTTCTCATGTTGATATTTCTCTTTTTTGGTAGCCATCATGTCTCCGAAGAGAGTCCCAGCGCAGTCTGCCTTGACCGTTCCGCCTAAAAGAAAGAAGACGAATAAGCTTTAATTGTGCTTATTTCAATTCGCATGGTGTTTTTGGGTGTGCATCAGAATCACCCCCAACCAAACAAAAAAGGTGTTTTGGATTCTATCTACATAAAAAGAAGATGATAACGCTCTGATTGGGCTGATTTCAAATTGATGTTTTTGGGGTTAGAATGCACATTCACCCAAAAATCGCAGTGACATGTTTGTTATCAGCATAGGTGTTATCAGCATAGGTGTTTTGGTTCCATCGCAAAAGAGAGCTTGGATTATTCTTTCGGTGTTCATTCACTCACAAATAGCAGAGCGATGCGTAATAAGCTTAAACAAAGCCAAACAGGTTGTTTTGGGTTCCAGCTACATAGAAAGAAGCATCTTGGATTTTGCCTATTTCATGTCGTGTTCTTTGGTGTTAATGCACATTGACCCAGAAATCGCAAAGTGTATGTAATGAGACCAACATAAGAAAACACCGTCTTTTCGCTTCCATATGTATGGAAAGAAGACGAATAAGCTTTCACAGGGCTTATTTCAATTCTCATGGTGTTTTCTGGGTGTGCACCAGAATCGCCCCCAACCCAAGCAAAAAGGTGTTTTGGGTTCCATCTACATAAAAGGAAGACGAATAGGCTTTGATTGAGCTTATTTCAAATTGGTGTTTTCGGGGTTACAATGCACATTTACCCAAAAATCGCAGAGTGAAATGTTTGTCATGAGCCCAAATTAAACATAGGTGTCTGGGTTCCATCTCAATAAAAAGAGGACGAATAAGCTTTGATTGTTCTTTCGTTGTTCATTCACCCACAAATAGCAAAGCGAAGTTTAATCAGCCAAAACAAAGCAAAACAGGTTCTTTTGCCGTCCATCTACATCGAAAGAAGAATCATGGCTTTCGCTTATTTCATGTCGTGTTCTTTGGTGAAAATGCACATTGACTCAGAAATCGCACAGTGTATGTACTGAAACCAAAATAACAAAACACCGTCTTTTCGCTTCCCTATGAGTAGAAAGAAGACGAATAAGCTTTAATTGTGCTTATTTAAATTCAAATGGTGTTTTTTGGGTGTGCACCAGAATCACCCCCAACCAAAGCAAAAAGGTGTTTTGGGTTCCATCTTCATAAAAAGAAGATGATAACTGTCAGGGGTTCAGGAGCAGAGTCACAGGAGAGGGAAGAAACGGAGAGCGAGGGGGAGGAGTCGGAAGGAAATGTCAGCGGCGACAGTAGTCCAAGGTCTCTGAGTCTCTCCAGTGACTCGGAGGATTCACAGAAAGGGGCCCCCATGGTCAGGGCAAGGGGAGTGCCCAGGGGGACACCTCGGGAAGAAGGGGCCAGAGGGGACTCAGAGAGTAGCAGCTGGAAATCCGGACCAGTGTCCCCCCCAGAGTGCAGTAGGGGGGAGGAGTCCAAGGCATCGGGATCAGGGAGCGCGCAGGCAGAGGGAGAACGTGAGGCAGGAGTGGCCACACCCTCGTCAGGGAGCGAGGAAACGGTCATCCGGAAAGTAAAACGCGCGCGCGCGCCAAGTTCAAATGTACAGGAGGGCGGCAAGGTGGGCAGCCCGGGTAGGGAGCCAGGTCCTAAAGCCCGCCGAAGAGAGGGGGAGGAGTCAGAGGGGTCAAGCTCTGCGTCGGAAGAGTCCAGGAGGAATGAGACCCCGGGGGGTAGTAAGACCCAGAGGAAGAGAGAGAGAAGGAAGAGGTGGAGTAAGATTAGAGTCTTAAACTGGTGCACAGGGGGTGGAGATCCAGACAGAGCTTCGCCGGTCTAAAGTCCAGACGTAGGGCTGGGACGCTGAGACTTGTAAATGGAGACTATTCTTCAATAAAGACTTTGATACTGTACTATCGGCTAGCGTTGGTCCTTGGTGAGCTGGGACCCGGAGCCAGCCCTGACAATAACGCTCTGATTGGGCGTATTTCAAATTGGTGTTTTTGGGGTTAGAATGCACATTCACCCAAAAATTGCAGTGACATGTTTGTTATCAGCCCAAATCAAGCATACGTGTTTTGGTTCCATCTCAATAGAAAGAGGACGAATAAGCAAGGATTGTTCTTTCGGTGTTCATTCACTCAGAAATAGCAAAGTGAAGCGTAATAAGCTTAAACAAAGCCAAACAGGTTGTTTTGGGTTCCAGCTACATAGAAAGAATCTTGGATTTCGCTTATTTCATGTTGTCAGGGGTTCAGGAACAGAGTCACAGAAGAGGGAGGAAGTGGAGAGCGAGGGGGAGGAGTCCGAAGGAAATGTCAGCGAAGACAGCAGTCCGAGGTCTCTGAGTCTCTCCAGTGACTCGGAAGATTCACAGAAAGGGGCCCCCATAGTCAGGGCAAGGGGAGTGCCCAGGGGGGCACCTCGGGAAGAAGGGGCCAGAGGGGACTCAGAGAGTAGCAGCTGGAAATCCGGACCAGCGTCCCCCCCAGAGCGCAGTAGGGGGGAGGAGTCCCAGGCATCGGGATCAGGGGGCGCGCGGGCAGCGCGAGAACGTGAGGCAGGAGGGACCACACCCTCGTCAGGGAGCGAGGAAACGGTCATCAGGAAAGTTAAACGCGTGCGCGCGCCAAGTTCAAATGTACAGGAGGGAGGCAAGGTGGGCAGCCCGGGTAGGGAGCCAGGTCCTAAAGCCCGCCGAAGAGAGGGGGAGGAGTCAGAGGGGTCAACGTCTGCCTCAGAAGAGTCCCGGAGGGAGGAGACCCCGGGGGGTAGTAGGACCCAGAGGAAGAGAGAGAGAAGGAAGAGGTGGAGTAAGATTAGTCTTAAACTGGTGCGCAGGGGGCGGAGACTCAGACGGAGCTTCGCCGGTCTAGAGTCCAGATGTAGGGCTGGGACGCTGAGGCTTTGAAATGGATCTATTCTTCAATAAAGACTTTTATACTTTACTACCGGCTAGCGTTGGTCCTTGGTGAGCTGGGACCCGGAGCCAGCCCTGACAGTAAGCTCCGTCTCCGCCAAATTTTGGCACCAAGAACCTCGCCACGTGAGTCAACGCAGCGAGGGAAGAAGAGGGGTGCCTCCAGAGCTCACAAAACTCAGGCAAGATGACTACGGAAGAGCAAATAACAGCCCTGCAAGAAGCTGTGACACAACTCAGCACGGAGGTGCTTGCATCCAGGAAAAGAGAGGAGGAAATGGTTAACGCCTGCCGGGATCTCCAAGTCAGGTTGGACGTGCTTTCTAAACAAGGGCCACCGGGATCCAAAACAGAGGGCATTGGCTTGGGGAGGAGGGGAGGCAGCCTTGTATCTCATTTTGACGGGAGTCTACAGCAGTACCCCAACTTCAGAGCAGACCTGCTGTTTGCGCTGGAGCTGCTTGACAAAGATTTTAGAGATGAAAGAGAGAAAGTGGGTGTCAGGGCTGGCTCCTGGTCCCAGCTCACAGAGGACCAACGCTGGCTGGTATTTATGTACAAAAGTCTTTATTGAAGTACAGTTTCCATTTCCACGCCGCAGCGCTCCATCCCTACGTCTAAACTTTAGACCGGCGAAGCTCCCTCTGAGTCCCCGCCCCCTGTACACCAGTTTAAGACTCTAGCTTTACTCCACCTCTTCTTTCTCCTCTGGGTCCTGTTGCCCTCCGGGGCCCCTGTCTCCCTGGATTCCTCTGAGGCTGACGATGACGACCCCCCTGACTCCTCCCGCTCTCTTCTGCGGGCTTTAGGACCTGGCTCTCTTCCCGGGCTGCCCACTGTGCCTCCCTCCTGTACATTTGAACTTGGCGCGCGCGCGCGTTTAACTTTCCTGATGACCGTTTCCTCACTCCCCGACGGAGGTGTGGTCAATCCTGCCTCATGTTCTCCCGCTGGCAGCGCTCCACCTGATCCCGATGCCTGGGACTCCTCCCCCCTACTGCCCTCTGGGGGGGACGCGGGCCCTGATTTCCAACTGCTACTCTCTGAGTCTCCTCTGGCCCCTTCTTCCCGAGGTGTCCCCCTGGGCACTCCCCTTGCCCTGACCATGGGGGCCCCTTTCTGTGAATCTTCCGAGTCACTGGAGAGACTCAGAGACCTCGGACTACTGTCGTCGCTGACATTTCCTTCAGACTCCTCCCCCTCGCTCTCCGTTTCCTCCCTCTCCTGTGACTCTGCTCCTGAACCCCTGACATCCATCCCCCCCTCGAAGCCCCCCCTTCCCCCCTCCCCTTCCTCCTGCGGGGGTGCTGGGCGCTCCGTCGTTGTGGGGGTGAATGGTGGATACAGTTCGTCCCCCGTGGTGTGCATCCAGTTAGATAAATCCGGCTCGTCCTCCGTGTCTTCTCCGACCTCGTTCTCCTCTGCTTCCATCTCCGTGCCGCCATGCTCGAACCCAACGTCCTCCCCCATCACGTCCATGTCCCTCTCACCCTCGTTCCCCTCTGGGTCCGTTGCCTGCCAAGGGCCCCTCAGCCACCTCTCCGCTCCTCGATTGTCCCACCAAAATGAGCGGTCTGAGGCAAACCCCGAGGGCGAGCCCTCTGGTGAACGTGTTTCTAATGCTGGTTCTTCGTCCGAGGTGAATCCCTGGAACGTGCTGGTAGAAAGCGTGGGTGTGAAAAGCCAGTCGTCGAAATACTCGGCTGGCATGGGCCTGTGTGGGAACAAGGCATGAAACTCCTCTTTGAGGAGAGGCTCGTCCAGGGCATAGTCCGGCACCCAACTGTTGGCGCTGGCCGGGGTACCTTCCCTTGCGAGAAAATATTCTACTCCCTCTTCCCCCCATCTCGAGTCCAAAATCTCTGTGACCTGGTTGATGGGTTCCCTTCTTGGCGACTCCCTCCTTGGGGGGATCTCCCTATACTGGTCTGGTGCTGTGCTCTGCGCCTGAAATCGGTGAGGTGCTTTGTAGGGCGTGAGCACCGACCTATGGAATACTGGGTGCATTCTGGATCCCTCCGGAAGTGTCAACCGGAAGGCCACCGGATTGATCTGTGCCTCAACTAGGTAAGGTCCTAGCTGCTTATGTCCGAGTTTCTTCTTAGCTAAGGACCTGGTCGGCACTGCGTGGGCCGCTAACCACACCCAGTCTCCCACCTGTATGTCTTCCCCAACCCTCCTGTGCTTGTCAGCTTGCAGTTTGTATGCGTGCTTTGCAAGCTCTAACTGCCTCCCAAGCTGCTCGTGAACTTCCTGCAATTCCGCCGCCAAGACCTCCGCTGCCTGTGGCTCCCCCTCCCCCAGTCTCTCTAATCCCGGGAAGGTTCTGGGATGCCTCCCGTTGTTGGCGAAGAACGGCGTCACCCCTGTGGACACGTGCTTCGTGTTGTTGTAAGCGAACTCAGCGAGCGGCAGGTAGTCCACCCATGTCGTCGGCTGTTGATTTGCATAGCATCTCAGGTACTGCTGCATGATAGCGTTGACGCGCTCCGCTTGCCCGTTGGTCTGCGGGTGTCTCGCCGACGCTAGGTTGATCTTGACGTTCAGGAAACCCATCAGCTTCTGCCAGAAGCTCGAAATGAACTGGCGCCCCCTGTCAGACAAGATAGACCGTGGCAGTCCGTGCACCCTGAAGACGTGGTCTATGAACAGTTTGGCGGTCTGTTCTGCCGTGGCCACCTTCGCGCACGGAATGAAGTGGGCCATTTTAGTGAACATGTCCACCACCACTAGCACTGCCGTTTTGCCCCTTGAGCTGGGTAAATCCGTGACAAAGTCCAGGGCCACCCTCTCCCACGGTTCGCTCGGGGTCTGTAGTGGTTCGAGCAGTCCTGCCGGAGGTTTGTGCACTGACTTGGCCCTTTGGCAGGTGTCGCACCTCGAGACGTACTCCGCGACTTCCCCTCTCATCTTGGGCCACCAGAAATCTCTGGCAACGAGTTCTGCCGTCTTCTCCTTGCCGAAGTGCCCGGCGGTTGGCGCGTCGTGCAACTGCTGCAGTACTTTCGCCCGGAGTTCGTCTCCCGGTACATAGAGTGCTCCTCTGCGGATTAGCAATCCGTCCCGTATTTGGAACTCGTCGTCTTTCGCCGTGCCCTTGCGCACGTCCTCCATCTTGGCTAGTGCGAAGGAGTCCTCCTGCAGTGCTCGACGGACCGCCTCCAGGTCCACGGTTGCGGAAGCGCACGCCCACGCTTTCTGGGCGAAAATGTGCTTGGCCGCTGCTGGCGCCGCTTCTTCGAGGTATTGCGGCTTTCTGGACAGTGCATCTGCCATGATGTTGTTGTCGCCTGGGATGTATTCTATCCTGAAGTCGAAATCCGCAAAGAACTCCGCCCATCTGATGTGCCGCTGGTTCAGGAACCTTGCCGTGCGCCAGTACTCCAGGTTCTTATGATCCGTGCGAACCTGCACTGTGTGTTTGGCCCCGATGAGGAAGTGCCGCCACGCCTTGAATGCTGCATGAATGGCCAGCAACTCCCTGTCCCAGATGGTGTAGTTCTGCTCTGACTTGCTGAGCTTCCTAGAGTAGAAGGCACACGGTCTCCAGTCCCCATGCGGGTCCTCCTGCAACAGTACGGCGCCCACGGCTCTGTCTGAGGCGTCCGTCTCAACTCTCAGCGGTTTGCTGGGATTCACATGCAGTAGTTGCTGCTCGGACGAGAAGAGACGCTTAAGGTTCTGGAAGGACTGCTCCGCTTGCTCCGTCCAGATGAACTTCTTCTTCTTGGAGCTGAGCGTGTCGGTAATGGCCGCTGTCTGCATCGCGAACCCCTTGATGAACTTGCGGTAAAAGTTGGCAAACCCCACAAACCGCTGGACCTCCTTCCGATTGCGCGGGCTCTTCCAATCCAACACTGCGCGAACCTTGGCGCTGTCCATGGCGAGCCCCTTGTCCGACAGCTTGTAGCCCAGGAAATCCACCTCCTTCCTGTCGAACTGGCACTTCTCCAGCTTGGCGTATAGCCGATGCTCCTGCAGTCGCTGCAGAACCTCCTTGACGTCCCCCTCGTGGGTCTCCTCAGATTCTGAGAATATCAGGATGTCGTCCAAGAAGCAGACGCATTTCTTGTAGAGGAGACCCGCCAGGACGTGATGCATGAAGGCTTGAAAACAGTGGGCGCCATTTTGTAAACCGAAGGGCATAACTCTGTATTCATATGTGCCCAGGGGCGTGAACATGGCAGTCTTCCACTCGTCCCCCTCCCGTATGCGAATCAGGTTGTACGCCCCTCGCAGATCCAACTTTGTAAAAACGCGTCCTTTCCTGACCGTAGCAAGCAGGTCATCTATTTTGGGCATTGGAAAGGCTGTGGGCTTGGTCTGTGAATTTAAGAGCCTGAAATCCACTACAAGCCTCTTTTGGGGCGTGTCCTTTTTCTTCACAAAGAATACAGGACTGCCCCCCGCTGCTTTCGACTCCCGGATGAAACCGCGCTTTAAGTTGAGGTCTATGAATTCCTTGAGCTCCTGTAGCTCGTCTTCAGACATGGAATACAGTTTCCCGGCTGGCAGCGTCGCCCCTGGCAGGAGGTCAATCTGGCAGTCATAGGGCCTGTGGGGAGGCAGCTTGTCTGCTTCCTTCTCGCAGAAAACCTCCAAAAACGCTGCGTACTTGTGTGGCACTGCTTGCAGCGTGCTTAATTGTAGCTGCGTGTCTTCCCCTCCTTCTTCCGGGCTAGGAAGAATGCAATGTTCCGCGCAATAGGAGGAACCGAAGGTCAGTTGGCGTTGGTACCACGCCAATGCTGGACTGTGCCTGTGCAGCCAACTCATGCCCAAGACCACCGGCGTGTCCGACAGTTTGGTGACGTTGAAACTGATGACCTCTTGGTGATTTCCAATCCGCATCACCATTGGCTGCGTTTGTTGCACCACCTGCCCCCCTAACAAGTCTCTGCCATCCACCGTGACAACCTTCAGGGGCAGCGTGGCTGGTAGCAGTGGTATATTGTGCTGCTGAATAAAATCCAGTCCTATAAAGTCGGCGTTGCTGCCGGAGTCAATAGTGATCGGCACTTCCAGAGTGCTGCCGCTGGGCAGTTGGAGAGACGCTGTAAGCTGCACCACTGGTTTGGGTGGGAGGGGGTCTGTGGGCTGCAAAAGTGCTGGGGATTGCTTCATGGACTTGTCTGACTGGACCCCAGTGCCTCTTCCTCCAGCCAGACTCTGTCGTTTAACTGTTGCTGTGTTCCCAGTCGAGTTGCTTCTTTGACTGTTGCCGAGGCTGCAGTGTGCTTGTGGAGCCTCTGGGGACACTCTTTCGCCATGTGTTGAGCACTGTCGCAGATGTAGCACTTCCTGTTCCCTCTAGGAGGCTTCGTTTTGACTGCTCCCGGCGTTAGGGCTCTGGTAGCTGACTGAGCCCTGGCACCTCCTAGCTCCATCGGTTCTTCCCCCCCTCCTTGGGGGGGTGTGGATTGCGCACGCGCTGCATCTCTGGGAAAAAGGGGAGGTGCTTTCGCTGGTGTGCGTCCCCAACGCCCTTCATCTCTGTTCCATGGACGTTCTTCCAAACGCACGCCGATTTCCAGCGCCCTCTGAACCACTTGCTGAGTGGTCTTAGGTCTCTCTCCTCTTGCAATCTCATCTTTCACATTTGCATTCAATCCTTCCCAGAAAAGGTCTCTGACTGGAGCAGAATTCTTCTCCCACCCCAGCGCGTGGACTAATGCGAAAAAGCGGGCATGATACTGCCGTACACTGGCTTTGCCTTGTTTGAGACCATGTATGTCTCTTCTGGCAATATCGACGTCTATCTTTGATAAAAAACATGCATCCATCGCTTTAATGAACGCATCCGCGTCTTGGAGCGCCGGATCATTATCTCTCCATAAATTTCTCAGCCACGCTTTGGCTTCCCCATGCAAATGGGATAGGATAAACCCCACTTTTTCTCTTTCATCTCTAAAGTCCTTTTCCAGCAGATTCAGCGCAAAGAGCAAGTCTGCTCGGAAATTAGGGTACTGTGGTAAACTCCCGTCGAAATGCGATACCAGGCTGCCCCCCCTTTTCCCCAGCCCTATGCCCTCTGGTCTGGCTCCCGTTTGCCCTTGTCTAGTAAGCATGTCCAACCTGGCTTGGAGATCCTTGCAGACTGTATCCATTTCTTCTTCCCTTTTTCTGGAGGCACGCACCTCTGCGTTGAGTTGAACCACAGCATTTCGCAGGTCTGTCCATTCCTGTTCTGTAGTCATCTTGTCTGATTCTTGTGAGCTCGCAAAGCACCACTTCTCTCCCCTCGCTACGTCGACTCACGTTGCGAGGTTCTTGGTGGAAAATCTTCTCAGGGGAGGGAGCTTACTGTCAGGGCTGGCTCCTGGTCCCAGCTCACAGAGGACCAACGCTGGCTGGTATTTATGTACAAAAGTCTTTATTGAAGTACAGTTTCCATTTCCACGCCGCAGCGCTCCATCCCTACGTCTAAACTTTAGACCGGCGAAGCTCCCTCTGAGTCCCCGCCCCCTGTACACCAGTTTAAGACTCTAGCTTTACTCCACCTCTTCTTTCTCCTCTGGGTCCTGTTGCCCTCCGGGGCCCCTGTCTCCCTGGATTCCTCTGAGGCTGACGATGACGACCCCCCTGACTCCTCCCGCTCTCTTCTGCGGGCTTTAGGACCTGGCTCTCTTCCCGGGCTGCCCACTGTGCCTCCCTCCTGTACATTTGAACTTGGCGCGCGCGCGCGTTTAACTTTCCTGATGACCGTTTCCTCACTCCCCGACGGAGGTGTGGTCAATCCTGCCTCATGTTCTCCCGCTGGCAGCGCTCCACCTGATCCCGATGCCTGGGACTCCTCCCCCCTACTGCCCTCTGGGGGGGACGCGGGCCCTGATTTCCAACTGCTACTCTCTGAGTCTCCTCTGGCCCCTTCTTCCCGAGGTGTCCCCCTGGGCACTCCCCTTGCCCTGACCATGGGGGCCCCTTTCTGTGAATCTTCCGAGTCACTGGAGAGACTCAGAGACCTCGGACTACTGTCGTCGCTGACATTTCCTTCAGACTCCTCCCCCTCGCTCTCCGTTTCCTCCCTCTCCTGTGACTCTGCTCCTGAACCCCTGACAGTGGGATTTATCTTGTCCCATTTGCATGGGGAGGACAAAACGTGGCTGAGGAATTTATGGAGAGATAATGATCCGGCGCTCCAGGATGCGAAGGTTTTCATTAAAGCAATGGACTCGTGTTTTTTATCAAAGATAGACATCGACATTGCCCGGAGGGACATACATGGACTTAAACAGGGCAAAGCCAGCGTGAGGCAGTACCATGCACGCTTTTTCGGACTGGTTCATGCACTGGGATGGCAAAAAGATTCTGAGCCAGTGAGAGACCTCTTTTGGGAGGGCTTGAATGCAGATGTAAAAGCGGAGATTGGAAGGGGGGAGAGGCCAAGGAGCACCCAGCAAGTAGTCCAGAGGGCTCTGGAAATCGGGGTGCATCCGAAGGAACGTCCTTGGAACAGGGAAGAAGGGCGTTGGGGAAGGGCACCAGCCAGAGCACCTCCCTTCTCTCCCAGAGAAGCAGCGCGTGCGCACTCCACACCCTCGCAGGGAGGGGGAGAAGAGCCAATGGAGATAGGAGGTGCCAGGGCTCAGTCAGCTACCAGAGCCCTAACACCGGGAGCAGCCAAAACGAAGCCTCCTAGAGGGAACAGGAAGTGCTACATATGCGACAGTGCTCAACACATGGCGAAAGAGTGTCCCCCAGAGGCTCCACAAGCACACTGCAGCCTCGGCAACAGTCACAGACGCAGCTCAATTGAAAACACAGCAACAGTTAAACGACAGAGTCTGGCTGGAGGAAGAGGCACTGGGGTCCAGCCAGACAAGTCAATGAAGCAATCCCCAGCACTTTTGCAACACACAGACCCCCTCCCACCCAAACCAGTGGTGCAGCTTACAGCGTCTCTCCAACTGCCCAATGGACGCACTCTGGAGGTGCCGATCACCATTGACTCCGGCAGTAACGGTGACTTTATAGGACTGGAATTCATTCAGCAGCACAATATACCACTGCTACCAGCCACGCTGCCCCTGAACGTTGTCACGGTGGATGGCAGAGACTTGTTAGGGGGGCAGGTGGTGCAACAAACACAACCAATGGTGATGCGGATTGGAAATCACCAAGAAGTCATCAGCTTCAATGTCACCCACCTGTCGGACACGCCTGTAGTCTTAGGCATGAGTTGGCTGCACAGGCACAGCCCAGCATTGGCGTGGTACCAGCGCCAACTGACCTTCGGCTCCTCCTATTGCGCGGAACATTGCATCCTTCCTAGCCCGGAAGAAGGAGGGGACGACCCGCAGCTACAATTAGGCACGCTGCAAGCAGTGCCGCGCAAGTACGCAGCGTTTTTGGAGGTTTTCTGCGAGAAGGAAGCGGACAAGCTGCCTCCCCACAGGCCCTATGACTGCAAGATTGACCTCCTGCCAGGAGCGACGCTGCCAGCCGGGAAACTGTATTCCATGTCTGAGGACGAGCTACAGGAGCTCAAGGAGTTCATAGACCTCAACTTGAAGCGCGGTTTCATCCGGGAGTCGAAGGCAGCGGGGGGCAGTCCTGTATTCTTTGTGAAGAAAAAGGACACGCCCCAAAAGAGGCTTGTAGTTGATTTCAGGCTCTTAAATGCCAAGACCAAGCCCACGGCCTTTCCCATGCCCAAAATAGATGACCTGCTTGCAACGGTGAGGAAAGGACGCGTTTTTACAAAATTGGATCTGCGAGGGGCGTACAACCTGATTCGCATACGGGAAGGAGACGAGTGGAAGACTGCCATGTTCACGCCCCTGGGCACATATGAATACAGAGTTATGCCCTTCGGTTTACAAAATGGCGCTCACTGTTTTCAAGCCTTCATGCATCACGTCCTGGCGGGTCTCCTCTACAAGAAATGCGTCTGCTTCTTGGACGACATCCTGATATTCTCAGAATCTGAGGAGACCCACGAAGGTGACGTCAAAGAAGTTCTGCAGAGACTGCGGGAGCATAGGCTGTATGCCAAGCTGGAGAAGTGCCAGTTCGACAGGAAGGAGGTGGATTTCCTGGGCTACAAGCTGTCGGACAAGGGGCTTGCCATGGACAGCGCCAAGGTTCGCGCAGTGTTGGACTGGAAGAGCCCGCGCAATCGGAAGGAGGTCCAGCGGTTTGTGGGATTCGCCAACTTTTACCGCAAGTTCATCAAGGGGTTCGCGATGCAGACGGCGGCCATTACCGACACGCTCAGCTCCAAGAAGAAGAAGTTCATCTGGACGGAGCAAGCGGAGCAGTCCTTCCAGAACCTTAAGCGTCTCTTCTCGTCCGAAGGGCAGCTACTGCATGTGAATCCCAGCAAACCGATGAGACGCCTCAGACAGAGCCTTGGGCGCCGTACTGTTGCAGAAGGACCCGCATGGGGACTGGAGACCGTGTGCCTTCTACTCTAGGAAGCTCAGCAAGTCGGAGCAGAACTACACCATCTGGGACAGGGAGTTGCTGGCCATTCATGCAGCATTCAAGGCGTGGCGGCACTTCCTCGTCGGGGCCAAACACACAGTGCAGGTTCGCACGGATCATAAGAACCTGGAGTACTGGCACACGGCAAGGTTCCTGAACCAGCGGCACATCAGATGGGCGGAATTCTTTGCGGATTTCGACTTCAGGATAGAATACATCCCAGGCGACAACAACATCATGGCGGATGCACTGTCCAGAAAGCCGCAATACCTCGAAGAGGCAGCACCAGCAGCGGCCAAGCACATTTTCGCTCCGAAAGCGTGGGCGTGCGCTTCAGCAACCGTGGACCTGGAGGCGGTCCGTCGAGCACTGCAGGAGGACCCCTTCGCACGAGCCAAGATGGAGGAGGTGCACAACGGTGAAGGACGACGAGTTCCAAGTACGGGACGGATTGCTCATCCGCAGAGGAGCCCTCTATGTACCGGGAGACGACCTCCGTGCGAAAGTACTGCAGCAGTTGCACGACGCACCCACCGCCAGGCACTTTGGCAAGGAGAAGACGGCAGAACTAGTTGCCAGAGATTTTTGGTGGCCCAAGATGCGGGGGGAAGTCGCGGAGTACGTCTCGAGGTGCGACACCTGTCAAAGGGCCAAGTCAGTGCACAAACCTCCGGCGGGACTGCTCGAACCGCTGCAGACCCCGAGCGAACCGTGGGAGAGGGTGGCCCTGGACTTTGTCACGGATTTACCCAGCTCAAGGGGTAAAACGGCAGTGCTAGTGGTGGTGGACATGTTCACCAAAATGGCCCACTTCATTCCATGCGCGAAGGTGGCCACGGCAGAACAGACCGCCAAACTGTTCATAGACCACGTCTTCAGGGTGCACGGTCTGCCACGGTCTATCTTGTCCGACAGGGGGCGCCAGTTCATTTCGAACTTCTGGCAGAAGCTGATGGGTTTCCTGAACGTCAAGATCAACCTAGCGTCGGCGAGACACCAGCAGACCAACGGCCAAGCGGAGCGCGTCAACGCCATCATGCAGCAGTACCTGAGATGCTATGCAAATCAGCAGCCGACAACCTGGGTGGACTACCTGCCGCTCGCTGAGTTCGCCTACAACAACACGAAGCACGTGTCAACGGGGGTGACACCGTTCTTCGCCAACAACGGGAGGCATCCCAGAACCTTCCCAGGATTAGAGAGACTGGGGGAGGGGGAGCCACAGGCAGCGGAAGTCTTGGCGGCAGAATTGCAGGAGGTTCACGAACAGCTTCGGAGGCAGTTAGAGCTTGCAAAGCACGCATACAAACTGCAGGCTGACAAGCACAGAAGGGTTGGGGAGGACATACAGGTGGGAGACTGGGTGTGGTTAGCGGCCCACGCAGTGCCGACCAGATCACTAGCTAAGAAGAAACTCGGACATAAGCAGCTAGGACCTTACCAAGTTGAGGCACAGATCAATCCGGTGGCCTTCCGGTTGACACTTCCGGAGGGATCCAGAATGCACCCAGTATTCCATAGGTCGGTGCTCACGCCCTACAAAGCACCTCACCGATTTCAGGCGCAGGACACGGCACCAGACCCATATGGGGAGACCCCCCCAAGGAGGGAGTCGCCAGGAAGGGAACTCATCAACCAGGTCACAGAGATTTTAGACTCGAGATGGGGGGAAGAGGGCGTCGAATACTTTCTCGCCAGTGAAGGTACCCCGGCCAGCGCCAACCGTTGGGTGCCGGACTATGCCCTGAACGAGCCTCTTCTCAAAGAGGAGTTTCATGCTGTCAGAGCTGGCTCCGGGTCCCAGCTCACCAAGGACCAACGCTAGCCGATCGTACAGTAACAAAGTCTTTATTGAAGAATAGTCTCCATTTACAAGTCTTAGCGTCCCAGCCCTACGTCTGGACTTTAGACCGGCGAAGCTCTGTCTGGATCTCCGCCCCCTGTGCACCAGTTTAATACTCTAATCTTACTCCACCTCTTCCTTCTCTCTCTCTTCCTCTGGGTCTTACTACCCCCCGGGGTCTCATTCCTCCTGGACTCTTCCGACGCAGAGCTTGACCCCTCTGACTCCTCCCCCTCTCTTCGGCGGGCTTTAGGACCTGGCTCCCTACCCGGGCTGCCCACCTTGCCGCCCTCCTGTACATTTGAACTTGGCGCGCGCGCGCGTTTTACTTTCCGGATGACCGTTTCCTCGCTCCCTGACGAGGGTGTGGTCAGTCCTGCCTCACGTTCTCCCTCTGCCTGCGCGCTCCCTGATCCCGATGCCTTGGACTCCTCCCCCCTACTGCACTCTGGGGGGGACGCTGGCCCGGATTTCCAGCTGCTACTCCCTGAGTCCCCTCCTTCCCGAGGTGTCCCCCTGGGCTCTCCCCTTGCCCTGACCATGGGGGCCCCTTTCTGTGAATCCTCCGAGTCACTGGAGAGACTCAGAGACCTCGGACTACTGTCGCCGCTGACATTTCCTTCCGACTCCTCCCCCTCGCTCTCCGTTTCTTCCCTCTCCTGTGACTCTGCTCCTGAACCCCTGACATCCATCCCCCCCTCGAAGCCCCCCCTTCCCCCCTCCCCTTCCTCCGGCGGGGGTGCTGGGTGCTCCGTCGTTGTGGGGGTGAATGGTGGATACAGTTCGTCCCCCGTGGCGTGCATCCAGTTAGAGAAATCCGGCTCGTCCTCCATGTCTTCGCCGACCTCGTTCTCCTCTGCTTCCATCTCCGTGCCGCCATGCTCGAACCCAACGTCCTCCCCCATCACGTCCATGTCCCTCTCACCCTCGTTCCCCTCTGGGTCCGTTGCCTGCCAAGGGCCCCTCAGCCACCTCTCCTCTCCTCGATTGTCCCACCAAAAGGAGCGGTCTGAGGCAAACCCCGAGGGCGAGCCCTCCGGTGAACGTGTTTCTAATGCTGGTTCTTCGTCCGAGGTGAATCCCTGGAACGTGCTGGTAGAAAGCGTGGGTGTGAAAAGCCAGTCGTCGAAATACTCGGCTGGCATGGGCCTGTGTGGGAACAAGGCATGAAACTCCTCTTTGAGGAGAGGCTCGTCCAGGGCATAGTCCGGCACCCAACTGTTGGCGCTGGCCGGGGTACCTTCCCTTGCGAGAAAATATTCTACTCCCTCTTCCCCCCATCTCGAGTCCAAAATCTCTGTGACCTGGTTGATGGGTTCCCTTCTTGGCGACTCCCTCCTTGGGGGGATCTCCTTATACTGGTCTGGTGCCGTGCCCTGCGCCTGAAATCGGTGAGGTGCTTTGTAGGGCGTGAGCACCGACCTATGGAATACTGGGTGCATTCTGGATCCTTCCGGAAGTGTCAACCGGAAGGCCACCGGATTGATCTGTGCCTCAACTAGGTAAGGTCCTAGCTGCTTATGTCCGAGTTTCTTCTTAGCTAAGGATCTTGTCGGCACTGCGTGGGCCGCTAACCACACCCAGTCTCCCACCTGTATGTCTTCACCAACCCTCCTGTGCTTGTCAGCCTGCAGTTTGTATGCGTGCTTTGCCAGCTCTAACTGCCTCCGAAGCTGCTCGTGAACTTCCTGCAATTCCGCCGCCAAGACTTCCGCTGCCTGTGGCTCCCCCTCCCCCAGTCTCTCTAATCCCGGGAAGGTTCTGGGATGCCTCCCGTTGTTGGCGAAGAACGGCGTCACCCCTGTGGACACGTGCTTCGTGTTGTTGTAAGCGAACTCAGCGAGCGGCAGGTAGTCCACCCATGTCGTCGGCTGTTGATTTGCATAGCATCTCAGGTACTGCTGCATGACGGCGTTGACGCGTTCCGCTTGTCCGTTGGTCTGCGGGTGTCTCGCCGACGCTAGGTTGATCTTGACATTCAGGAAACCCATCAGCTTCTGCCAGAAGCTCGAAATGAACTGGCGCCCCCTGTCGGACAAAATAGACCGTGGCAGTCCATGCACTCTGAAGACGTGGTCTATGAACAGCTTGGCGGTCTGTTCTGCCGTGGCCACCTTCGCGCACGGAATGAAGTGGGCCATTTTAGTGAACATGTCCACCACCACTAGCACTGCCGTTTTACCCCTTGAGCTGGGTAAATCCGTGACAAAGTCCAGGGCCACCCTCTCCCACGGTTCGCTCGGAGTCTGCAGCGGTTCGAGCAGTCCCGCCGGAGGTTTGTGCACTGATTTGGCCCTTTGGCAGGTGTCGCACCTCGAGACGTACTCCGCGACTTCCCCCCGCATCTTGGGCCACCAAAAATCCCTGGCAACAAGGTCTGCCGTCTTCTCCTTGCCAAAGTGCCCGGCGGTGGGTGCGTCGTGTAACTGCTGCAGTACCTTCGCCCGGAGGTCGTCTCCCGGTACATAGAGAGCTCCTCTGCGGATGAGCAATCCGTCTCGTACTTGGAACTCGTCGTCCTTCACCGTGCCCTTGTGCACCTCCTCCATCTTGGCTTGTGCAAAGGGGTCCCCCTGCAGTGCTCGACGGACCGCCTCCAAGTCCACGGTTGCTGCAGCGCACGCCCACGCTTTCGGAGCGAAAATGTGCTTGGCCGCTGCTGGTGCCGCCTCTTCAAGGTATTGCGGCTTCCTGGACAGTGCATCCGCCATGATGTTGTTGTCGCCTGGGATGTATTCTATCCTGAAGTCGAAATCCGCGAAAAATTCCGCCCATCTGATGTGCCGCTGGTTTAGGAATCTTGCCGTGCGCCAGTACTCCAGGTTCTTATGATCCGTGCGAACCTGCACGGTGTGCTTGGCCCCGACGAGGAAGTGCCGTCACGCCTTGAATGCTGCATGAATGGCCAGCAACTCCCTGTCCCAGATGGTGTAGTTTTGCTCCGACTTGCTGAGCTTCCTAGAGTAGAAGGCACACGGTCTCCAGTCCCCATGCGGGTCCTCTTGCAACAGTACGGCGCCCACGGCTCTGTCTGAGGCGTCTGTTTCAACCCTCAGCGGTTTGCTGGGATTCACATGCAGTAGCTGCCCTTCGGACGAGAAGAGACGCTTAAGGTTCTGAAAGGACTGCTCCGCTTGCTCCGTCCAGATGAACTTATTCTTCTTAGAGCTGAGCGTGTCCGTAATGGCCGCCGTCTGCATCGCGAACCCCTTGATGAACTTGCGGTAAAAGTTGGCGAACCCCACAAACCGCTGGACCTCCTTCCGATTGCGCGGGCTCTTCCAGTCCAACACTGCGCGAACCTTGGCGCTGTCCATGGCAAGCCCCTTGTCCGACAGCTTGTAGCCCAGGAAATCCACCTCCTTCCTGTCGAACTGGCACTTCTCCAGCTTGGCATACAGTCGATGCTCCTGCAGTCTCTGCAGAACTTCCTTGACGTCTCTCTCGTGGGTCTCCTCAGATTCTGAGAATATCAGGATGTCGTCCAAGAAGCAGACGCATGTCTTGTAGAGGAGACCCGCCAGGACGTGATGCATGAAAGCTTGAAAACAGTGGGCGCCATTTTGTAAACCGAAGGGCATAACTCTGTATTCATATGTGCCCAGGGGCGTGAACATGGCAGTCTTCCACTCGTCTCCTTCCCGTATGCGAATCAGGTTGTACGCCCCTCGCAGATCCAACTTTGTAAAAACGCGTCCTTTCCTCGCCGTCGCCAGCAGGTCATCTATCTTGGGCATGGGAAAGGCCGCGGGCTTGGTCTTTGAATTTAAGAGCCTGAAGTCTACCACAAGTCTTTTTTGGGGCGTGTCCCTTTTCTTCACAAAGAATACAGGACTGCCCCCCGCTGCCTTCGACTCCCGGATGAAACCGCGCTTCAAGTTGAGATCTATGAACTCCTTGAGCTCCTGCAGCTCGTCCTCAGACATGGAATACAGTTTCCCGGCTGGCAGCGTCGCTCCTGGCAGGAGGTCAATCTTGCAGTCATAGGGCCTGTGGGGAGGCAGCTTGTCCGCTTCCTTCTCGCAGAAAACCTCCAAAAACGCTGCGTACTTGCGCGGCACTGCTTGCAGCGTGCCTAATTGTAGCTGCGGGTCGTCCCCTCCTTCTTCCGGGCTAGGAAGGATGCAATGTTCCGCGCAATAGGAGGAGCCGAAGGTCAGTTGGCGCTGGTACCACGCCAATGCTGGGCTGTGCCTGTGCAGCCAACTCATGCCCAGGACTACAGGCGTGTCCGACAGGTGGGTGACGTTAAAGCTGATGACTTCTCGGTGATTTCCAATCCGCATCACCATTGGTTGCGTTTGTTGCACCACCTGCCCCCCTAACAAGTCTCTGCCATCCACCGTGACAACGTTCAGGGGCAGTGTGGCTGGTAGCAGTGGTATATTGTGCTGCTGAATGAATTCCAGTCCTATAAAGTCAGCGTTGCTGCCGGAGTCAATGGTGATCGGCACCTCCACAGTGCGTCCATTGGGCAGTTGGAGAGACGCTGTAAGCTGCACCACTGGTTTGGGTGGGAGGGGGTCTGTGGGTTGCAAAAGTGCTGGGGATTGTTTCATTGACTTGTCTGGCTGGACCCCAGTGCCTCTTCCTCCAGCCAGACTCCGTCGTTTAACTGTTGCTGCGTTTTCAATTGAGCTGCTTCAGCGACTGTTGCCGAGGCTGCAGTGTGCTTGTGGAGCCTCTGGGGACACTCTTTCGCCATGTGTTGAGCACTGTCGCAGATGTAGCACTTCCTGTTCCCTCTAGGAGGCTTCGTTTTGGCTGCTCCCGGTGTTAGGGCTCTGTTAGCTGACTGAGCCCTGGCACCTCCTATCTCCATCGGCTCTTCTCCCCCTCCCTGCGAGGGTGTGGAGTGCGCACGCGCTGCTTCTCTGGGAGAGAAGGGAGGTGCTCTGGCTGGTGCCCTTCCCCAACGCCCTTCTTCCCTGTTCCAAGGACGTTCTTCCAGATGCACCCCGATCTCCAGAGCCCTCTGGACTACCTGCTGGGTGCTCTTTGGTCTCTCCCCTCTTCCAATCTCCGCTTTTACATCTGCATTCAACCCCTCCCAAAAGAGGTCTCTGACTGGCGCAGAATCTTTTTCCCACCCCAGGGCATGAACCAGTCCGAAAAATCGAGTATGGTACTGCCGCACGCTGGCTTTGCCTTGTTTAAGTCCATGTATGTCCCTCCTGGCAATATCGACGTCTACCTTTGATAAAAAGCATGAGTCCATTGCTTTAATAAAAGCCTTCGCATCTTGGAGCGCTGGATCATTGTCCCTCCATAGATTCCGCAGCCACGTTTTGGCTTCCCCATGCAAATGGGACAGGATAAACCCCACTCTCTCTCTCTCATCTCTAAAGTCTTTGTCAAGGAGATCCAGCGCAAACAGCAGGTCTGCTCTGAAGTTGGGGTACTGCTGCAAACTCCCGTCGAAATGCGATACAAGGCTGCCTCCCCTCCTCCCCAAGCCAATGCCTTCTGCCTTGGATCCCGTTTGCCCCTGTTTAGAAAGCACGTCCAACCTGGCCTGGAGATCCCGGCAGGAGGTAACCATTTCCTCCTCTCTCTTCCTGGATGCAATTACCTCCGTGCTGAGGTGCGTCACCGCTTCTTGCAGGGCTTTTATCTGCTCTTCCGTCGTCATCTTGCCTGAGTTTTGTGAGCTCTGTAAGCACCCCTCCTCTGTCCTCGCTGCGTCGACTCACGTGGCGAGGTTCTTGGTGCCAAAACTTTAAAATTAGAGACAGAGCTTACTGTCAGAGCTGGCTCCGGGTCCCAGCTCACCAAGGACCAACGCTAGCCGATCGTACAGTAACAAAGTCTTTATTGAAGAATAGTCTCCATTTACAAGTCTTAGCGTCCCAGCCCTACGTCTGGACTTTAGACCGGCGAAGCTCTGTCTGGATCTCCGCCCCCTGTGCACCAGTTTAATACTCTAATCTTACTCCACCTCTTCCTTCTCTCTCTCTTCCTCTGGGTCTTACTACCCCCCGGGGTCTCATTCCTCCTGGACTCTTCCGACGCAGAGCTTGACCCCTCTGACTCCTCCCCCTCTCTTCGGCGGGCTTTAGGACCTGGCTCCCTACCCGGGCTGCCCACCTTGCCGCCCTCCTGTACATTTGAACTTGGCGCGCGCGCGCGTTTTACTTTCCGGATGACCGTTTCCTCGCTCCCTGACGAGGGTGTGGTCAGTCCTGCCTCACGTTCTCCCTCTGCCTGCGCGCTCCCTGATCCCGATGCCTTGGACTCCTCCCCCCTACTGCACTCTGGGGGGGACGCTGGCCCGGATTTCCAGCTGCTACTCCCTGAGTCCCCTCCTTCCCGAGGTGTCCCCCTGGGCTCTCCCCTTGCCCTGACCATGGGGGCCCCTTTCTGTGAATCCTCCGAGTCACTGGAGAGACTCAGAGACCTCGGACTACTGTCGCCGCTGACATTTCCTTCCGACTCCTCCCCCTCGCTCTCCGTTTCTTCCCTCTCCTGTGACTCTGCTCCTGAACCCCTGACACATGCCTTGTTCCCACACAGGCCCATGCCAGCCGAGTATTTCGATGACTGGCTTTTCACACCCACGCTTTCAACCAGCACCTTCCAGGGGTTCACCTCGGACGAGGAACCAGCAACGGAAACACGTTCCCCGGAGGACTCGCCCTCGGGGTTTGCCTCAGACCGCTCGTTTTGGTGGGACGATCGAGGAGAGGAGCGGTGGAGCAGGAGGTGGCTGAGGGGTCCTTGGCAGGCAACGGACCCAGAGGAGACCGAGGGTGAGATGGACATGGACAGGCTGGGGGAGGACGTTGGATTCGAGCATGGCGGCACGGAGATGGAAGCAGAGGAGATCGAGGTCGGCGAAGACAAGGAGGACGAGCCGGACTTATCCGGATGGATGCACGCCACGGGGGACGAACTGTATCCGCCATTCACCCCCACAACGACGGAGCACCCAGCACCCCCGCCAGAGGAGGGGGAGGGGGGAACGGGGGGCTTCGAGGGGGGGATGCATGTCAGGGGTTCAGGAGCAGAGTCACAGGAGAGGGAGGAAGTGGAGAGCGAGGGGGAGGAGTCCGAAGGAAATGTCAGCGAAGACAGCAGTCCGAGGTCTCTGAGTCTCTCCAGTGACTCGGAAGATTCACAGAAAGGGGCCCCCATAGTCAGGGCAAGGGGAGTGCCCAGGGGGGCACCTCGGGAAGAAGGGGCCAGAGGGGACTCAGAGAGTAGCAGCTGGAAATCCGGACCAGTTTCCCCCCAGAGAGCAGTAGGGGGGAGGAGTCCCAGGCATCGGGATCAGGGGGCGCGCGGGCAGCAGGAGAACGTGAGGCAGGAGGGACCACACCCTCGTCAGGGAGCGAGGAAACGGTCATCAGGAGAGTTAAACGCGCGCGCGCGCCAAGTTCAAATGTACAGGAGGGCGGCAAGGTGGGCAGCCCGGGTAGGGAGCCAGGTCCTAAAGCCCGCCGAAGAGAGGGGGAGGAGTAAGAGGGGTCAACGTCTGCCTCAGAAGAGTCCCGGAGGGAGGAGACCCCGGGGGGTAGTAGGACCCAGAGGAAGAGAGAGAGAAGGAAGAGGTGGAGTAAGATTAGAGTCTTAAACTGGTGCGCAGGGGGCGGAGACTCAGACGGAGCTTCGCCGGTCTAGAGTCCAGATGTAGGGCTGGGACGCTGAGGCTTTGAAATGGAATCTATTCTTCAATAAAGACTTTTATACTTTACTACCGCCTAGCGTTGGTCCTTGGTGAGCTGGGACCCGGAGCCAGCCCTGACAGGAACCAATTCTTCTTTCTATGTAGCTGGAACCCAAAACAACCTGTTTGGCTTTTCTTAAGCTTATTACAGTTCGCTTGGCTACTTTTGAGTGAATGAACACCGAAAGAACAAAGCAAGCCTTCTTTTGCGATGGAACCAAAAGACCTATGCTTTATTTGGGCTGATAACAAACATGTCGCGCTGCGATTTTTGGGTGAATGTGCATTCTAAACCCAAAAACACCAATTTGAAATCAGCCCAATCAGAGCGTTATCATCTTCTTTTTATGTGGATGGAACCCAAAACACCTTTTTGCTTTTGGTTGGGGTGATTCTGGTGCACCCCCAAAAACCACCATGCGAATTGAAATAAGCACAATCAAAGCTTATTCGTCTTCTTTCTACGCATATGGAAGCGAAAAGACAGTGTTGTGTTATTTTGGTCTCATTACACACACTTTGCAAGGTGCATTAACACCAAAGAACACGACGAAATAAGCGAAATCCAAGATTCTTCTTTCTATGTAGCTGGAACCCAAAACAACCTGTTTGGCTTTTCTTAAGCTTATTACAGTTCGCTTTGCTATTTTTAAGTGAATGGACACCGAAAGAACAAACCAAGCTTTCTTTTGCGATGGAACCAAAACACCTATGCTTTATTTGGGCTGTTAAGAAACATGTCGCGGTGCGATTTTTGGGTGAATGTGCATTCTCATCCCAAAAACACCAATTTGAAATCAGCCCAATCAGAGCGTTATCATCTTCTTTTTATGTAGATGGAACCCAAAACACCTTTTTGCTTTTGGTTGGGGTTTCTGGTGCACCCCCAAAAAACACCATGCGAATTGAAATAAGCACAATCAAAGCTTATTCGTCTTCTTTCTACGCATATGGAAGCGAAAAGACAGTGTTGTGTTATTTTGTTCCCATTACACACACTTTGCGATTTCTGGGTCAATTTGCATTAACACCAAAGAACACAACATGATATAAGCGAAATCCAAGATTCTTCTTTCTATGTACCTGGAACGCAAAACAACCTGTTTGGCTTTGTTTAAGCTTATTACAATTTACTTTGCTATTTGTGAGTGAATGAACACCGAAAGAACAAACCAAGCTTTCTTTTGCGATGCTTTATTTGGGCTTCACCATCTTTATCATCTTCGTTTTATGTAGATGGAACCCAAAACACCTTTTTGCTTGGGTTGGGGGCGATTCTGGTGCACACCCAAAAAACACCATGAGAATTGAAATAAGCCCAATCAAAGCTTATTCGTCTTCTTTCTATGCATATGGAAGCGAAAAGACGGTGTTTTGTTATGTTGGTCTCATTACATACACTGTGCGATTTCTGGATCAATGTGCATTTACAGCAAAGAACACAACTTGAAATACGCGACATCCAAGATGTCTCTCTTCGGAACATGATGGCTACGAAAAAAGAGAAATATCAACATGAGAAAAGAAGTTAATGCACCCCAGATACCTGGCGACTAGCTGGCAGCAAATTAGCTTCCCTGTACTAAAATAAAACAACAGGCTGCAATGCACAGAATGTCCACAAAGTGGCAGCAGTTAACAGTCTAAAGTATTTCTTTATAATTAAATCAGGGAGGCTGCAATGCTCAGAACGGCCACCAGATGGCAGCAATTGTGAGCCTAAATAAAGCAATAATAAAACAGGCTGCAGTGCCTCTGAACGGCCACTAGATGGCCTGCGTGAGCAATTTAAGCCTGGAAAATGGCGTTCCCGCCAAAACGCAGCAGGGAAAGGCGGCTGAACACAATGGGCCTGCACCCAGGCCCAAGTTAGGCTGCGCCTGCCTCCCTGCAGCCCCGCCAGACACCAGGCCTCCCCGCTTCGCCGGGAGGGCCGCCAAGGACAAAAGAAGGCCGAATCCGGCCTCGGAAATCAGCGGGGGGCGGGGGTGGGCTCAGGAAAGCCTAAGAAGGCCCAGCAGGGCCGGAGGCACCCCCTGCTGCGGCGCGGCACCAGGCGCTGCCGAGAAAAGGCCCTTCGTCCAACCAGGAACCAGGCCTAGGCAGCTGCGCCCCTGCGGCTGGGCGCACTTCGCAGAGGCCTAGTGCCTCCGAACGTTAAGGTAAGCTACAGTGGGGGGGGGGAGGGGGGATAGGGGGAAATTAAAAGACTAAGGGGGGTGGGAATGAAGGGTAAAAATTTTAGGAGAGAGGGAAAATTAATTATTACACCGAGGAAACTTAATCAAAGGACAAAATTAAGAATTAAATAGAGCTAACGCAATTAAAGAAGGCCAAAGACACAAGGATAATGGGTAATTAGTAGAAAAATACAACCATCTCCCTTCGCTGTGATCAATCCGATGCATGGGCGAAAAGAGGAAGCCCTAACCTCGTGCAAGGAGTTTTAGTATTTCTGGCTGTCAATCAATAAATGGCAACATTAACTTCTTCCCAACAACAAGGGAAGCCCCAATTGCATCAGTGGCCAACGATCAATTAGCCCGCCCTCGAACTTTGGAGTGTCTTGGAGGCCCACACCGCAACACGTGCTCTCCATGAAGGAGAACACGCTTTGTGAGTGAATGAACACCGAAAGAACAATCCAAGCTTTCTTTTGCGATGGAACCAAAACACCTATGCTTTATTTGGGCTGATAACAAACATGTCGCGCTGCGATTTTTGGGTGAATGTGCATTCTAAACCCAAAAACACCAATTTGAAATCAGCCCAATCAGAGCGTTATCATCTTCTTTTTATGTAGATGGAACCCAAAACACCTTTTTGGTTGGGGTGATTCTGGTGCACCCCCAAAAAACACCATGCGAATTGAAATAAGCACAATCAAAGCTTATCCGTCTTCTTTCTACGCATAAGGAAGCGAAAAGACAGTGTTGTTTTATTTTGGTCTCATTACACACACTTTCGATTTGTGGGTCAATGTGCATTAACACCAAAGAACACGACATGAAATAAGCGAAATCCAAGATTCTTCTTTCTATGTAGCTGGAACGCAAAACAACCTGTTTTGCTTTGTTTGGGCTGATTAAACTTCGCTTTGCTATTTGTGAGTGAATGAACACCGAAAGAACAATCAAAGATTATTCGTCCTCTTTCTGTTGAATTGGAACCAATTCTTCTTTCTATGTAGCTGGAACCCAAAACAACCTGTTTGGCTTTTCTTAAGCTTATTACAGTTCGCTTGGCTACTTTTGAGTGAATGAACACCGAAAGAACAAAGCAAGCCTTCTTTTGCGATGGAACCAAAAGACCTATGCTTTATTTGGGCTGATAACAAACATGTCGCGGTGCGATTTTTGGGTGAATGTGCATTCTAAACCCAAAAACACCAATTTGAAATCAGCCCAATCAGAGCGTTATCATCTTCTTTTTATGTGGATGGAACCCAAAACACCTTTTTGCTTTTGGTTGGGGTGATTCTGGTGCACCCCCAAAAACCACCATGCGAATTGAAATAAGCACAATCAAAGCTTATTCGTCTTCTTTCTACGCATATGGAAGCGAAAAGACAGTGTTGTGTTATTTTGGTCTCATTACACACACTTTGCAAGGTGCATTAACACCAAAGAACACGACGAAATAAGCGAAATCCAAGATTCTTCTTTCTATGTAGCTGGAACCCAAAACAACCTGTTTGGCTTTTCTTAAGCTTATTACAGTTCGCTTTGCTATTTTTAAGTGAATGGACACCGAAAGAACAAACCAAGCTTTCTTTTGCGATGGAACCAAAACACCTATGCTTTATTTGGGCTGTTAACAAACATGTCGCGGTGCGATTTTTGGGTGAATGTGCATTCTCATCCCAAAAACACCAATTTGAAATCAGCCCAATCAGAGCGTTATCATCTTCTTTTTATGTAGATGGAACCCAAAACACCTTTTTGCTTTTGGTTGGGGTTTCTGGTGCACCCCCAAAAAACACCATGCGAATTGAAATAAGCACAATCAAAGCTTATTCGTCTTCTTTCTACGCATATGGAAGCGAAAAGACAGTGTTGTGTTATTTTGTTCCCATTACACACACTTTGCGATTTCTGGGTCAATTTGCATTAACACCAAAGAACACAACATGATATAAGCGAAATCCAAGATTCTTCTTTCTATGTACCTGGAACGCAAAACAACCTGTTTGGCTTTGTTTAAGCTTATTACAATTTACTTTGCTATTTGTGAGTGAATGAACACCGAAAGAACAAACCAAGCTTTCTTTTGCGATGCTTTATTTGGGCTTCACCATCTTTATCATCTTCGTTTTATGTAGATGGAACCTGTCAGGGGTTCAGGAGCAGAGTCACTGGAGAGGGAAGAAACAGAGAGCGAGGGGGAGGAGTCGGAAGGAAATGTCAGCGGCGACAGTAGTCCAAGATCTCTGAGTCTCTCCAGTGACTCGGAGGATTCACAGAAAGGGGCCCCCATGGTCAGGGCAAGGGGAGTGCCCAGGGGGACACCTCGGGAAGAAGGGGACTCAGAGAGTAGCAGCTGGAAATCCGGACCAGCGTCCCCCCCAGAGTGCAGTAGGGGGGAGGAGTCTAAGGCATCGGGATCAGGGAGCGCGCAGGCAGAGGGAGAACGTGAGGCAGGAGTGGCCACACCCTCGTCAGGGAGCGAGGAAACGGTCATCCGGAAAGTAAAACGCGCGCGCGCGCCAAGTTCAAATGTACAGGAGGGCGGCAAGGTGGGCAGCCCGGGTAAGGAGCCAGGTCCTAAAGCCCGCCGAAGAGAGGGGGAGGAGTCAGAGGGGTCTAGCTCCGCGTCGGAAGAGTCCAGGAGGAATGAGACCCCGGGGGGTAGTAAGACCCAGAGGAAGAGAGAGAGAAGGAAGAGGTGGAGTAAGATTAGAGTCTTGAACTGGTGCACGGGGGGTGGAGATCCAGACAGAGCTTCGCCGGTCTAAAGTCCAGACGTAGGGCTGGGACGCTGAGACTTGTAAATCGAGACTATTCTTCAATAAAGACTTTGATACTGTACTATCGGCTAGCGTTGGTCCTTGGTGAGCTGGGACCCGGAGCCAGCCCTGACAGTAAGCTCTGTCTCCAATTTTAAAGTTTTGGCACCAAGAACCTCGCCACGTGAGTCGGCGCAGCGAGGACAGAGGAGGGGTGCTTACAGAGCTCACAAAACTCAGGCAAGATGACGACGGAAGAGAAGATAAAAGCCCTGCAAGAAGCGGTGACACAACTCAGCACTGAGGTAATTGCATCCAGGAAGAGAGAGGAGGAGATGGTTACCTCCTGCCGGGATCTCCAGGCCAGGTTGGACGTGCTTTCCAAAGAGGGGCAAACGGGAGCCAAGGCAGAAGGCATAGGTTTGGGGAGAAGGGGAGGAAGCCTTGTATCGCATTTCGACGGGAGTTTGCAGCAGTACCCCAACTTCAGAGCAGACCTGCTGTTTGCGCTGGATTTACTTGACAAAGACTTTAGAGATGAGAGAGAGAGAGTGGGGTTTATCTTGTCCCATTTGCATGGGGAAGCCAAAACGTGGCTGCGGAATCTATGGAGGGACAATGATCCAGCGCTCCAAGATGCGAAGGCTTTTATTAAAGCAATGGACTCATGCTTTTTATCAAAGGTAGACGTCGATATTGCCAGGAGGGACATACATGGACTTAAACAAGGCAAAGCCAGCGTGCGGCAGTACCATACTCGATTTTTCGGACTGGTTCATGCCCTGGGGTGGGAAAAAGATTCTGCGCCAGTCAGAGACCTCTTTTGGGAGGGGTTGAATGCAGATGTAAAAGCGGAGATTGGAAGAGGGGAGAGACCAAGGAGCACCCAGCAGGTAGTCCAGAGGGCTCTGGAGATCGGGGTGCATCTGGAAGAACGTCCTTGCAACAGGGAAGAAGGGCGTTGGGGAAGGGCACCAGCCAGAGCACCTCCCTTCTTTCCCAGAGAAGCAGCGCGTGCGCACTCCACACCCTCGCAGGGAGGGGGAGAAGAGCCGATGGAGATAGGAGGTGCCAGGGCTCAGTCAGCTAACAGAGCCCTAACACCGGGAGCAGCCAAAACGAAGCCTCCTAGAGGGAACAGGAAGTGCTACATCTGCGACAGTGCTCAACACATGGCGAAAGAGTGTCCCCAGAGGCTCCACAAGCACACTGCAGCCTCCGCAACAGTCGCTGAAGCAGCTCAATTGAAAACGCAGCAACAGTTAAACGACGGAGTCTGGCTGGAGGAAGAGGCACTGGGGTCCAGTCAGACAAGTCAATGAAACAATCCCCAGCACTTTTGCAACCCACAGACCCCCTCCCACCCAAACCAGTGGTGCAGCTTACAGCGTCTCTCCAACTGCCCAATGGACGCACTCTGGAGGTGCCGATCACCATTGACTCCGGCAGCAACGCTGACTTTATAGGACTGGAATTCATTCAGCAGCACAATATACCACTGCTACCAGCCACGCTGCCCCTGAACGTTGTCACGGTGGATGGCAGAGACTTGTTAGGGGGGCAGGTGGTGCAACAAACGCAACCAATGGTGATGCGGATTGGAAATCACCGAGAAGTCATCAGCTTTAATGTCACACACCTGTCGGACACGCCTGTAGTCCTCGGCATGAGTTGGCTGCACAGGCACAGCCCAGCATTGGCGTGGTACCAACGCCAACTGACCTTCGGCTCCTCCTATTGCGCGGAACATTGCATCCTTCCTAGCCCGGAAGAAGGAGGGGACGACCCGCAGCTACAATTAGGCACGCTGCAAGCAGTGCCTCGCAAGTATGCAGCGTTTTTGGAGGTTTTCTGCGAGAAGGAAGCGGACAAGCTGCCCCCCCACAGGCCCTATGACTGCAAGATTGACCTCCTGCCAGGAGCGACGCTGCCAGCCGGGAAACTGTATTCCATGTCTGAGGATGAGCTGCAGGAGCTCAAGGAGTTCATAGACCTCAACTTGAAGCGCGGTTTCATCCGGGAGTCGAAGGCAGCGGGGGGCAGTCCTGTATTCTTTGTGAAGAAGAGGGACACGCCCCAAAAAAGACTTGTGGTAGACTTCAGAATTTTAAATTCCAGAACCAAGCCCGCGGCCTTTCCCATGCCCAAGATAGATGACCTGCTGGCGACGGCGAGGAAAGGACGCGTTTTTACAAAGTTGGATCTGCGAGGGGCGTACAACCTGATTCGCATACGGGAAGGAGACGAGTGGAAGACTGCCATGTTCACGCCCCTGGGCACATATGAATACAGAGTTATGCCCTTCGGTTTACAAAATGGCGCCCACTGTTTTCAAGCGTTCATGCATCACGTCCTGGCGGGTCTCCTCTACAAGACATGCGTCTGCTTCTTGGACGACATCCTGATATTCTCAGAATCTGAGGAGGCCCACGAAGGTGACGTCAAGGAAGTTCTGCAGAGACTGCAGGAGCATCGGCTGTATGCCAAGCTGGAGAAGTGCCAGTTCGACAGGACAGAGGTGGATTTCCTGGGCTACAAGCTGTCGGACAAGGGGCTTGCCATGGACAGCGCCAAGGTTCGCGCAGTGTTGGACTGGAAGAGCCCGCGCAATCGGAAGGAGGTCCAGCGGTTTGTGGGGTTCGCCAACTTTTACCGCAAGTTCATCAAGGGGTTCGCGATGCAGACGGCGGCCATTACTGACACGCTCAGCTCTAAGAAGAAGAAGTTCATCTGGACGGAGCAAGCGGAGCAGTCCTTTCAGAACCTTAAGCGTCTCTTCTCGTCCGAAGGGCAGCTACTGCATGTGAATCCCAGCAAACCGATGAGGGTTGAAACAGACGCCTCAGACAGAGCCGTGGGCGCCGTACTGTTGCAGGAGGACCCGCATGGGGACTGGAGACCGTGTGCCTTCTACTCTAGGAAGCTCAGCAAGTCGGAGCAAAACTACACCATCTGGGACAGGGAGTTGCTGGCCATTCATGCAGCATTCAAGGCGTGGCGACACTTCCTCGTCGGGGCCAAGCACACCGTGCAGGTCCGCACGGATCATAAGAACCTGGAGTACTGGCGCACGGCAAGATTCCTAAACCAGCGGCACATCAGATGGGCGGAATTTTTCGCGGATTTCGACTTCAGGATAGAATACATCCCAGGCGACAACAACATCATGGCGGATGCACTGTCCAGGAAGCCGCAATACCTCGAAGAGGCGGCACCAGCAGCGGCCAAGCACATTTTCGCTCCGAAAGCGTGGGCGTGCGCGGCAGCAACCGTGGACTTGGAGGCGGTCCGTCGAGCACTGCAGAGGGACCCCTTTGCACAAGCCAAGATGGAGGAGGTGCACAAGGGCACGGTGAAGGACGACGAGTTCCAAGTACGAGACGGATTGCTCATCCGCAGAGGGGCCCTCTACGTACCGGGAGACGACCTCCGGGCGAAAGTACTGCAGCAGTTACACGACGCACCCACCGCCGGGCACTTTGGCAAGGAGAAGACGGCAGAACTCGTTGCCAGAGATTTTTGGTGGCCCAAGATGCGGGGGGAAGTCGCGGAGTACGTCTCGAGGTGCGACACCTGCCAAAGGGCCAAGTCAGTCCACAAACCTCCGGCGGGACTGCTCGAACCGCTGCAGACTCCGAGCGAACCGTGGGAGAGGGTGGCCCTGGACTTTGTCACGGATTTACCCAGCTCAAGGGGTAAAACGGCAGTGCTAGTGGTGGTGGACATGTTCACTAAGATGGCCCACTTCATTCCGTGCGCGAAGGTGGCCACGGCAGAACAGACCGCCAAACTGTTCATAGACCACGTCTTCAGAGTGCATGGACTGCCACGGTCTATCTTGTCCGACAGGGGGCGCCAGTTCATTTCGAGCTTCTGGCAGAAGCTGATGGGTTTCCTGAACGTCAAGATCAACCTAGCGTCGGCGAGACACCCGCAGACCAATGGACAAGCGGAACGCGTCAACGCCGTCATGCAGCAGTACCTGAGATGCTACGCAAATCAACAGCCGACGACATGGGTGGATTACCTGCCGCTCGCTGAGTTCGCTTACAACAACACGAAGCACGTGTCCACAGGGGTGACGCCGTTCTTCGCCAACAACGGGAGGCATCCCAGAACCTTCCCGGGATTAGAGAGACTGGGGGAGGGGGAGCCACAGGCAGCGGAAGTCTTGGCGGCGGAATTGCAGGAAGTCCACGAGCAGCTTAGGAGGCAGTTAGAGCTGGCAAAGCACGCATACAAACTGCAGGCTGACAAGCACAGGAGGGTTGGTGAAGACATACAGGTGGGAGACTGGGTGTGGTTAGCGGCCCACGCAGTGCCGACCAGATCCTTAGCTAAGAAGAAACTCGGACATAAGCAGCTAGGACCTTACCTAGTTGAGGCACAGATCAATCCGGTGGCCTTCCGGTTGACACTTCCGGAAGGATCCAGAATGCACCCAGTATTCCATAGGTCGGTGCTCACGCCCTACAAAGCACCTCACCGATTTCAGGCGCAGGGCACGGCACCAGACCAGTATAAGGAGATCCCCCCAAGGAGGGAGTCGCCAAGAAGGGAACCCATCAACCAGGTCACAGAGATTTTGGACTCGAGATGGGGGGAAGAGGGAGTAGAATATTTTCTCGCAAGGGAAGGTACCCCGGCCAGCGCCAACAGTTGGGTGCCGGACTATGCCCTGGACGAGCCTCTCCTCAAAGAGGAGTTTCATGCCTTGTTCCCACACAGGCCCATGCCAGCCGAGTATTTCGACGACTGGCTTTTCACACCCACGCTTTCTACCAGCACGTTCCAGGGATTCACCTCGGACGAAGAACCACCATTAGACACACGTTCACCGGAGGGCTCGCCCTCGGGGTTTGCCTCAGACCGCTCGTTTTGGTGGGACAATCGAGGAGAGGAGAGGTGGCTGAGGGGCCCTTGGCAGGCAACGGACCCAGAGGGGAACGAGGGTGAGAGGGACATGGACGTGATGGGGGAGGACGTTGGGTTCGAGCATGGCGGCACGGAGATGGAAGCAGAGGAGAACGAGGTCGGCGAAGACATGGAGGACGAGCCGGATTTCTCTAACTGGATGCACGCCACGGGGGACGAACTGTATCCACCATTCACCCCCACAACGACGGAGCACCCAGCACCCCCGCCGGAGGAAGGGGAGGGGGGAAGGGGGGGCTTCGAGGGGGGGATGGATGTCAGGGGTTCAGGAGCAGAGTCACTGGAGAGGGAAGAAACAGAGAGCGAGGGGGAGGAGTCGGAAGGAAATGTCAGCGGCGACAGTAGTCCAAGATCTCTGAGTCTCTCCAGTGACTCGGAGGATTCACAGAAAGGGGCCCCCATGGTCAGGGCAAGGGGAGTGCCCAGGGGGACACCTCGGGAAGAAGGGGACTCAGAGAGTAGCAGCAGGAAATCCGGACCAGCGTCCCCCCCAGAGTGCAGTAGGGGGGAGGAGTCTAAGGCATCGGGATCAGGGAGCGCGCAGGCAGAGGGAGAACGTGAGGCAGGAGTGGCCACACCCTCGTCAGGGAGCGAGGAAACGGTCATCCGGAAAGTAAAACGCGCGCGCGCGCCAAGTTCAAATGTACAGGAGGGCGGCAAGGTGGGCAGCCCGGGTAAGGAGCCAGGTCCTAAAGCCCGCCGAAGAGAGGGGGAGGAGTCAGAGGGGTCTAGCTCCGCGTCGGAAGAGTCCAGGAGGAATGAGACCCCGGGGGGTAGTAAGACCCAGAGGAAGAGAGAGAGAAGGAAGAGGTGGAGTAAGATTAGAGTCTTGAACTGGTGCACGGGGGGTGGAGATCCAGACAGAGCTTCGCCGGTCTAAAGTCCAGACGTAGGGCTGGGACGCTGAGACTTGTAAATCGAGACTATTCTTCAATAAAGACTTTGATACTGTACTATCGGCTAGCGTTGGTCCTTGGTGAGCTGGGACCCGGAGCCAGCCCTGACAGAACCCAAAACACCTTTTTGCTTGGGTTGGGGGCGATTCTGGTGCACACCCAAAAAACACCATGAGAATTGAAATAAGCCCAATCAAAGCTTATTCGTCTTCTTTCTATGCATATGGAAGCGAAAAGACGGTGTTTTGTTATGTTGGTCTCATTACATACACTGTGCGATTTCTGGATCAATGTGCATTTACAGCAAAGAACACAACTTGAAATACGCGACATCCAAGATGTCTCTCTTCGGAACATGATGGCTACGAAAAAAGAGAAATATCAACATGAGAAAAGAAGTTAATGCACCCCAGATACCTGGCGACTAGCTGGCAGCAAATTAGCTTCCCTGTACTAAAATAAAACAACAGGCTGCAATGCACAGAATGTCCACAAAGTGGCAGCAGTTAACAGTCTAAAGTATTTCTTTATAATTAAATCAGGGAGGCTGCAATGCTCAGAACGGCCACCAGATGGCAGCAATTGTGAGCCTAAATAAAGCAATAATAAAACAGGCTGCAGTGCCTCTGAACGGCCACTAGATGGCCTGCGTGAGCAATTTAAGCCTGGAAAATGGCGTTCCCGCCAAAACGCAGCAGGGAAAGGCGGCTGAACACAATGGGCCTGCACCCAGGCCCAAGTTAGGCTGCGCCTGCCTCCCTGCAGCCCCGCCAGACACCAGGCCTCCCCGCTTCGCCGGGAGGGCCGCCAAGGACAAAAGAAGGCCGAATCCGGCCTCGGAAATCAGCGGGGGGCGGGGGTGGGCTCAGGAAAGCCTAAGAAGGCCCAGCAGGGCCGGAGGCACCCCCTGCTGCGGCGCGGCACCAGGCGCTGCCGAGAAAAGGCCCTTCGTCCAACCAGGAACCAGGCCTAGGCAGCTGCGCCCCTGCGGCTGGGCGCACTTCGCAGAGGCCTAGTGCCTCCGAACGTTAAGGTAAGCTACAGTGGGGGGGGGGAGGGGGGATAGGGGGAAATTAAAAGACTAAGGGGGGTGGGAATGAAGGGTAAAAATTTTAGGAGAGAGGGAAAATTAATTATTACACCGAGGAAACTTAATCAAAGGACAAAATTAAGAATTAAATAGAGCTAACGCAATTAAAGAAGGCCAAAGACACAAGGATAATGGGTAATTGGTAGAAAAATACAACCATCTCCCTTCGCTGTGATCAATCCGATGCATGGGCGAAAAGAGGAAGCCCTAACCTCGTGCAAGGAGTTTTAGTATTTCTGGCTGTCAATCAATAAATGGCAACATTAACTTCGTCCCAACAACAAGGGAAGCCCCAATTGCATCAGTGGCCAACGATCAATTAGCTCGCCCTCGAACTTTGGAGTGTCTTGGAGGCCCACACCGCAACACGTGCTCTCCATGAAGGAGAACACGCTTTGTGAGTGAATGAACACCGAAAGAACAATCCAAGCTTTCTTTTGCGATGGAACCAAAACACCTATGCTTTATTTGGGCTGATAACAAACATGTCGCGCTGCGATTTTTGGGTGAATGTGCATTCTAAACCCAAAAACACCAATTTGAAATCAGCCCAATCAGAGCGTTATCATCTTCTTTTTATGTAGATGGAACCCAAAACACCTTTTTGGTTGGGGTGATTCTGGTGCACCCCCAAAAAACACCATGCGAATTGAAATAAGCACAATCAAAGCTTATCCGTCTTCTTTCTACGCATAAGGAAGCGAAAAGACAGTGTTGTTTTATTTTGGTCTCATTACACACACTTTCGATTTGTGGGTCAATGTGCATTAACACCAAAGAACACGACATGAAATAAGCGAAATCCAAGATTCTTCTTTCTATGTAGCTGGAACGCAAAAGACCCTGTTTTGCTTTGTTTGGGCTGATTAAACTTCGCTTTGCTATTTGTGAGTGAATGAACACCGAAAGAACAATCAAAGATTATTCGTCCTCTTTCTGTTGAATTGGAACCAATTCTTCTTTCTATGCAGCTGGAACCCAAAACAACCTGTTTGGCTTTTCCTAAGCTTATTACAGTTCGCTTGGCTACTTTTAAGTGAATGGACACCGAAAGAACAAACCAAGCTTTCTTTTGCGATGGAACCAAAACACCTATGCTTTATTTGGGCTGTTAACAAACATGTCGCGCTGCGATTTTTGGGTGAATGTGCATTCTCATCCCAAAAACACCAATTTGAAATCAGCCCAATCAGAGCATTATCATCTTCTTTTTATGTAGATGGCACCCAAAACACCTTTTTGGTTGGGGTGATTCTGGTGCACCCCCAAAAAACACCATGCGAATTGAAATAAGCACAATCAAAGCTTATCCGTCTTCTTTCTACGCATAAGGAAGCGAAAAGACAGTGTTGTTTTATTTTGGTCTCATTACACACACTTTCGATTTGTGGGTCAATGTGCATTAACACCAAAGAACACGACATGAAATAAGCGAAATCCAAGATTCTTCTTTCTATGTAGCTGGAACGCAAAACAACCTGTTTTGCTTTGTTTGGGCTGATTAAACTTCGCTTTGCTATTTGTGAGTGAATGAACACCGAAAGAACAATCAAAGATTATTCGTCTTTCTGTTGAATTGGAACCAATTCTTCTTTCTATGTAGCTGGAACCCAAAACAACCTGTTTGGCTTTTCCTAAGCTTATTACAGTTCGCTTGGCTACTTTTGAGTGAATGAACACCGAAAGAACAAAGCAAGCCTTCTTTTGCGATGGAACCAAAAGACCTATGCTTTATTTGGGCTGATAACAAACATGTCGCGCTGCGATTTTTGGGTGAATGTGCATTCTAAACCCAAAAACACCAATTTGAAATCAGCCCAATCATCTTCTTTTTATGTGGATGGAACCCAAAACACCTTTTTGCTTTTGGTTGGGGTGATTCTGGTGCACCCCCAAAAACCACCATGCGAATTGAAATAAGCACAATCGAAGCTTATTCGTCTTCTTTCTACGCATATGGAAGCGAAAAGACAGTGTTGTGTTATTTTGGTCTCATTACACACACTTTGCAAGGTGCATTAACACCAAAGAACACGACGAAATAAGCGAAATCCAAGATTCTTCTTTCTATGTAGCTGGAACCCAAAACAACCTGTTTGGCTTTTCTTAAGCTTATTACAGTTCGCTTTGCTATTTTTAAGTGAATGGACACCGAAAGAACAAACCAAGCTTTCTTTTGCGATGGAACCAAAACACCTATGCTTTATTTGGGCTGTTAACAAACATGTCGCGCTGCGATTTTTGGGTGAATGTGCATTCTCATCCCAAAAACACCAATTTGAAATCAGCCCAATCAGAGCATTATCATCTTCTTTTTATGTAGATGGCACCCAAAACACCTTTTTGGTTGGGGTGATTCTGGTGCACCCCCAAAAAACACCATGCGAATTGAAATAAGCACAATCAAAGCTTATTCGTCTTCTTTCTACGCATATGGAAGCGAAAAGACAGTGTTGTGTTATTTTGTTCCCATTACACACACTTTGCGATTTCTGGGTCAATTTGCATTAACACCAAAGAACACAACATGATATAAGCGAAATCCAAGATTCTTCTTTCTATGTACCTGGAACGCAAAACAACCTGTTTGGCTTTGTTTAAGCTTATTACAATTTACTTTGCTATTTGTGAGTGAATGAACACCGAAAGAACAAACCAAGCTTTCTTTTGCGATGCTTTATTTGGGCTTCACCATCTTTATCATCTTCGTTTTATGTAGATGGAACCCAAAACACCTTTTTGCTTGGGTTGGGGGCGATTCTGGTGCACACCCAAAAAACACCATGAGAATTGAAATAAGCCCAATCAAAGCTTATTCGTCTTCTTTCTATGCATATGGAAGCGAAAAGACGGTGTTTTGTTATGTTGGTCTCATTACATACACTGTGCGATTTCTGGATCAATGTGCATTTACAGCAAAGAACACAACTTGAAATACGCGACATCCAAGATGTCTCTCTTCGGAACATGATGGCTACGAAAAAAGAGAAATATCAACATGAGAAAAGAAGTTAATGCACCCCAGATACCTGGCGACTAGCTGGCAGCAAATTAGCTTCCCTGTACTAAAATAAAACAACAGGCTGCAATGCACAGAATGTCCACAAAGTGGCAGCAGTTAACAGTCTAAAGTATTTCTTTATAATTAAATCAGGGAGGCTGCAATGCTCAGAACGGCCACCAGATGGCAGCAATTGTGAGCCTAAATAAAGCAATAATAAAACAGGCTGCAGTGCCTCTGAACGGCCACTAGATGGCCTGCGTGAGCAATTTAAGCCTGGAAAATGGCGTTCCCGCCAAAACGCAGCAGGGAAAGGCGGCTGAACACAATGGGCCTGCACCCAGGCCCAAGTTAGGCTGCGCCTGCCTCCCTGCAGCCCCGCCAGACACCAGGCCTCCCCGCTTCGCCGGGAGGGCCGCCAAGGACAAAAGAAGGCCGAATCCGGCCTCGGAAATCAGCGGGGGGCGGGGGTGGGCTCAGGAAAGCCTAAGAAGGCCCAGCAGGGCCGGAGGCACCCCCTGCTGCGGCGCGGCACCAGGCGCTGCCGAGAAAAGGCCCTTCGTCCAACCAGGAACCAGGCCTAGGCAGCTGCGCCCCTGCGGCTGGGCGCACTTCGCAGAGGCCTAGTGCCTCCGAACGTTAAGGTAAGCTACAGTGGGGGGGGGAGGGGGGATAGGGGGAAATTAAAAGACTAAGGGGGGTGGGAATGAAGGGTAAAAATTTTAGGAGAGAGGGAAAATTAATTATTACACCGAGGAAACTTAATCAAAGGACAAAATTAAGAATTAAATAGAGCTAACGCAATTAAAGAAGGCCAAAGACACAAGGATAATGGGTAATTAGTAGAAAAATACAACCATCTCCCTTCGCTGTGATCAATCCGATGCATGGGCGAAAAGAGGAAGCCCTAACCTCGTGCAAGGAGTTTTAGTATTTCTGGCTGTCAATCAATAAATGGCAACATTAACTTCTTCCCAACAACAAGGGAAGCCCCAATTGCATCAGTGGCCAACGATCAATTAGCCCGCCCTCGAACTTTGGAGTGTCTTGGAGGCCCACACCGCAACACGTGCTCTCCATGAAGGAGAACACGCTTTGTGAGTGAATGAACACCGAAAGAACAATCCAAGCTTTCTTTTGCGATGGAACCAAAACACCTATGCTTTATTTGGGCTGATAACAAACATGTCGCGCTGCGATTTTTGGGTGAATGTGCATTCTAAACCCAAAAACACCAATTTGAAATCAGCCCAATCAGAGCGTTATCATCTTCTTTTTATGTAGATGGAACCCAAAACACCTTTTTGGTTGGGGTGATTCTGGTGCACCCCCAAAAAACACCATGCGAATTGAAATAAGCACAATCAAAGCTTATCCGTCTTCTTTCTACGCATAAGGAAGCGAAAAGACAGTGTTGTTTTATTTTGGTCTCATTACACACACTTTCGATTTGTGGGTCAATGTGCATTAACACCAAAGAACACGACATGAAATAAGCGAAATCCAAGATTCTTCTTTCTATGTAGCTGGAACGCAAAACAACCTGTTTTGCTTTGTTTGGGCTGATTAAACTTCGCTTTGCTATTTGTGAGTGAATGAACACCGAAAGAACAATCAAAGATTATTCGTCCTCTTTCTGTTGAATTGGAACCAATTCTTCTTTCTATGTAGCTGGAACCCAAAACAACCTGTTTGGCTTTTCTTAAGCTTATTACAGTTCGCTTGGCTACTTTTGAGTGAATGAACACCGAAAGAACAAAGCAAGCCTTCTTTTGCGATGGAACCAAAAGACCTATGCTTTATTTGGGCTGATAACAAACATGTCGCGGTGCGATTTTTGGGTGAATGTGCATTCTAAACCCAAAAACACCAATTTGAAATCAGCCCAATCAGAGCGTTATCATCTTCTTTTTATGTGGATGGAACCCAAAACACCTTTTTGCTTTTGGTTGGGGTGATTCTGGTGCACCCCCAAAAACCACCATGCGAATTGAAATAAGCACAATCAAAGCTTATTCGTCTTCTTTCTACGCATATGGAAGCGAAAAGACAGTGTTGTGTTATTTTGGTCTCATTACACACACTTTGCAAGGTGCATTAACACCAAAGAACACGACGAAATAAGCGAAATCCAAGATTCTTCTTTCTATGTAGCTGGAACCCAAAACAACCTGTTTGGCTTTTCTTAAGCTTATTACAGTTCGCTTTGCTATTTTTAAGTGAATGGACACCGAAAGAACAAACCAAGCTTTCTTTTGCGATGGAACCAAAACACCTATGCTTTATTTGGGCTGTTAACAAACATGTCGCGGTGCGATTTTTGGGTGAATGTGCATTCTCATCCCAAAAACACCAATTTGAAATCAGCCCAATCAGAGCGTTATCATCTTCTTTTTATGTAGATGGAACCCAAAACACCTTTTTGCTTTTGGTTGGGGTTTCTGGTGCACCCCCAAAAAACACCATGCGAATTGAAATAAGCACAATCAAAGCTTATTCGTCTTCTTTCTACGCATATGGAAGCGAAAAGACAGTGTTGTGTTATTTTGTTCCCATTACACACACTTTGCGATTTCTGGGTCAATTTGCATTAACACCAAAGAACACAACATGATATAAGCGAAATCCAAGATTCTTCTTTCTATGTACCTGGAACGCAAAACAACCTGTTTGGCTTTGTTTAAGCTTATTACAATTTACTTTGCTATTTGTGAGTGAATGAACACCGAAAGAACAAACCAAGCTTTCTTTTGCGATGCTTTATTTGGGCTTCACCATCTTTATCATCTTCGTTTTATGTAGATGGAACCCAAAACACCTTTTTGCTTGGGTTGGGGGCGATTCTGGTGCACACCCAAAAAACACCATGAGAATTGAAATAAGCCCAATCAAAGCTTATTCGTCTTCTTTCTATGCATATGGAAGCGAAAAGACGGTGTTTTGTTATGTTGGTCTCATTACATACACTGTGCGATTTCTGGATCAATGTGCATTTACAGCAAAGAACACAACTTGAAATACGCGACATCCAAGATGTCTCTCTTCGGAACATGATGGCTACGAAAAAAGAGAAATATCAACATGAGAAAAGAAGTTAATGCACCCCAGATACCTGGCGACTAGCTGGCAGCAAATTAGCTTCCCTGTACTAAAATAAAACAACAGGCTGCAATGCACAGAATGTCCACAAAGTGGCAGCAGTTAACAGTCTAAAGTATTTCTTTATAATTAAATCAGGGAGGCTGCAATGCTCAGAACGGCCACCAGATGGCAGCAATTGTGAGCCTAAATAAAGCAATAATAAAACAGGCTGCAGTGCCTCTGAACGGCCACTAGATGGCCTGCGTGAGCAATTTAAGCCTGGAAAATGGCGTTCCCGCCAAAACGCAGCAGGGAAAGGCGGCTGAACACAATGGGCCTGCACCCAGGCCCAAGTTAGGCTGCGCCTGCCTCCCTGCAGCCCCGCCAGACACCAGGCCTCCCCGCTTCGCCGGGAGGGCCGCCAAGGACAAAAGAAGGCCGAATCCGGCCTCGGAAATCAGCGGGGGGCGGGGGTGGGCTCAGGAAAGCCTAAGAAGGCCCAGCAGGGCCGGAGGCACCCCCTGCTGCGGCGCGGCACCAGGCGCTGCCGAGAAAAGGCCCTTCGTCCAACCAGGAACCAGGCCTAGGCAGCTGCGCCCCTGCGGCTGGGCGCACTTCGCAGAGGCCTAGTGCCTCCGAACGTTAAGGTAAGCTACAGTGGGGGGGGGGAGGGGGGATAGGGGGAAATTAAAAGACTAAGGGGGGTGGGAATGAAGGGTAAAAATTTTAGGAGAGAGGGAAAATTAATTATTACACCGAGGAAACTTAATCAAAGGACAAAATTAAGAATTAAATAGAGCTAACGCAATTAAAGAAGGCCAAAGACACAAGGATAATGGGTAATTAGTAGAAAAATACAACCATCTCCCTTCGCTGTGATCAATCCGATGCATGGGCGAAAAGAGGAAGCCCTAACCTCGTGCAAGGAGTTTTAGTATTTCTGGCTGTCAATCAATAAATGGCAACATTAACTTCTTCCCAACAACAAGGGAAGCCCCAATTGCATCAGTGGCCAACGATCAATTAGCCCGCCCTCGAACTTTGGAGTGTCTTGGAGGCCCACACCGCAACACGTGCTCTCCATGAAGGAGAACACGCTTTGTGAGTGAATGAACACCGAAAGAACAATCCAAGCTTTCTTTTGCGATGGAACCAAAACACCTATGCTTTATTTGGGCTGATAACAAACATGTCGCGCTGCGATTTTTGGGTGAATGTGCATTCTAAACCCAAAAACACCAATTTGAAATCAGCCCAATCAGAGCGTTATCATCTTCTTTTTATGTAGATGGAACCCAAAACACCTTTTTGGTTGGGGTGATTCTGGTGCACCCCCAAAAAACACCATGCGAATTGAAATAAGCACAATCAAAGCTTATCCGTCTTCTTTCTACGCATAAGGAAGCGAAAAGACAGTGTTGTTTTATTTTGGTCTCATTACACACACTTTCGATTTGTGGGTCAATGTGCATTAACACCAAAGAACACGACATGAAATAAGCGAAATCCAAGATTCTTCTTTCTATGTAGCTGGAACGCAAAACAACCTGTTTTGCTTTGTTTGGGCTGATTAAACTTCGCTTTGCTATTTGTGAGTGAATGAACACCGAAAGAACAATCAAAGATTATTCGTCCTCTTTCTGTTGAATTGGAACCAATTCTTCTTTCTATGTAGCTGGAACCCAAAACAACCTGTTTGGCTTTTCTTAAGCTTATTACAGTTCGCTTGGCTACTTTTGAGTGAATGAACACCGAAAGAACAAAGCAAGCCTTCTTTTGCGATGGAACCAAAAGACCTATGCTTTATTTGGGCTGATAACAAACATGTCGCGGTGCGATTTTTGGGTGAATGTGCATTCTAAACCCAAAAACACCAATTTGAAATCAGCCCAATCAGAGCGTTATCATCTTCTTTTTATGTGGATGGAACCCAAAACACCTTTTTGCTTTTGGTTGGGGTGATTCTGGTGCACCCCCAAAAACCACCATGCGAATTGAAATAAGCACAATCAAAGCTTATTCGTCTTCTTTCTACGCATATGGAAGCGAAAAGACAGTGTTGTGTTATTTTGGTCTCATTACACACACTTTGCAAGGTGCATTAACACCAAAGAACACGACGAAATAAGCGAAATCCAAGATTCTTCTTTCTATGTAGCTGGAACCCAAAACAACCTGTTTGGCTTTTCTTAAGCTTATTACAGTTCGCTTTGCTATTTTTAAGTGAATGGACACCGAAAGAACAAACCAAGCTTTCTTTTGCGATGGAACCAAAACACCTATGCTTTATTTGGGCTGTTAACAAACATGTCGCGGTGCGATTTTTGGGTGAATGTGCATTCTCATCCCAAAAACACCAATTTGAAATCAGCCCAATCAGAGCGTTATCATCTTCTTTTTATGTAGATGGAACCCAAAACACCTTTTTGCTTTTGGTTGGGGTTTCTGGTGCACCCCCAAAAAACACCATGCGAATTGAAATAAGCACAATCAAAGCTTATTCGTCTTCTTTCTACGCATATGGAAGCGAAAAGACAGTGTTGTGTTATTTTGTTCCCATTACACACACTTTGCGATTTCTGGGTCAATTTGCATTAACACCAAAGAACACAACATGATATAAGCGAAATCCAAGATTCTTCTTTCTATGTAGCTGGAACGCAAAACAACCTGTTTGGCTTTGTTTGGGCTGATTAAACTTCGCTTTGCTATTTGTGAGTGAATGAACACCGAAAGAACAAACCAAGCTTTCTTTTGCGATGCTTTATTTGGGCTTCACCATCTTTATCATCTTCGTTTTATGTAGATGGAACCCAAAACACCTTTTTGCTTGGGTTGGGGGCGATTCTGGTGCACACCCAAAAAACACCATGAGAATTGAAATAAGCCCAATCAAAGCTTATTCGTCTTCTTTCTATGCATATGGAAGCGAAAAGACGGTGTTTTGTTATGTTGGTCTCATTACATACACTGTGCGATTTCTGGATCAATGTGCATTTACAGCAAAGAACACAACTTGAAATACGCGACATCCAAGATGTCTCTCTTCGGAACATGATGGCTACGAAAAAAGAGAAATATCAACATGAGAAAAGAAGTTAATGCACCCCAGATACCTGGCGACTAGCTGGCAGCAAATTAGCTTCCCTGTACTAAAATAAAACAACAGGCTGCAATGCACAGAATGTCCACAAAGTGGCAGCAGTTAACAGTCTAAAGTATTTCTTTATAATTAAATCAGGGAGGCTGCAATGCTCAGAACGGCCACCAGATGGCAGCAATTGTGAGCCTAAATAAAGCAATAATAAAACAGGCTGCAGTGCCTCTGAACGGCCACTAGATGGCCTGCGTGAGCAATTTAAGCCTGGAAAATGGCGTTCCCGCCAAAACGCAGCAGGGAAAGGCGGCTGAACACAATGGGCCTGCACCCAGGCCCAAGTTAGGCTGCGCCTGCCTCCCTGCAGCCCCGCCAGACACCAGGCCTCCCCGCTTCGCCGGGAGGGCCGCCAAGGACAAAAGAAGGCCGAATCCGGCCTCGGAAATCAGCGGGGGGCGGGGGTGGGCTCAGGAAAGCCTAAGAAGGCCCAGCAGGGCCGGAGGCACCCCCTGCTGCGGCGCGGCACCAGGCGCTGCCGAGAAAAGGCCCTTCGTCCAACCAGGAACCAGGCCTAGGCAGCTGCGCCCCTGCGGCTGGGCGCACTTCGCAGAGGCCTAGTGCCTCCGAACGTTAAGGTAAGCTACAGTGGGGGGGGGAGGGGGGATAGGGGGAAATTAAAAGACTAAGGGGGGTGGGAATGAAGGGTAAAAATTTTAGGAGAGAGGGAAAATTAATTATTACACCGAGGAAACTTAATCAAAGGACAAAATTAAGAATTAAATAGAGCTAACGCAATTAAAGAAGGCCAAAGACACAAGGATAATGGGTAATTGGTAGAAAAATACAACCATCTCCCTTCGCTGTGATCAATCCGATGCATGGGCGAAAAGAGGAAGCCCTAACCTCGTGCAAGGAGTTTTAGTATTTCTGGCTGTCAATCAATAAATGGCAACATTAACTTCGTCCCAACAACAAGGGAAGCCCCAATTGCATCAGTGGCCAACGATCAATTAGCTCGCCCTCGAACTTTGGAGTGTCTTGGAGGCCCACACCGCAACACGTGCTCTCCATGAAGGAGAACACGCTTTGTGAGTGAATGAACACCGAAAGAACAATCCAAGCTTTCTTTTGCGATGGAACCAAAACACCTATGCTTTATTTGGGCTGTTAACAAACATGTCGCGCTGCGATTTTTGGGTGAATGTGCATTCTCATCCCAAAAACACCAATTTGAAATCAGCCCAATCAGAGCGTTATCATCTTCTTTTTATGTAGATGGCACCCAAAACACCTTTTTGGTTGGGGTGATTCTGGTGCACCCCCAAAAAACACCATGCGAATTGAAATAAGCACAATCAAAGCTTATCCGTCTTCTTTCTACGCATAAGGAAGCGAAAAGACAGTGTTGTTTTATTTTGGTCTCATTACACACACTTTCGATTTGTGGGTCAATGTGCATTAACACCAAAGAACACGACATGAAATAAGCGAAATCCAAGATTCTTCTTTCTATGTAGCTGGAACGCAAAACAACCTGTTTTGCTTTGTTTGGGCTGATTAAACTTCGCTTTGCTATTTGTGAGTGAATGAACACCGAAAGAACAATCAAAGATTATTCGTCTTTCTGTTGAATTGGAACCAATTCTTCTTTCTATGTAGCTGGAACCCAAAACAACCTGTTTGGCTTTTCCTAAGCTTATTACAGTTCGCTTGGCTACTTTTGAGTGAATGAACACCGAAAGAACAAAGCAAGCCTTCTTTTGCGATGGAACCAAAAGACCTATGCTTTATTTGGGCTGATAACAAACATGTCGCGCTGCGATTTTTGGGTGAATGTGCATTCTAAACCCAAAAACACCAATTTGAAATCAGCCCAATCATCTTCTTTTTATGTGGATGGAACCCAAAACACCTTTTTGCTTTTGGTTGGGGTGATTCTGGTGCACCCCCAAAAACCACCATGCGAATTGAAATAAGCACAATCGAAGCTTATTCGTCTTCTTTCTACGCATATGGAAGCGAAAAGACAGTGTTGTGTTATTTTGGTCTCATTACACACACTTTGCAAGGTGCATTAACACCAAAGAACACGACGAAATAAGCGAAATCCAAGATTCTTCTTTCTATATAGCTGGAACCCAAAACAACCTGTTTGGCTTTTCTTAAGCTTATTACAGTTCGCTTTGCTATTTTTAAGTGAATGGACACCGAAAGAACAAACCAAGCTTTCTTTTGCGATGGAACCAAAACACCTATGCTTTATTTGGGCTGTTAACAAACATGTCGCGCTGCGATTTTTGGGTGAATGTGCATTCTCATCCCAAAAACACCAATTTGAAATCAGCCCAATCAGAGCATTATCATCTTCTTTTTATGTAGATGGCACCCAAAACACCTTTTTGGTTGGGGTGATTCTGGTGCACCCCCAAAAAACACCATGCGAATTGAAATAAGCACAATCAAAGCTTATCCGTCTTCTTTCTACGCATAAGGAAGCGAAAAGACAGTGTTGTTTTATTTTGGTCTCATTACACACACTTTCGATTTGTGGGTCGTGCATTAACAGCAAAGAACAAGACATGAAATAAGCGAAATCCAAGATTCTTCTTTCTATGTAGCTGGAACGCAAAACAACCTGTTTTGCTTTGTTTGGGCTGATTAAACTTCGCTTTGCTATTTGTGAGTGAATGAACACCGAAAGAACAATCAAAGATTATTCGTCTTTCTGTTGAATTGGAACCAATTCTTCTTTCTATGTAGCTGGAACCCAAAACAACCTGTTTGGCTTTTCCTAAGCTTATTACAGTTCGCTTTGCTACTTTTGAGTGAATGAACACCGAAAGAACAAAGCAAGCCTTCTTTTGCGATGGATCCAAAAGACCTATGCTTTATTTGGGCTGATAACAAACATGTCGCGCTGCGATTTTTGGGTGAATGTGCATTCTAAACCCAAAAACACCAATTTGAAATCAGCCCAATCAGAGCGTTATCATCTTCTTTTTATGTGGATGGAACCCAAAACACCTTTTTGCTTTTGGTTGGGGTGATTCTGGTGCACCCCCAAAAACCACCATGCGAATTGAAATAAGCACAATCGAAGCTTATTCGTCTTCTTTCTACGCACATGGAAGCGAAAAGACAGTGTTGTGTTATTTTGGTCTCATTACACACACTTTGCAAGGTGCATTAACACCAAAGAACACGACGAAATAAGCGAAATCCAAGATTCTTCTTTCTATGTAGCTGGAACCCAAAACAACCTGTTTGGCTTTTCTTAAGCTTATTACAGTTCGCTTTGCTATTTTTAAGTGAATGGACACCGAAAGAACAAACCAAGCTTTCTTTTGCGATGGAACCAAAACACCTATGCTTTATTTGGGCTGTTAACAAACATGTCGCGCTGCGATTTTTGGGTGAATGTGCATTCTCATCCCAAAAACACCAATTTGAAATCAGCCCAATCAGAGCATTATCATCTTCTTTTTATGTAGATGGCACCCAAAACACCGTTTTGGTTGGGGTGATTCTGGTGCACCCCCAAAAAACACCATGCGAATTGAAATAAGCACAATCAAAGCTTATCCGTCTTCTTTCTACGCACAAGGAAGCGAAAAGACAGTGTTGTTTTATTTTGGTCTCATTACACACACTTTCGATTTGTGGGTCAATGTGCATTAACACCAAAGAACACGACATGAAATAAGCGAAATCCAAGATTCTTCTTTCTATGTAGCTGGAACGCAAAACAACCTGTTTTGCTTTGTTTGGGCTGATTAAACTTCGCTTTGCTATTTGTGAGTGAATGAACACCGAAAGAACAATCAAAGATTATTCGTCTTTCTGTTGAATTGGAACCAATTCTTCTTTCTATGTAGCTGGAACCCAAAACAACCTGTTTGGCTTTTCCTAAGCTTATTACAGTTCGCTTGGCTACTTTTGAGTGAATGAACACCGAAAGAACAAAGCAAGCCTTCTTTTGCGATGGAACCAAAAGACCTATGCTTTATTTGGGCTGATAACAAACATGTCGCGCTGCGATTTTTGGGTGAATGTGCATTCTAAACCCAAAAACACCAATTTGAAATCAGCCCAATCATCTTCTTTTTATGTGGATGGAACCCAAAACACCTTTTTGCTTTTGGTTGGGGTGATTCTGGTGCACCCCCAAAAACCACCATGCGAATTGAAATAAGCACAATCGAAGCTTATTCGTCTTCTTTCTACGCATATGGAAGCGAAAAGACAGTGTTGTGTTATTTTGGTCTCATTACACACACTTTGCAAGGTGCATTAACACCAAAGAACACGACCAAATAAGCGAAATCCAAGATTCTTCTTTCTATGTAGCTGGAACCCAAAACAACCTGTTTGGCTTTTCTTAAGCTTATTACAGTTCGCTTTGCTATTTTTAAGTGAATGGACACCGAAAGAACAAACCAAGCTTTCTTTTGCGATGGAACCAAAACACCTATGCTTTATTTGGGCTGATAACAAACATGTCGCGCTGCGATTTTTGGGTGAATGTGCATTCTAAACCCAAAAACACCAATTTGAAATCAGCCCAATCAGAGCATTATCATCTTCTTTTTATGTAGATGGAACCCAAAACACCTTTTTGGTTGGGGTGATTCTGGTGCACCCCCAAAAAACACCATGCGAATTGAAATAAGCACAATCAAAGCTTATCCGTCTTCTTTCTACGCATAAGGAAGCGAAAAGACAGTGTTGTTTTATTTTGGTCTCATTACACACACTTTCGATTTGTGGGTCGTGCATTAACAGCAAAGAACAAGACATGAAATAAGCGAAATCCAAGATTCTTCTTTCTATGTAGCTGGAACGCAAAACAACCTGTTTTGCTTTGTTTGGGCTGATTAAACTTCGCTTTGCTATTTGTGAGTGAATGAACACCGAAAGAACAATCAAAGATTATTCGTCTTTCTGTTGAATTGGAACCAATTCTTCTTTCTATGTAGCTGGAACCCAAAACAACCTGTTTGGCTTTTCCTAAGCTTATTACAGTTCGTTTGGCTACTTTTGAGTGAATGAACACCGAAAGAACAAAGCAAGCCTTCTTTTGCGATGGAACCAAAAGACCTATGCTTTATTTGGGCTGATAACAAACATGTCGCGCTGCGATTTTTGGGTGAATGTGCATTCTCATCCCAAAAACACCAATTTGAAATCAGCCCAATCAGAGCATTATCATCTTCTTTTTATGTAGATGGAACCCAAAACACCTTTTTGGTTGGGGTGATTCTGGTGCACCCCTAAAAAACACCATGCGAATTGAAATAAGCACAATCAAAGCTTATCCGTCTTCTTTCTACGCATAAGGAAGCGAAAAGACAGTGTTGTTTTATTTTGGTCTCATTACACACACTTTCGATTTGTGGGTCAATGTGCATTAACACCAAAGAACACGACATGAAATAAGCGAAATCCAAGATTCTTCTTTCTATGTAGCTGGAACGCAAAACAACCTGTTTTGCTTTGTTTGGGCTGATTAAACTTCGCTTTGCTATTTGTGAGTGAATGAACACCGAAAGAACAAACCAAGCTTTATTTTGCGATGCTTTATTTGGGCTTCACCATCTTTATCATCTTCGTTTTATGTAGATGGAACCCAAAACACCTTTTTGCTTGGGTTGGGGGCGATTCTGGTGCACACCCAAAAAACACCATGAGAATTGAAATAAGCCCAATCAAAGCTTATTCGTCTTCTTTCTATGCATATGGAAGCGAAAAGACGGTGTTTTGTTATGTTGGTCTCATTACATACACTGTGCGATTTCTGGATCAATGTGCATTTACAGCAAAGAACACAACTTGAAATACGCGACATCCAAGATGTCTCTCTTCGGAACATGATGGCTACGAAAAAAGAGAAATATCAACATGAGAAAAGAAGTTAATGCACCCCAGATACCTGGCGACTAGCTGGCAGCAAATTAGCTTCCCTGTACTAAAATAAAACAACAGGCTGCAATGCACAGAATGTCCACAAAGTGGCAGCAGTTAAGTCAGTATTTCTTTATAATTAAATCAGGGAGGCTGCAATGCTCAGAACGGCCACCAGATGGCAGCAATTGTGAGCCTAAATAAAGCAATAATAAAACAGGCTGCAGTGCCTCTGAACGGCCACTAGATGGCCTGCGTGAGCAATTTAAGCCTGGAAAATGGCGTTCCCGCCAAAACGCAGCAGGGAAAGGCGGCTGAACACAATGGGCCTGCACCCAGGCCCAAGTTAGGCTGCGCCTGCCTCCCTGCAGCCCCGCCAGACACCAGGCCTCCCCGCTTCGCCGGGAGGGCCGCCAAGGACAAAAGAAGGCCGAATCCGGCCTCGGAAATCAGCGGGGGGCGGGGGTGGGCTCAGGAAAGCCTAAGAAGGCCCAGCAGGGCCGGAGGCACCCCCTGCTGCGGCGCGGCACCAGGCGCTGCCGAGAAAAGGCCCTTCGTCCAACCAGGAACCAGGCCTAGGCAGCTGCGCCCCTGCGGCTGGGCGCACTTCGCAGAGGCCTAGTGCCTCCGAACGTTAAGGTAAGCTACAGTGGGGGGGGGAGGGGATAGGGGGAAATTAAAAGACTAAGGGGGGTGGGAATGAAGGGTAAAAATTTTAGGAGAGAGGGAAAATTAATAATTATTACACCGAGGAAACTTAATCAAAGGACAAAATTAAGAATTAAATAGAGCTAACGCAATTAAAGAAGGCCAAAGACACAAGGATAATGGGTAATTAGTAGAAAAATACAACCATCTCCCTTCGCTGTGATCAATCCGATGCATGGGCGAAAAGAGGAAGCCCTAACCTCGTGCAAGGAGTTTTAGTATTTCTGGCTGTCAATCAATAAATGGCAACATTAACTTCGTCCCAACAACAAGGGAAGCCCCAATTACATCAGTGGCCAACGATCAATTAGCTCGCCCTCGAACTTTGGAGTGTCTTGGAGGCCCACACCGCAACACGTGCTCTCCATGAAGGAGAACACGCTTTGTGAGTGAATGAACACCGAAAGAACAATCCAAGCTTTCTTTTGCGATGGAACCAAAACACCTATGCTTTATTTGGGCTGATAACAAACATGTCGCGCTGCGATTTTTGGGTGAATGTGCATTCTAAACCCAAAAACACCAATTTGAAATCAGCCCAATCAGAGCGTTATCATCTTCTTTTTATGTAGATGGAACCCAAAACACCTTTTTGGTTGGGGTGATTCTGGTGCACCCCCAAAAAACACCATGCGAATTGAAATAAGCACAATCAAAGCTTATCCGTCTTCTTTCTACGCATAAGGAAGCGAAAAGACAGTGTTGTTTTATTTTGGTCTCATTACACACACTTTCGATTTGTGGGTCAATGTGCATTAACACCAAAGAACACGACATGAAATAAGCGAAATCCAAGATTCTTCTTTCTATGTAGCTGGAACGCAAAACAACCTGTTTTGCTTTGTTTGGGCTGATTAAACTTCGCTTTGCTATTTGTGAGTGAATGAACACCGAAAGAACAATCAAAGATTATTCGTCCTCTTTCTGTTGAATTGGAACCAATTCTTCTTTCTATGTAGCTGGAACCCAAAACAACCTGTTTGGCTTTTCTTAAGCTTATTACAGTTCGCTTTGCTACTTTTGAGTGAATGAACACCGAAAGAACAAAGCAAGCCTTCTTTTGCGATGGAACCAAAAGACCTATGCTTTATTTGGGCTGATAACAAACATGTCGCGCTGCGATTTTTGGGTGAATGTGCATTCTCATCCCAAAAACACCAATTTGAAATCAGCCCAATCAGAGCATTATCATCTTCTTTTTATGTAGATGGAACCCAAAACACCTTTTTGGTTGGGGTGATTCTGGTGCACCCCCAAAAACCACCATGCGAATTGAAATAAGCACAATCAAAGCTTATCCGTCTTCTTTCTACGCATATGGAAGCGAAAAGACAGTGTTGTTTTATTTTGTTCCCATTACACACACTTTCGATTTCTGGGTCAATGTGCATTAACACCAAAGAACACAACATGATATAAGCGAAATCCAAGATTCTTCTTTCTATGTACCTGGAACGCAAAACAACCTGTTTGGCTTTGTTTAAGCTTATTACAATTTACTTTGCTATTTGTGAGTGAATGAACACCGAAAGAACAAACCAAGCTTTCTTTTGCGATGCTTTATTTGGGCTTCACCATCTTTATCATCTTCGTTTTATGTAGATGGAACCCAAAACACCTTTTTGCTTGGGTTGGGGGCGATTCTGGTGCACACCCAAAAAACACCATGAGAATTGAAATAAGCCCAATCAAAGCTTATTCGTCTTCTTTCTATGCATATGGAAGCGAAAAGACGGTGTTTTGTTATGTTGGTCTCATTACATACACTGTGCGATTTCTGGATCAATGTGCATTTACAGCAAAGAACACAACTTGAAATACGCGACATCCAAGATGTCTCTCTTCGGAACATGATGGCTACGAAAAAAGAGAAATATCAACATGAGAAAAGAAGTTAATGCACCCCAGATACCTGGCGACTAGCTGGCAGCAAATTAGCTTCCCTGTACTAAAATAAAACAACAGGCTGCAATGCACAGAATGTCCACAAAGTGGCAGCAGTTAACAGTCAGTATTTCTTTATAATTAAATCAGGGAGGCTGCAATGCTCAGAACGGCCACCAGATGGCAGCAATTGTGAGCCTAAATAAAGCAATAATAAAACAGGCTGCAGTGCCTCTGAACGGCCACTAGATGGCCTGCGTGAGCAATTTAAGCCTGGAAAATGGCGTTCCCGCCAAAACGCAGCAGGGAAAGGCGGCTGAACACAATGGGCCTGCACCCAGGCCCAAGTTAGGCTGCGCCTGCCTCCCTGCAGCCCCGCCAGACACCAGGCCTCCCCGCTTCGCCGGGAGGGCCGCCAAGGACAAAAGAAGGCCGAATCCGGCCTCGGAAATCAGCGGGGGGCGGGGGTGGGCTCGGGAAAGCCTAAGAAGGCCCAGCAGGGCTGGAGGCACCCCCCGCTGCGGCGCGGCACCAGGCGCTGCCGAGAAAAGGCCCTTCGTCCAACCAGGAACCAGGCCTAGGCAGCTGCGCCCCTGCGGCTGGGCGCACTTCGCAGAGGCCTAGTGCCCCCGAACGTTAAGGTAAGCTACAGTGGGGGGGGGGAGGGGATAGGGGGAAATTAAAAGACTAAGGGGGGTGGGAATGAAGGGTAAAAATTTTAGGAGAGAGGGAAAATTAATAATTATTACACCGAGGAAACTTAATCAAAGGACAAAATTAAGAATTAAATAGAGCTAACGCAATTAAAGAAGGCCAAAGACACAAGGATAATGGGTAATTAGTAGAAAAATACAACCATCTCCCTTCGCTGTGATCAATCCGATGCATGGGCGAAAAGAGGAAGCCCTAACCTCGTGCAAGGAGTTTTAGTATTTCTGGCTGTCAATCAATAAATGGCAACATTAACTTCGTCCCAACAACAAGGGAAGCCCCAATTACATCAGTGGCCAACGATCAATTAGCTCGCCCTCGAACTTTGGAGTGTCTTGGAGGCCCACACCGCAACACGTGCTCTCCATGAAGGAGAACACGCTTTGTGAGTGAATGAACACCGAAAGAACAATCCAAGCTTTCTTTTGCGATGGAACCAAAACACCTATGCTTTATTTGGGCTGATAACAAACATGTCGCGCTGCGATTTTTGGGTGAATGTGCATTCTAAACCCAAAAACACCAATTTGAAATCAGCCCAATCAGAGCGTTATCATCTTCTTTTTATGTAGATGGAACCCAAAACACCTTTTTGGTTGGGGTGATTCTGGTGCACCCCCAAAAAACACCATGCGAATTGAAATAAGCACAATCAAAGCTTATCCGTCTTCTTTCTACGCATAAGGAAGCGAAAAGACAGTGTTGTTTTATTTTGGTCTCATTACACACACTTTCGATTTGTGGGTCAATGTGCATTAACACCAAAGAACACGACATGAAATAAGCGAAATCCAAGATTCTTCTTTCTATGTAGCTGGAACGCAAAACAACCTGTTTTGCTTTGTTTGGGCTGATTAAACTTCGCTTTGCTATTTGTGAGTGAATGAACACCGAAAGAACAATCAAAGATTATTCGTCCTCTTTCTGTTGAATTGGAACCAATTCTTCTTTCTATGTAGCTGGAACCCAAAACAACCTGTTTGGCTTTTCTTAAGCTTATTACAGTTCGCTTTGCTACTTTTGAGTGAATGAACACCGAAAGAACAAAGCAAGCCTTCTTTTGCGATGGAACCAAAAGACCTATGCTTTATTTGGGCTGTTAACAAACATGTCGCGCTGCAATTTTTGGGTGAATGTGCATTCTCATCCCAAAAACACCAATTTGAAATCAGCCCAATCAGAGCATTATCATCTTCTTTTTATGTAGATGGAACCCAAAACACCTTTTTGGTTGGGGTGATTCTGGTGCACCCCCAAAAAACACCATGCGAATTGAAATAAGCACAATCAAAGCTTATCCGTCTTCTTTCTACGCATAAGGAAGCGAAAAGACAGTGTTGTTTTATTTTGGTCTCAGTACACACACTTTCGATTTGTGGGTCAATGTGCATTAACACCAAAGAACACGACATGAAATAAGCGAAATCCAAGATTCTTCTTTCTATGTAGCTGGAACGCAAAACAACCTGTTTTGCTTTGTTTGGGCTGATTAAACTTCGCTTTGCTATTTGTGAGTGAATGAACACCGAAAGAACAATCAAAGATTATTCGTCTTTCTGTTGAATTGGAACCAATTCTTCTTTCTATGCAGCTGGAACCCAAAACAACCTGTTTGGCTTTTCTTAAGCTTATTACAGTTCGCTTTGCTACTTTTGAGTGAATGAACACCGAAAGAACAAAGCAAGCCTTCTTTTGCGATGGAACCAAAAGACCTATGCTTTATTTGGGCTGATAACAAACATGTCGCGCTGCGATTTTTGGGTGAATGTGCATTCTAAACCCAAAAACACCAATTTGAAATCAGCCCAATCAGAGCGTTATCATCTTCTTTTTATGTGGATGGAACCCAAAACACCTTTTTGCTTTTGGTTGGGGTGATTCTGGTGCACCCCCAAAAACCACCATGCGAATTGAAATAAGCACAATCAAAGCTTATTCGTCTTCTTTCTACGCATATGGAAGCGAAAAGACAGTGTTGTGTTATTTTGGTCTCATTACACACACTTTGCAAGGTGCATTAACACCAAAGAACACGACGAAATAAGCGAAATCCAAGATTCTTCTTTCTATGTAGCTGGAACCCAAAACAACCTGTTTGGCTTTTCTTAAGCTTATTACAGTTCGCTTTGCTATTTTTAAGTGAATGGACACCGAAAGAACCAAGCTTTCCTTTGCGATGGAACCAAAACACCTATGCTTTATTTGGGCTGTTAACAAACATGTCGCGCTGCGATTTTTGGGTGAATGTGCATTCTCATCCCAAAAACACCAATTTGAAATCAGCCCAATCAGAGCGTTATCATCTTCTTTTTATGTGGATGGAACCCAAAACACCTTTTTGCTTTTGGTTGGGGTGATTCTGGTGCACCCCCAAAAACCACCATGCGAATTGAAATAAGCACAATCAAAGCTTATTCGTCTTCTTTCTACGCATATGGAAGCGAAAAGACAGTGTTGTGTTATTTTGGTCTCATTACACACACTTTGCAAGGTGCATTAACACCAAAGAACACGACGAAATAAGCGAAATCCAAGATTCTTCTTTCTATGTAGCTGGAACCCAAAACAACCTGTTTGGCTTTTCTTAAGCTTATTACAGTTCGCTTTGCTATTTTTAAGTGAATGGACACCGAAAGAACCAAGCTTTCCTTTGCGATGGAACCAAAACACCTATGCTTTATTTGGGCTGTTAACAAACATGTCGCGCTGCGATTTTTGGGTGAATGTGCATTCTCATCCCAAAAACACCAATTTGAAATCAGCCCAATCAGAGTGTTATCATCTTCTTTTTATGTGGATGGAACCCAAAACACCTTTTTGCTTTTGGTTGGGGTGATTCTGGTGCACCCCCAAAAACCACCATGCGAATTGAAATAAGCACAATCAAAGCTTATTCGTCTTCTTTCTACGCATATGGAAGCGAAAAGACAGTGTTGTTTTATTTTGTTCCCATTACACACACTTTCGATTTCTGGGTCAATGTGCATTAACACCAAAGAACACAACATGATATAAGCGAAATCCAAGATTCTTCTTTCTATGTACCTGGAACGCAAAACAACCTGTTTGGCTTTGTTTAAGCTTATTACAATTTACTTTGCTATTTGTGAGTGAATGAACACCGAAAGAACAAACCAAGCTTTCTTTTGCGATGCTTTATTTGGGCTTCACCATCTTTATCATCTTCGTTTTATGTAGATGGAACCCAAAACACCTTTTTGCTTGGGTTGGGGGCGATTCTGGTGCACACCCAAAAAACACCATGAGAATTGAAATAAGCCCAATCAAAGCTTATTCGTCTTCTTTCTATGCATATGGAAGCGAAAAGACGGTGTTTTGTTATGTTGGTCTCATTACATACACTGTGCGATTTCTGGATCAATGTGCATTTACAGCAAAGAACACAACTTGAAATACGCGACATCCAAGATGTCTCTCTTCGGAACATGATGGCTACGAAAAAAGAGAAATATCAACATGAGAAAAGAAGTTAATGCACCCCAGATACCTGGCGACTAGCTGGCAGCAAATTAGCTTCCCTGTACTAAAATAAAACAACAGGCTGCAATGCACAGAATGTCCACAAAGTGGCAGCAGTTAACAGTCTAAAGTATTTCTTTATAATTAAATCAGGGAGGCTGCAATGCTCAGAACGGCCACCAGATGGCAGCAATTGTGAGCCTAAATAAAGCAATAATAAAACAGGCTGCAGTGCCTCTGAACGGCCACTAGATGGCCTGCGTGAGCAATTTAAGCCTGGAAAATGGCGTTCCCGCCAAAACGCAGCAGGGAAAGGCGGCTGAACACAATGGGCCTGCACCCAGGCCCAAGTTAGGCTGCGCCTGCCTCCCTGCAGCCCCGCCAGACACCAGGCCTCCCCGCTTCGCCGGGAGGGCCGCCAAGGACAAAAGAAGGCCGAATCCGGCCTCGGAAATCAGCGGGGGGCGGGGGTGGGCTCAGGAAAGCCTAAGAAGGCCCAGCAGGGCCGGAGGCACCCCCTGCTGCGGCGCGGCACCAGGCGCTGCCGAGAAAAGGCCCTTCGTCCAACCAGGAACCAGGCCTAGGCAGCTGCGCCCCTGCGGCTGGGCGCACTTCGCAGAGGCCTAGTGCCTCCGAACGTTAAGGTAAGCTACAGTGGGGGGGGAGGGGGGATAGGGGGAAATTAAAAGACTAAGGGGGGTGGGAATGAAGGGTAAAAATTTTAGGAGAGAGGGAAAATTAATAATTATTACACCGAGGAAACTTAATCAAAGGACAAAATTAAGAATTAAATAGAGCTAACGCAATTAAAGAAGGCCAAAGACACAAGGATAATGGGTAATTAGTAGAAAAATACAACCATCTCCCTTCGCTGTGATCAATCCGATGCATGGGCGAAAAGAGGAAGCCCTAACCTCGTGCAAGGAGTTTTAGTATTTCTGGCTGTCAATCAATAAATGGCAACATTAACTTCGTCCCAACAACAAGGGAAGCCCCAATTGCATCAGTGGCCAACGATCAATTAGCCCGCCCTCGAACTTTGGAGTGTCCTGGAGGCCCACACCGCAACACGTGCTCTCCATGAAGGAGAACACGCTTTGTGAGTGAATGAACACCGAAAGAACAATCCAAGCTTTCTTTTGCGATGGAACCAAAACACCTATGCTTTATTTGGGCTGATAACAAACATGTCGCGCTGCGATTTTTGGGTGAATGTGCATTCTCATCCCAAAAACACCAATTTGAAATCAGCCCAATCAGAGCATTATCATCTTCTTTTTATGTAGATGGAACCCAAAACACCTTTTTGGTTGGGGTGATTCTGGTGCACCCCCAAAAAACACCATGCGAATTGAAATAAGCACAATCAAAGCTTATCCGTCTTCTTTCTACGCATAAGGAAGCGAAAAGACAGTGTTGTTTTATTTTGGTCTCATTACACACACTTTCGATTTGTGGGTCAATGTGCGTCCTCTTTCTGTTGAATTGGAACCAATTCTTCTTTCTATGTAGCTGGAACCCAAAACAACCTGTTTGGCTTTTCTTAAGCTTATTACAGTTCGCTTTGCTACTTTTGAGTGAATGAACACCGAAAGAACAAAGCAAGCCTTCTTTTGCGATGGAACCAAAAGACCTATGCTTTATTTGGGCTGTTAACAAACATGTCGCGCTGCGATTTTTGGGTGAATGTGCATTCTCATCCCAAAAACACCAATTTGAAATCAGCCCAATCAGAGCATTATCATCTTCTTTTTATGTAGATGGAACCCAAAACACCTTTTTGGTTGGGGTGATTCTGGTGCACCCCCAAAAAACACCATGCGAATTGAAATAAGCACAATCAAAGCTTATCCGTCTTCTTTCTACGCATAAGGAAGCGAAAAGACAGTGTTGTTTTATTTTGGTCTCAGTACACACACTTTCGATTTGTGGGTCAATGTGCATTAACACCAAAGAACACGACATGAAATAAGCGAAATCCAAGATTCTTCTTTCTATGTAGCTGGAACGCAAAACAACCTGTTTTGCTTTGTTTGGGCTGATTAAACTTCGCTTTGCTATTTGTGAGTGAATGAACACCGAAAGAACAATCAAAGATTATTCGTCTTTCTGTTGAATTGGAACCAATTCTTCTTTCTATGCAGCTGGAACCCAAAACAACCTGTTTGGCTTTTCTTAAGCTTATTACAGTTCGCTTTGCTACTTTTGAGTGAATGAACACCGAAAGAACAAAGCAAGCCTTCTTTTGCGATGGAACCAAAAGACCTATGCTTTATTTGGGCTGATAACAAACATGTCGCGCTGCGATTTTTGGGTGAATGTGCATTCTAAACCCAAAAACACCAATTTGAAATCAGCCCAATCAGAGCGTTATCATCTTCTTTTTATGTGGATGGAACCCAAAACACCTTTTTGCTTTTGGTTGGGGTGATTCTGGTGCACCCCCAAAAACCACCATGCGAATTGAAATAAGCACAATCAAAGCTTATTCGTCTTCTTTCTACGCATATGGAAGCGAAAAGACAGTGTTGTGTTATTTTGGTCTCATTACACACACTTTGCAAGGTGCATTAACACCAAAGAACACGACGAAATAAGCGAAATCCAAGATTCTTCTTTCTATGTAGCTGGAACCCAAAACAACCTGTTTGGCTTTTCTTAAGCTTATTACAGTTCGCTTTGCTATTTTTAAGTGAATGGACACCGAAAGAACCAAGCTTTCCTTTGCGATGGAACCAAAACACCTATGCTTTATTTGGGCTGTTAACAAACATGTCGCGCTGCGATTTTTGGGTGAATGTGCATTCTCATCCCAAAAACACCAATTTGAAATCAGCCCAATCAGAGCGTTATCATCTTCTTTTTATGTGGATGGAACCCAAAACACCTTTTTGCTTTTGGTTGGGGTGATTCTGGTGCACCCCCAAAAACCACCATGCGAATTGAAATAAGCACAATCAAAGCTTATTCGTCTTCTTTCTACGCATATGGAAGCGAAAAGACAGTGTTGTTTTATTTTGTTCCCATTACACACACTTTCGATTTCTGGGTCAATTTGCATTAACACCAAAGAACACAACATGATATAAGTGAAATCCAAGATTCTTCTTTCTATGTACCTGGAACGCAAAACAACCTGTTTGGCTTTGTTTAAGCTTATTACAATTTACTTTGCTATTTGTGAGTGAATGAACACCGAAAGAACAAACCAAGCTTTCTTTTGCGATGCTTTATTTGGGCTTCACCATCTTTATCATCTTCGTTTTATGTAGATGGAACCCAAAACACCTTTTTGCTTGGGTTGGGGGCGATTCTGGTGCACACCCAAAAAACACCATGAGAATTGAAATAAGCCCAATCAAAGCTTATTCGTCTTCTTTCTATGCATATGGAAGCGAAAAGACGGTGTTTTGTTATGTTGGTCTCATTACATACACTGTGCGATTTCTGGATCAATGTGCATTTACAGCAAAGAACACAACTTGAAATACGCGACATCCAAGATGTCTCTCTTCGGGACATGATGGCTACGAAAAAAGAGAAATATCAACATGAGAAAAGAAGTTAATGCACCCCAGATACCTGGCGACTAGCTGGCAGCAAATTAGCTTCCCTGTACTAAAATAAAACAACAGGCTGCAATGCACAGAATGTCCACAAAGTGGCAGCAGTTAACAGTCTAAAGTATTTCTTTATAATTAAATCAGGGAGGCTGCAATGCTCAGAACGGCCACCAGATGGCAGCAATTGTGAGCCTAAATAAAGCAATAATAAAACAGGCTGCAGTGCCTCTGAACGGCCACTAGATGGCCTGCGTGAGCAATTTAAGCCTGGAAAATGGCGTTCCCGCCAAAACGCAGCAGGGAAAGGCGGCTGAACACAATGGGCCTGCACCCAGGCCCAAGTTAGGCTGCGCCTGCCTCCCTGCAGCCCCGCCAGACACCAGGCCTCCCCGCTTCGCCGGGAGGGCCGCCAAGGACAAAAGAAGGCCGAATCCGGCCTCGGAAATCAGCGGGGGGCGGGGGTGGGCTCAGGAAAGCCTAAGAAGGCCCAGCAGGGCCGGAGGCACCCCCTGCTGCGGCGCGGCACCAGGCGCTGCCGAGAAAAGGCCCTTCGTCCAACCAGGAACCAGGCCTAGGCAGCTGCGCCCCTGCGGCTGGGCGCACTTCGCAGAGGCCTAGTGCCTCCGAACGTTAAGGTAAGCTACAGTGGGGGGGGAGGGGGGATAGGGGGAAATTAAAAGACTAAGGGGGGTGGGAATGAAGGGTAAAAATTTTAGGAGAGAGGGAAAATTAATAATTATTACACCGAGGAAACTTAATCAAAGGACAAAATTAAGAATTAAATAGAGCTAACGCAATTAAAGAAGGCCAAAGACACAAGGATAATGGGTAATTAGTAGAAAAATACAACCATCTCCCTTCGCTGTGATCAATCCGATGCATGGGCGAAAAGAGGAAGCCCTAACCTCGTGCAAGGAGTTTTAGTATTTCTGGCTGTCAATCAATAAATGGCAACATTAACTTCGTCCCAACAACAAGGGAAGCCCCAATTGCATCAGTGGCCAACGATCAATTAGCCCGCCCTCGAACTTTGGAGTGTCCTGGAGGCCCACACCGCAACACGTGCTCTCCATGAAGGAGAACACGCTTTGTGAGTGAATGAACACCGAAAGAACAATCCAAGCTTTCTTTTGCGATGGAACCAAAACACCTATGCTTTATTTGGGCTGATAACAAACATGTCGCGCTGCGATTTTTGGGTGAATGTGCATTCTCATCCCAAAAACACCAATTTGAAATCAGCCCAATCAGAGCATTATCATCTTCTTTTTATGTAGATGGAACCCAAAACACCTTTTTGGTTGGGGTGATTCTGGTGCACCCCCAAAAAACACCATGCGAATTGAAATAAGCACAATCAAAGCTTATCCGTCTTCTTTCTACGCATAAGGAAGCGAAAAGACAGTGTTGTTTTATTTTGGTCTCATTACACACACTTTCGATTTGTGGGTCAATGTGCATTAACACCAAAGAACACGACATGAAATAAGCGAAATCCAAGATTCTTCTTTCTATTTAGCTGGAACGCAAAACAACCTGTTTTGCTTTGTTTGGGCTGATTAAACTTCGCTTTGCTATTTGTGAGTGAATGAACACCGAAAGAACAATCAAAGATTATTCGTCCTCTTTCTGTTGAATTGGAACTGTCAGGGCTGGCTCCTGGTCCCAGCTCACAGAGGACCAACGCTAGCCGGTAGTAATGTACAACAGTCTTTATTGAAGTACAGTTTCCATTTCCAAACCGCAGCGCCCCAGCTCTACGTCTAGGGTTTAGACCGGCGAAGCTCCATCTGAATCTCCGCCCCCTGTACACCAGTTTAAGACTCTAACCTTACTCCACCTCTTCCTTCTCTCCTTTCTCCTCTGGGTCCTGCTACCCCCCTGGGTCCCTTCTTTCCTGGACTCTTCCGACGCAGACGTTGACCCCCCTGACTCCTCCCTCTCTCTTCGATGGGCTTTAGGACCCGGCTCCCTATCCGGGCTGCCAACTGTGCTGCTCTCCTGTACATTTGAACTTGGCGCGCGCGCGCAGCTTTTAACCTTCCTCTTGACCGTTTCCTCGCTCCCCGACGGAGGCGTGGTCAATCCTGCCTCATGTTCTCCCGCTGGTAGCGCGCCGCCTGATCCCGATGCCTGGGACTCCTCCCCCCTACTGCACTCTGGTGTGGACGCTGGTCCGGATTTCCAACTGCTGCTCTCTGAGTCCCCTCTGGCCCCTTCTTCCTGAAGTGCCCCCCTGGGCACTCCCCTTGCCCTGACCATGGGAGCCCCTTTTTGTGAATCCTCCGATTCACTGGAAAGACTCAGAGACCTCGGACCGCTGTCATCGCTGACATTTCCTTCGGACTCCTCCCCCTCGCTCTCCATTTCCTCCCTATCCTGTGCCTCTGCTCCTGAACCCCTGACACCCATCCCCCCCTCGAAGCCCCCCCTTCCCCCCTCCCCTCCTTCAGGTGTGGGTGCTGGGTGCTCCGTCGTTGTGGGGGTGAATGGCGGATACAGTTGGTCCCCCGTGGCGTGCATCCAGCCGGATAAGTCCGGCTCGTCCTCCGTGCTCTCGCCGACCTCGATTTCCTCTGCTTCCATCTCTGTGCCGCCGTGCTCGAACCCAAGGTCCTCCCCCAGCACGTCCATGTCCATCTCTCCCCCGGTCACTTCTGGGGTCGTTGCCTGCCAAGGACCCCCCAGCCACTTCCTGCTCCACCGCTCCTCTGGTCGATCGTCCCACCAATAAGAGCGGTCTGAGGCAGACCCCGAGGGTGATCCCTCCGGGGAACGTGTGTCTAGTGCCGGTTCTTCGTCCGAGGTGAACCCCTGGAACGTGCTGGCTGAAAGCGTGGGTGTGAAAAGCCAGTCGTCGAAATACGCTTAGAAAGAAGCTTAGAAATACGCTTAGAAAGAAGCTTTGATTGGGCTTATTTCAATTCACATGGTGTTTTTGGGTGTGCACCAGAATCACGCCAACCAAAGCAAAAAGGTGTTTTGGGTTCCATCTACACGAAAAGAAGATGATAAAGCTCTGATTGGGCTTATTTCAAATTGTTGTTTTCGGGGTTAAATGCACATTCACCCCAAAATCGCAGTTAAGTTTGTTATCAGCCCAAATCAAGAATAGGTGTTTTGGTTCCATCTCAATAGAAAGAGGACGAATAAGCTTTAATTCTTCCTTCGGTGTTCATTCCCCCACATATAGCAAAGCGATGTTTAATAACTAGGCAAAGGAGGTTGTTTTGGGTTCCAACTACCTAGAAAGAAGAATCTTGTATTTCGCTTATTTCAAATCGTGTTCTTTGGTGTTATTGCAACATTGACAGAAATCGCAAAGTGGATTTAATGAGACCAACATAACAAAACAGCCTCTTTTTGCTTCCATATGCATAGAGAGAAGACGAATAAGCTTTGATTGGGCTTATGTCAATTCGCATGGTGTTTTTTGGGGGTGCACCAGAATCGCCCCCAACCCACGCATAAAGGTGTTTTGGATTCCATCTACATAAAAGGAAGATGATAAAGGTCTGATTGGGCTTATTTCCAATTGTTGTTTTTGGGGTTAGAATGCACATTCACCCAAAAATCGCAGAGTGAAGTGTTGGTTCCATCTCAATAAAAAGAGGACGAATACGCTTTAATTGTTCTTTCGGTGTTCATTCACCCACAAATAGCAAAGCGAAGTGTAATAAGCCTAAGTAAAGCAAAAGAGGTTTTTTTTGGTTCCATCTAAATAGAAGGAAGAATCTTGGATTTTGCTTTGTTTGGACTTTGCTTTGTTTTTTGGTTGAATGCATGCACACCTAAAGAACCAAGTGAAATCTTCCCAAATAAGCTTATTCGTCTTCTTTCTCTGCATATTGAAACAAAAAGAACCTGTCTTGCTTTGTTGGGCCTTACTTGACTTCGTTTTCCATTTTGCGCACCCAAAAACCGAAACCAAGTTCATAAGCCCAAACAAAGCTTATTCGACCTTAAAAAGGTAAAGGTAAAGGGACCCCCTGACCATTAGGTCATCGTGACCGACTGGGGTTACGGTGCTCATCTCTCTTTATTGGCTGAGGGTGCTCATCTCGCTTTATTGGCGTTTGTCCGCAGACAGCTTCTGGGTCATGTGGCCAGCATGACTAAGCTGCTTCTGGCAAAACAGAGCAGCACACAGAAATGCTGTTTACCTTCCCGCAAACTTGCACTTTGACGTGCTTTTGAACTGCTAGGTTGGCAGGAGCAGGGACCAAGCAACAGAAGTTCACCCCATCGTGGGGATTCGAACCGCCGACCTTCTGATCCACAAGTCCTAGGCTAACCCACAGCGCCACCCTGTGGGATGTGAAACACAAGAGTAGTCAAGTACAACATTCCTAGAGTGTACATGTTTGTCCAGCCAGCAGATAAACTTCCTGTTTCCCTCTGGGCTGGAACAGACTTCCTCTACATGTGACTAGAGGTGTGTGTGTGCAGGTAATGACAAAAGCACAGGACAGGGCAGCCATCTCTCTTTCTTTCACCACATGCATCGGAGGAACAACATCTACTGAGTGAAAGATGCCCTCTTGGCTCCCAGCCAAGAGAAGACAAAGGGACTGTCTTCTTAAGAGATAGACTCCAAATGTATATTACTTCACTAAGCTTAAGTCTGCCTTCTGGGATCTGATTGTGAACAGAATGTGAGTAAACTCTTTTTTATACTTTTGTAAAAGACTGTGTTGTCTCTTCTATTTTATGAGGGAATAAGGGGAAATTACCAGAATAGTTATTATAGAGGCTTAAGCGAGCCTGAGCAAACGCTGCCGTGGAAAACTTAAAATAAAGGTTTTACTCTGCTGAATTTGGGGAACTTGTTAACACAAGTTGGATAAGGATATAATCAGACAATATATCCTCTCCTGCATCCGTGAACATTCTCACACACCCACATCCCTTATTCAACCTTACACCACGTTTTCCCAATTGTCCAGCACCCAAAAACCCCCGAAACAAACAAACAAACAAACAAACAAACAAAAACAACGAAAAGAAGAAATAGCATACTCGTCATCTCTCTCTGCAAGATGACCAAAACAACGGCTTTTGCTTTGTCTGGACATTTCACTTTCTTTTGGATTTTTCGACGGATATGCATGCACAGCCATAAAACATGAAACCAATCCAAATAAAGCTTATTCGTATTTTTCTATGCAAATAGAAGCAAAATCAATGAGTTTTCATTTGTTTGGGATTCTTTATGAAACAAAAGAACTCTGTTTAAAACCCTCCTTTGTTTCGTTTGGGCTTCTTTCACCGCTTTGTGTTTTTTGGGTGAATATGCATTCACACCTAAAGAACCAGAAACCGTGAAATACACCCGAATAAAGTTTGTTCTTTCTATGCAGATGGAATAAAACATAACCAGTTTTCCTTTGCTTGGGATTCTCCCTTCGCTTTGTGATTTTTGCACAGTGAAAGAACCTGAAACCAAGGGAAAGATACCCAAAGAAAGCTTATTCCTCTTTCAGCTATGCATATGGAAGCAAAAACAACGAGTTTTCCTTTCTTAGGGTTTCTTTCACTTTGCTTTGCTGTTTTTGTGTGCAAGGCCAGAGAACCTGAAACCATGTCAAAGCCCAATCAAAGCTTATTCATTATTTTCTTTGCAAGGTGACCAAAAAACAATGGCTTTTGCTTTGTTTGGACTTTTCGTTTTGCGATTTTTGAGTGAATATGCGTAGACAATCAGAACCCAAGTTAAATAAACGTCTTCTTTATATGCATATGGGTGTGCATATTGAAAGAAAGTGAACCTGTTTTGCTTTATTTGGCCTTCTTTGTTTTGCCAAGTTTGGGTGAATATGCGTGCACACCCAAAAAAACTCGAAACTTATTCGTCTTCTTACTACGCATATGCAACAAAAAACAGCCTCTCTCTCTTTCCCCCTTCTCTCTCTTCCTTCCCTCTCTCTGTCTCCTCTCTCTCTCTTTGTCCTTCCTTCCTTGCTCCGTCCTTCCTCCCTTCTCTCTCTCTTTCCTTCCTTTGTCCTTCCTCTCTTCTCTCTCTCTCTATCTTTCTCTCCTCTTTCTCTCTCTTCCCTTCAATCTTTCTCTCCCTATCACTTTTTTTTTCTCTCTCTCCCTTCCTTCCAGTTCTCTATCCCCATCCTTCCATCTCTCTTCTCTCTCTTTCCTTCCTTCTCTCTCTTTCTTTCTTTCTTTCTCTCCTCTTCCTTCCTTCTTTCCCTTCCTTCCTTCCATCTCTCTCTCCCCTTCCTTCCACCCTCTCTTTCTCTCTCTCTCTCTTTCCCTTTCTCCCTTTCCTCTTCCTTCCTTCTCTCTCTCTCTCTCTCTCCTTCCTTCCATCTATTCTTCCTCTCTTTTCCCCTTCCTCCCCTTCCTCTCGCTCTCTCCTCTCTTTCTCCCTCCAATTCCCCCTTTCTCTTCCTCTCTCTTTCTTTCCTTTTTCTCTTTCTCTCACCCCTTCCTTCCTTCCTTCCTTCCTGCGCTCATTCCTTCCCTCTCTCACCCCTTCCTTCCTTCTCCTGAGCTGCTGAAGGCTTTCTCCATTAGAAGTAGCCCTTGGAATTGGGTGCAGCTGGTGCTGTCAAGGTAGGATCTGTGTCAGATGCTGAATCCGTCTTGCCCCAGTTAGCAACCTGGCTGCCAACTTCTGCACTGGCTTAAATGTCCGAAGCGTCTTTGGAGGCAGCCAAAGCGTCTTTGGAGGCAAGATGCGGACCTTGAGGCTGTCCAGCTGTCATGGCTTTCCCTGTCCGGGGGGGGGGCAGCTGGGTCTCCAGTCGAAGTGGAGGAAAGGCCACAGAGGGCCCCCCGGCCTCAAGCAAGGACCCTGAAGCAAAGGACCCCCTCCTTCCGACAAAGGGTCAGCCGAGGAAGAGCTGCCCACTGGGGTTTCACAAGAGAGCGAAATCATTCAAGGATGAGGCACAGAGAATTGCCTTTAGACTTCTTTCTAGTTTTGCCAAGCCTGCTCCTGTCCCTCTAATAGGAGACTGATCTTCAGATATCAGAAAGCCAAGCTTTGGCTGGGTATAAATTATTGGGTTGTCTTTGTTTTTATTATGTATTTTGTGTTTTTTTTATTTTGTTTATCTGATGCTGTGAACTGCCCTGAGATTTATGGGTAAGAGGATGGTATACAATTTATTATTATTATTATTATTATTATTACTTTGTAAACTTCAAAAAAAGAAGCCAGGGCCATTTGATAATAATCTGCCAAAATAAAGGTTAGCAACCAGAGGCAGCTAGTTTTAATGGTCTTATCGGATCTTCTTCTCCATCTTTTTCAAATATTTCTAATCTTTCAACTCTTTCCAATCCTCAGTGGGAAAAGAAAATGAAAGCTCACCTCACCAGTGTTTCTAGGGGACCCAAGCACCTGGAGGTCACATGGGTGAAAGGATGTCAGTGGCAAGGAGGCCTGGGACAATGGGCCAGGTGTTTGCATGTGCCCCCCAGTTCAACTACGGCCTCCACTGGGTTTTCCAGAAGCCATGCGAGCTTTTTCAGCCAAGCAGGTCAAGGCAATGTTATTATTACATTGATTAAACTAATTTTATTAAATTTCTATGACACCCCTCATTTGGGGATCACCCATAACTCTGCAGTTATGGGTGGCCTTTCTCTCTTGCCAGCATTGTATATTGAAAACAAAAAATGCCCAGTTTGAAATTATTATTATAATTATTATACATTTATTTGTACCCTGCCTTTTTCCCTGATGGGTACCCAAGGCAGTTTACGGATGAAAAGAAGACAAGCTAAAACCTGGGTGGGGGATCTACAATTAAAAAGCAATTAAACACTGATAGAATTAAAACTGTGTGTGTATACATATAAAAATCTTGTAAAACCAAATAATGGCAATAAAAACAGCACAGCAGAAGCCCTTTCATTAAAAGCACATTTTTATTTTATATTGATGTATACTTCGCTAATTGTAGAGTTGTAAGGGACCCCAAGGGTCATGCAGGAATCTTTCGCGCAACATGGGACTCAAACCCATGAGTCTTGGTCAAAATTTTAGGCCTTTATAGGGCAATCCTATACACATTCTCCCAGAAGTTCTTTGAAGTTCAGTGAGTTTGATTCCCAGGTAAGTGCATAGCCCCGCAGCCTTCCAGCAAAGGCTCCTCAGTGTGTTGGAATTTATTGTTACAATATGAGCTCATCGCAGCTGCAGACAGCGTTTGTTGACATCATGTGATATGGCTAGCTGTGGGAAAGAAGCTTCCCGGAAGTTCACAGGCTGGAAAAGTCTTTGTGAAGAGTGTAATATGAGACCTTCCTCTTGCGTATGTACAGGAAGTTCTCTCTCTCTTGTTTGCTGGATTTTGAAGTGAACGGACATGTTTTCTGTAGTGCTGCAAAGTCAGAAATAAAGGATGTAAATAGACGTTTCTGACTATCTCTTTTCCCTGCCAGGGAAGCAGGAGGGAGGGGGTGTGCATTTCCCACGCTGGGAAGTGTCGCCTATTGAGACCTAGCCTGGATCCTGCGGGGATTGCAGCCAGGGAGGTCACTGGAGACCAAGCCGGGAGCCTGGGAGAGTTGCCAGCTTCTCCCGAAGAAGGAGGCTTGTTTCCAACATTTATATGATTGTAAAGTATTATATATAGTTGTATTATATATAGTTGTAAAGTATTTTGTACTTCTTTGATTTTACCACCTGAGGGATTGATATAGGCACAAAAGGCCTTATGATCTTCAGATGGACAGCAACTCCGTTGAACCTGTGTGAGTGGTGGAATCTAAAAAATGAAAACACTTAAAAAAAAAAAAAAGGTGTTTTGAAGAATATATTGAATTTGCCATAACCTCACAATTGCCATCTAGTGTCACATTTGTATAATGCACCTTAAACACTTCAAACGTTGTATTTGCAGCCGTAGAGCTGAGTCTGGTGTCCTGGGCAAGGGTGGTTGGGATCCCAGGGTAAATATAAGGCGCAAGATCTTCTAGCACCACAAGTTTTTGCATGCAGTGGTCCCTATGATAAGCCAGTCATGTGTTGTGCTGAGACTTATAGTTTAGGGGCAAACTACAGTTCCCATGATTCTTGGGGGGTAGAGTCATGTGCTACAGCACACGACATGTTATGCCCATGTCCACAGCCACTAACCGCAACAAAGAGGAATACTTTCTGGTGAATTTTCCTTAAATTGTCTCGTCTCAATTATATTTTTAGCATTTCTCTTGAAAAAAATTTATTGATTTGACATTTGTTTTAAATACAGAACGTAATCTGCATGTCATCCAGAAGCCAGCCAGTTTGGTGGAAAGATTAGCAGAGCAAATATTAGCACTGCTCGATCCAAGGAATACTTGGAGGCTTTTAAACCAAGCCCGGTCAGATACTGTACGGTGTGAAAACCCCTATGAAGAAAAAGAGAAAGGTCAGAGCACTTTCCATTGGGAGTTTCCCAGTTTGGGAGAGAGCAGGAAAGCAAAGGTCCTTTTGTAGTCCAACCCTCTGCAAGGGAAGAATCTTTTTGCCCCTCAAACCCAGGGCTTTGAGATGGAAAGTCTCCTGCTCTGCAGACTGAGCTGTCCCAGTGATTTTCGGCGTCTGGGCATGCGCAGAAGCAATTTCCAGAGCCACAGACACGCACAGATGTGATTTCTGTGGGAGTGATCTGGCCTTGCCAACCCCTGGGTTAGGGTTTTGTTAGGGGTAGGGTTCCCTTCTTGCCAGGGAACTCTGGGAACATGGGGCTCAAAGGATGGCCCTGAGATTAAGAGTCTTGTGCTCTGCCCAATGAGCTATATGGATTGATCTAAATAACAAACACTATTTTTTATTATTTAATAATTTACAGTGATGTAAAATAAAGGGCAATATAAACAAACAAACAAACAAACAATCCCTCAACTGCCAAAACAAATGGTCTTGTAGCACTGTAAAAACTAACAGATTTTGGGGAAACTTTTTAAAGAGGGGGCCATGGAGTCCACGTGCCACCCTGGGAACCTCAGTCTGGACCCTAATGATGAAGCGAATCACCAGTCCCTACATAATGGGAACACCATAGGTAACATTAACCCCACAAGAAAGGTTGGTCTTTGTTCTCGCCTGGGACCGGAGCGATTGAGAGAGGAGGTGCAGGCTCCCAGAGTGAGGAGGTGAGAGATGCTCCCAGGTTGCCTGGGACGTGCCTCCTTCGCATCCAGCTCCCCAAGGCCACTTTGCACGACACCCACCTCCCAAAGAAGAGAATTACAGAGTCTCATGTGCCTTCCATTTCGGGAGAAACTTCTCAAAGGAATATTTGCTCCCTTACAGGTTAGCGGGTAACCTCTCCCTTTTAGCTGATTCTGGAAAAACAAAACACCATGGGTAAAATTTTCTGTGCTGGATTGTTGATATTCTCCTGTGTTTTGGCAGGTGAGTTAAATAAATTTATCCCAGCAACACAGATGAGGGATGTGGTTATTTAGCAAACGCAGGGGAGTTTTCCTATTTGTTCCTATTTCCTATTTGTTCTTTGACTGTTTGTGCATTGAATTGTGCAAAGATGTGATTTCTCCAGGCCAATGAGACCTGGCCTGGAGAAAGTGGATAGAGGAAAGTTTTTCTCCCTCTCATAACGGTAGAACTCACAGAGCTGGACGCTGGAAGATTCAGGACACATCAAAGAAAGGAAGTACTTCTTTACAAAGCGCACACAAGAGGCGCTTTCCTGCCACAAGAGGCAGTGGTGGCCACCAACTTGCAACTTCCACTCAGGATTTTCCCCAGGGTAAGCCCCATTTCAGCCAGCATACTCTGCACCCTCCTCAAATGCTTTGGCCTGTTTGGGAGGTTTCCTGGTGTTAACGGAAAAAATTGAGGGCTCCCTTGGACAAAAACAAAGACACCAACCAGGATAACTTGGAGCAAAACAGCAGCCTGTAGGCTTGGTTGCAACCCCTCCCTTGCAGGAGATCTGTTGCAACCCCTCCCTTGCAGGAGAGAGGAAGGACCCAGAAAAATGGTTTGCAAGACTTTTGAAATTGCCACCCTGTAGATCAAGACCACCCCCAGAAACATACATCACAGAAAGGAAAGGTTGAGGGAGGAGTTGTGGTGGTAACCTGAGTGTCCTGTCTCCTGGCTACACTCCTGTCTCCCCCTTTCCCCCCATGAGTACTTTCCAGGTGACAGAGGAGAGTTTGCAGTTTCCTGCCCCCAGAGGGAAGAGCTGATTATTGTCCTTTGTTCCAGTCGAATCCACTCCCATATGCAAGTTCTTTGGGATCTTGATGGTCTTCTGTCTAGGACCATCAGGGTTGGCATAGCAACTGGGCAGGGCTCCTGTGTATGTGCTGGTATGCTGAAGGGTTGCATAAGGCTGCCCTGCATCAAACCTTCCCCATTTTGTAGTCCTTCCTTCATGGAGTAAAATAAAAGTGGAACAGTGCAAATCCGATGTATGGTTGATTTTCTATGAATTTATAAGAGAAGTGTAGTGTATGTAGTGTGTGAGTGTGTATGAAGTTTGTACAAACTGAATGATGGGGGGGGGGGTTTCCTGCGACACTGGTAACCCCCTCCCTTCTGGTGGTGCCAATGTTCCCCTGGCCTCGAATGCCCCCTTGACCGCTCACCGCAACCCCGTTCATCTCCACTGTCGCCACAGTTCTCGGTGTGGGCAGGGGCCACGCAGCCGCTTGGCAGGCACAGCTCACCTGGGGCGCAGCTCCGGGGACCTGGAAACGTTGGGACGATTAATGGGTTGCCTCCAAGCAATCTATCTGGTTGGCCAGGTTTTAGGGAGGCAGAAAATAAAGCTTTACTTTGGGGGCGACAGTTCCTGAACTACACGTTGTCCAGTGCCACACTCATCACCGAGAAGGTCACCTGCACTCTTGACATGCTCCAGATAAGGAGTGGCTGGGGAGGGTGAGGAGCCCAAGACCCACCTGGAAAGCACTGCGGATTCTTCCGGTGTAGGCCAGCAGGGGGTGCCGGGCGCCTAAGGGTGACGCAGGGCTTCGCCACAGGGGACAATCTGGCTTCCATGGCTCAGCTCCACTGGGAAGCTCCCGTTGAGTCCTGCAGGGGAAGGGCGGAGGGGTGAGGAACCAGGGGTCATCTAGCCTGACCCTTGCAGATGGGAACCATAGATATATAAACAGAGGAGATGGGACCCTGCGAGAATTGCAGAATGACATCTAGTCTCAACCGCTCTCATTTTTATCGGTCAGCTGCCAGTAAATTTCATGATAAGAATGGTATTTCATTAATATCATTAATATCATTAATATTTCCTACCAGGAGTGTCAGTGGTCTGGAAATCAATAAATAATAATTATACGATATCACCACGATATGTCCTGCAGCTTAAAAATGTAATATGTGATATCAATATGGAATTACGACAACTGTGCCTGGTGGCATTTCCTCCACACAGGGAAAAAGGCCAAGTACATGGCTCTGCGCCTGTTGGATTTCTGACCACCAGTGCCCCAAGCTTACCTTTCTCGGCCATACTGTACCAGGTGCGGAGTTCACAGGCTGTGGCCGCGTCACTCATGGTCAGGGAGCGGAGTCAGGCAGCTTGGTTCGCTGCTCTGAGGTGCTCATGTACCAGCCTGGTTGGGGGGCGCCAAGTCAAAGGGGTGCTCTAACTGCTAAGCAATGCTTCCCCACCTTTCAAATGAAGCAAGTTTACCCTTGTCAGTGCCCAGCGTGTGGCTGAAGGGGGAGTCAGGGCCGCGCACCCAGCCTCCGCCCCACCCTGGGCGCCACCAGTACCCAGATATGCTGATGTCCTCCCAGCTGCAGGTGGTGCCTTCAAAGTCGCAGGCCAAGGCGACACTCGGCGGTGCCAGCCCATTGGTTCCCAGAGTTCAGGGCACCAAGTGCTGTTCCTCCCATGAGCTACAGTTCCCAGAGTTCCCTAGGAAGAGAAATGGGCTTGGGACGGCAAGGAGTTGTATACTGTGGAATGCAAGGACAGATTGTTTACTGTTCAGATGCCACAACCCTCAACACCCAGAGCAGGCAATAGTTCCCAGGGTGCTTTGGGGGGGGGGGCATCGTGGAAACTGTAGTTTGTTCCGTTTCCCAAAGAGACCCTCTCAGAGCTATAACTCCCAGAGTTCCCTTGCGCAGAATATTCTCTCCCCCCATAGGAAACTACAGTTCCTATGCTTTGAGAGATGCCGTGATGGGTTAAATACTATCTGCGAGGGGAATTGAAGCACATCTCCCTGATTCCTTTGGTGACGCCAAAACTGGTGTCAATGGATCTCGTCAGAGCAATGCCAGCAGGCGAAGTTGCAGGTGCCAGCACTTGGGTTGCCAGAGGTGGCCCAGCTAAGAAATGGGAGGCCCAGCTAGAAAAAAAACGGGGAAAGTGTCATTAAAAGGAGAGGAAGAGAGACAGGGAGAATGGGAGACATGAAAGGGGCATCAAGGGGCATCTAGTCCAACCCACTGCAAGGAAGCTCATATGTATTTTAGGGCACTGTTTTGTGAAGTATTCTCTGCTTTTCCCCCATGCTTTTTGAAACTCTTTGTCTACTGTGATCTCTAATTGCCTGTGTTAATCTAGCCAGTTCAATATACTCTAACAGTTTGACTTGCCATTCCGTTTTTGTTGGCACAGTTTCTTTTTTCCAGTTTTTAGCAATTAGGATCCTTGCCACTCCTGTGGCATAGAGGAATATTTTCTGATCTTCTCTTGCTATACCTGTGTCCGTTATCCCTAGTAGAAAAGCTTCTGTATTTTTCATAAAGTTATACTAAAACATTTTTTTAAGCTTGTCATAGTGTTTCCACTTTTTTGGAGCAGGAATTCAGCAGAGCCCTTACAGACCTGAGAAATATCAGTGGGACAGGTTTCTTTCAGAAAACTGAAAGAGGGGGTTCATGTATGAAGCTCAAATTGCAGTGCAAGGAGTAATAAAGTACCGTATTTTTCGCCCTATAGGACGCACCTTTTCCCCTCCAAAAATGAAGGGGAAATGTGTGTGCGTCCTATGGGGCAAATGCAGGCTTTCGCTGAAGCCTGGAGAGCGAGAGGGGTCGGTGCGCACCAACCCCTCTTTCTCTCCAGGCTTCAGGAAGCTATCCACAAGCCTTGGGAGCCCGCGGGAGTTCCCGCCGGGCTCCCTAGGCTTGCGGACAGCAGTCTGCAGCTCGAAACCTGGGGAGTGCAGCGGAGTGCACCCCGGGCTTCAGGCAGCTCTCCGCAAGCCTTGGGAGACCAGCGCGACTTCCCACCCTAGGCTTGCGGATAGCAGCCTGCATCCCGAAGCCGGAGGCGGCTGAGCAGTGCGCCCCGGGCTTCGAGCAGATATCCGCAAGCCTGGGGAGACTGGCGTGACTTCCTGCCGGGCTCCCAAGGCTTGCGGACAGCAGCCTGCAGCCCAAAACCCGGGGAGCGCAGCCTGGGGGGAAAAATAATCCCCCCCCCTTTATTCCCCCCCCCCCAAAAAACTCGGTGCGCCCTATGGGGCGAAAAATACGGTAGTTTACAGGGAAGTGAGACTACAGTGCCATCATACGACTAACTTAAATGAATGCTATTTCTGTTTATTATTTCTGAAGCACTTTCCAAAGAATCCTGTGATGGTCATCAAGTCCAGCTCGCTGCAACCCAGGAATATGCAGGTGTCACAACCTTCTGTTCAAAGGTGATTGAATTTAATTGCTAGATGTTGCACTTTTAAATGACACTTTCAGGGATATTTAGGTATAGGATCCACACCTTCTCCTGCAGCTGCAAGTTATGCCATGAAGGACACCTTGCAATCAGTTTACTGACTGGAAGCAGAGTTTACTGACTGACTTACAGCCTCCCCAGGAGCATTTCAACAGTCAGGAGCAGGCCTGAAGCCTTCAGGGTGATTGCACATTGCTAACAACATTTATACCTCCAGCAAAAGGGGGGGAAAATGAGGCTCATGAATGTAGAAAGTGCTTTTCTTAACATTGCAAAGTGCTGCAAGTGTCCAAAACTGGTCTGAAGTTGCTGTTTTGTAAATATTATTTCTGCTTTTGAAAATCTTAACAACACAAATGGCTTTTGGGGCTGGCCACTATAGCAGGGGCATTTATTCTTGTGGCATTCAATTCAAGGTATGTGTTTTGACTTTACTTGGCTAGTTTGGATAAATCTGGAGGAATTACCTGGTTCCAAAATCACTGATGGAAGCAATGGTTCATCTGAGCAAATTAAATTTTCAGCACATTGCTTGATTAGGCTCACAAAAGCTGTCTAAGGGTTAAATGCAATAGAGATCTCAAGGCAATTACTTGGGAGTTGCTAAAAATTTTTCTCCCCAAAATAGAATAAATTAAAAAACCTCTACTGTTAAGGGTTAGGGGGGACGAGACCAAGCCCCAAATGTTCTTTTTAGGCATTTTTAAAGGGCTAATTAATATTCTACAGCCTTTAAACGCTTCTGGGAGGGAAGGTTATTTGTGTTTTTAAAAACTATTTGCAGATATTTCTACCCCGTCTTTTTATCCTGTGAATCGCCAGATAAATCCACTATATTAAATAACAATAAAAGACAACACCCTGCGTCGCCGTTAATTCGGTCCTGCCCCCCCCCCCCTTAAAATGAATTTTGACCAAGGTTCCCCGGCCGCGCATGAAGGCCACACATTTCTCCCTCTCAACGAAGCAGGCAAAGGGGCAAAGAGAACTCGCCCTCCGGGGCCAGCGGCTACCCGTGGACCGCGAGATCCGGCTGGTGGCAAACACGCGGCTCCGTCTTCCTCGGAGAGGAAAGGGTTAGCTAATCCGCCCAGCGATTTGCCCAGATCCGTGAGAAGTTCCGCCTATTGCCGCCGACGTCCTCTCCCCCCTTTCTTTCAAAATGGAGGCGCTTCCGGCATCTATTTCCCTGGCACAAAATGGCGCCGCTGGCAACAACCGCCATAAATGGAGGCGCTTCCGGATATTAATTATCTCATCCAAAATAGCTACGGTAACATTATCCGCCCTTTTCCACTTCCGGGCAGCCATTTCCCTCTTCAAAAATGGCACCCGCAGCCTCTCCACATGCAGTCCCCCCATCCTGGCTATTCTGTTTCCGCCCTTTTTTGCCATTCTTCTTCCATCCTCCGTGCCTCTCCTAAAATGGCTGCAGAGGGCGCCTCCTGAGCTCCGGCTGCTGACATTTTCTCCACCTCCTCTTCTCCCTCCCTCCTTCTCCTTCACCTTTTCGGAGCAGGAATTCAGCAGTGGGACCGATTTCCCCCCCACCCACAAGAACAGAAACAGGAGCCCCGTGTAAAAACAGGCACAAGTTCAAATTGCCATGCAAGAAATAATAAAGTTTCAGAGGGACCACCTCGCCATGTGAGCTAACTTAAAAGAATGCCCCCCACCGTTTATTCTTTCTGAAGCACTTTCCAAAGAATCGTATAATATAGCTGAAAGGGACCCCAAGGGGCCTCCAGTCCAACCCGCTGAAAGGCAGAAATATGCAGGTGTCCTTTACACAGAACAACGTCACAACCTTGTGCCCAAAGGTGATTGAATTTAATTGCTAGATTTTGCACTCTTAAATGGCACTTTAAGGGATATTTAGGTATCCAATTATGCCACGAAGGACACCTTGCAATCCCCTTTAACTGACTGGGAGCAGAGGAAGTGCTGCTTGCTTCCCAGCCACTCGCTCTTAAGCACAGCTACTTGCTCTAACCACTGGCAATGCTTCCCATTAAGTCACTCTAACAATTAGGCAAAGCTTCCCAGTCCCTCGCTGTAACCACTAAGTAATGCTTCCCAGCCACACGCTCTAACCACTTGTAAACCCCAACCCTAAACCCTAACCCAACCCCAACGCTACCCCTAACCCTAAACCGAGCCCTAACTCCTAACCCTAAACCTGTACCCTAGACCCTGAGCCTAACCCTAACCTAACCCTAACCCGCAACCCCTACCCCTTAACCCTAGCCCTAACCGAAACCCAAACATTAAATCCTAAATCCTAACCCTACACCCCTATCCTAGACTCTGACCCCTAACTCTAAACTCTAAATCCTAACCCTAACCGCAAACATTAAACCCTTAAACCCTAGGGGTTGGCAACGTGCAGCCCATGGGCCAGATGCGGTTTTACCGACCCACAAGCTGCCTGCAAACCAAGCCGCCCGCTTGGCAAGTCTCCTGTGCACTGCGCTAAAGCAGCAACCACAGCGCAGGGACTTACCAAGTGGCATTGGAAATGGTGTCTGCGTACGCGCAGATACCAGAAATCAGGTCTGTGCATGTCCAGACACTATTTTCGGCGTTTGGGCATGCGCAGAAGCGATTTCCAGCGCTGTGGACCATTTCCGACATAGCGCTGCGCCAGTCCAGCCCACAGATGAACCCCTGCCCTAAACTAACCCCAACCCTAAACCGAACCCTAACCCCAAACCCTAAATTGTAAACCCTGATCCAAACCCTAGACCCTAACCCTAGACCCTAACCAGGGGTCAGCAAACTTTTTCAGCATCGGGCTAGACCTTGTGGGAGGCCAGCTATATTTTGAAGGAAAAAACACAACACATTCTAATCATGTAAAAACTGCTGATTCTTGGACCATCTGTGGGCCGGATTTAGAAGACAATTGGGTCAGATCCAGCCCCCAGGCCTTAGTTTGCCTACCAATGCCCTAACCTGAACCCGAACCCAACCCCGAACCCTAACCCCAACCCTAAATCGTAAACCCTAACCCTTACTGTTTGGGATTAGAGGTGAGACTCAGAGTCTAGGGTAGGGATTTAGGGTTAGGGTTTAGGATTTAGGGGCTGGGGCTAGGGCGAGGGTTAAGGGGTTAGGGGGTTAGGTCTAGGGGTTGGGTAAGGATTGGGGTTGGGGTCATTTTTAAATGGGGTCAATTTAGGGGCCCTAGCCCCTAAATCCTAACCCTAAATCCCTACCCTAGACTCTGACTCTGACCCCTCACCCCAAACACCTAAGGAGACGCCTAAGGAGGATAAAAAAATCCTCCTGGGTGATTTAAATGCAAGAGTTGTGATGCATTTCGATCTGTGACCTGGGAACATTGGGAAAGAAGGAATTGGCAACAGCAACCAATACGGAATCTTACTTTTGATTCCGTATATGTGCAGCGCACAACCTTATTATTACCTATAACAGGCACCCTCGGTCGAACCACTGGCACCTCTTTGACTATGTAATTGTCTGAGCTGAAGATTGCCGTGATGTGCTCATCTATGACGAGCGCTGACAACTGCAGGACAGATCACCGATTAATACATTTCATGATGGCTATTAAGATTATACCTCAACAAAGTCTTCAGGGAAGGAAACCAAGGTGCAAAATGAACGCTCAAGCTCTTCAAGATCCTATTAAACGGGATTGCTTCCAAACGACTCTTAAGGACCATCTGCTTTTGGAGTTCCTTGATAACACCGAGAACACTGGACAATGCTAAAAACATCTATTATTGTAGCCTGTTGGGTACCAAATCAAGGACTGGTTTCATAAGAATGACAGTGAGATTGAAAGGAAGGCCTTTCAGATCTAGCAAAAAGATAGAAACTGTGCCACTAAGGGGAAAAAAAACTTCCCCTACATGTTGTTTATTGACCTGACTAAGGCCTTTGACACTGTACATCGTAATGCCTTGTAGGTTGTCCTTCTGAAAATTGGCTGGCCATATAAATTTGTGAACATCCTTTGGCTCCTCCGTGATAATATGACAGCAACAATCACAGATAACAATAGCTCTCAAAGCGAACCATTCACAGTGGCCTCAGGTGTTAACAAGGGTTGTGTTCTATTATTTTCATTGCCATGAAAACTCCCCTATGGGTTTTGCAGACATTTTGACTAGAAGATTAAAGAAAGTTTTAGTAGAGGAGATCCATAAAGACCAAGCAGGCTTTCTTCCGGGTAGACACTTATCTGACAATGTGAGAAATGTAATTAACATTTTGGAACTTTTACAGGAGAAAATTAATACGAAGGCAGTTTTGATTTTTGTGGATGCCTTTGACAACATTTCTTGGAGCTTTATGAAGAAGAATCTCCAGGGGATGGGGGTAGGACAAGAATTTGAAAATGGTATAGGTGCAATCTATTCTGAACAAAAAGCTAGACTAATTGTTAATAATGTTGTAACGGAGGAGTTCAGAATAGAAAAAGGAACACGACAAGGTTGCCCAATTTCCCCATTGCTTTTTATATCGGTCCTGGAGGTTTTGCTGAATATGATCAGAAAGGACCAATTGGTTAAAGGGATACAGGTCGGAGCCAAACAATATAAATTAAGAGCATTTGCAGATGACCTAGTTTTGACTTTACAGGAAGAGTTTTAGAACTGATTCAGGAATTTGGTCGAGTAGCAGGATTTAAATTGAATAAATCAAAAACAAAGGTTTTGGAAAAGAATTTAACAGAAACTGAGAAAGAGAGGTTTCAGAATGAGACAGGTTTGACAGTAGTTAAGAAAGTGAAGTATTTGGGGATCAACATGACAGCTAAAAATGGGAATTTATTTAAAGACAACTATGATAAATGTTGGACCGAGGTAAAGAAAGATTTAGAAATTTGGTCAAATTTGAAGCTTTCACTGTTAGGCCGTATTGCTGCGATAAAGATGAATGTATTGCCTAGAATGTTGTTTTTATTTCAGACACTGCAAATTATTGACAAAATGGACTGTTTCAAGAAGTGGCAGAAAGATATTTCTAGATTTGTCTGGCAGGGCAAAAAGCCAAGAATAAAATTTAAAATATTAACTGATGCAAAAGAAAGAGGAGGCTTTGCTCTGCCAGACCTAAAACTCTACTATGAATCAGCAGCTTTTTGCTGGTTGAAAGAATGGTTGCTTCTTGAAAACACAGACATTTTGGATTTAGAAGGATTCAACAACGTTTTTGGTTGGCATGCATATTTATGGTATGAAAAGGTTAAAGTGCATAGAATGTTTAAAAATCACATTGTCAGGAAAGCACTGTTTAATGTTTGGATAAGGTATAAAGATCTACTCGAAAATAAAACCCCAAGGTGGTTGTCACCAATGGAAGCAAAAGCTCTAAAAAAGCTCAATATGGAGGCCAAATGGCCAAAATATTGGGAAATTTTGGAGCAGGAGGGAGACAAGCTAAAACTGCAGAGTTTTGAAAAATTAAAAGTAAAGTGCGAGACTGGCTTCATTATCACCAGATAATGGAGGCATATAAATTGGATAGAAAAATTGGCTTCCAGGTGGAAAAATCAAAACTGGAAACAGAATTGCTAGAACCCAAAACTAAGATTTTGTCAAGAATGTATAACTTGCTGTTGAAATGGAATACTCAGGATGAAACAGTAAAATCTGCTATGAAACAGTAAAATCTGCTATGATTAAATGGGCACAAGATGTTGGACATAACATAATGATGGCTGACTGGGAACAGTTATGGACCACTGGTATGAAATTTACGGCATCTAACACCTTAAGAGAGAATATTATGAAAATGATATATAGGTGGTACGTGACACCAGTCAAGCTAGCAAAAATCTATCATGTGCCCAATAACAAATGTTGGAAATGTAAAGAAACTGAAGGCACATTCTTTCACCTTTGGTGGACGTGCCCAAGGATTAAGACCTTCTGGGAAATGATTTATAATGAATTGAAAAAGGTGTTTAAATACACCTTCCCGAAGAAACCAGAGGCCTTTCTCCTGGGCATGGTCGGCCAACAGGTGCGAAAGAAGGATAGATCTTTCTTTATGTATGCCACAACAGCAGCAAGAATACTTACTGCGCAGTATTGGAAGACACAAGAACTACCCACTCTGGAAGAATGGCAGATGAAGCTGATGGACTACATGGAATTTGCAGAAATGACTGGCAGAATCAGAGACCAGGGAGAAGAGACGGTGGAAAAAGATTGGAAGAAATTTAAAGACTATTTACAGAAATATTATAAGATTAATGAATGTTAGAATGACATCGGATTGAACATAAAAGGTTATTAGTAAAAAGGTGTAAAACCAAAAGGCCTAATATATTAAGATATTAAGGAGATCAAGATATATTAAGATATTAAAATTAGGATAAAGATTAGTTAAGATAGAGGGAAGGGATTTGCTGATTAAATATATAAACTGGAATACAGTGAGGGGAGGTGTGGGGAAGTCTGGGAAATAAGTAAATACAAGGAATACTATGAAGATGGAATTGTTTTTATTTGCTTTTTTCTTTTCTTTTCTTTTGTTTTCTCTTTTGTGTAGCTGTTTTTTTTTTTTGTTGTTTTGTATTTTTGCATTTTTGTATTTTTCTGCTGTCTTCTTTTTTATGTAAAAACCTTAATAAAATATTATATATATAAAAAAGAAAAGTCCCCTATGGAGTAGAAATAACATATCAAAAGATGGAAAGCTCTTTGAGTAAGTTGAAAGCAAAGGGTAAGGTTACCATAACTTCCGTCATAGAACTTTAGTATGCTGATGACAACATAGTGTGTGCATACTCAGAGGATGACCTCCAAACCATCCTCATTACCTTTGCAGAAGTTTACAAATAGCTTGGCCTATTGCTCAACATCCGCAAAACCGAAGTGCTTGCACCAAAAAGCACAAAACAACCCCTCTGCAGCACCACAAATGTTGGAAAGTGTGTATCACTTTTCCTACCTGGGCAGTTATCTTTCCACATTGATACCAAAATCCAGCATCACCTGAGCTCTGCGAGTGCAGCTTTCTCCCAACTGAAGTGTAGAGGATTTGCAGGGAAATCAAAATGCTTGTGAAACATGGATATGGTGTCTCCGAAAAATGTTACACATCACTTGGGAAGACAGTGTACTGGAAGCAGTAGTGTTAAAACAATGATTCTTCAACATCAAATTTGTTGGAATGGTCATGTTGTTCAGATGCCTCATTAGTCTTCCAAAGCAACTATTCTATTCCAAACTTAAAAATGGAAAGTGTAATGCACTTTCAACAAAAGAGGTTTAAAGGCAAATATAAAAAGATGTATTATAAACACTGACAACTGGGAAACACTGGCCTGTGAGCACTTCAATTAGAGAACAGCCTTTACCAAAGGTGTTATGGACTCTGAAGATGCTCAAACTTAGGAGAAAGGGAGAAACGTACTAAGAGGAAATCATGTTTGGCAAACCCTCACTGTGACCAACTCCCACCCAGAAACCTTTGGAAGGACATGTGGATCCAGAATTACCAACTCACTGTTCATGGAAGACAATCTTACTTGGCTATGAGTGATTGCCAAAGATGAAGCAGCAGCAGCTCATGAGGCCCTGTAACTCATTTAAAGTAGCTAAAGTAGCCTTATTTTGGGATACAGTTCCTTCCTTGCATCATCTGTTGTTATCATCAGTTTCCTTTTGGGTGAAGACAGAGACAACGCAGGTATTGAGCAGTTCACCGTCTGTCATCTTCTCCATGCAGAGGACCTACTACTTGCTTGCTACTACTTGCTACTACTACAAGCCTGATGTAGAAATGCAGAAAGAAAATAGCCATGTTTCTAAGATTATATAATGTTATATAATGTGTTATTAATAACTGAGATGGGGACAGAGTGTTGGAGGAGGTGTAAAATTAAGGGATCCTTCCTGCAACAAATTTACCATATTTTTAGATTCTATCTTTACAGAGATCCACAAAATTACTAGTCAATGCCTACAAAAGGCTCTGTTGAATTTGTTTCTAGATTAAAACTTGAATGTTCACTTTAAACCATTAATTGGATATTTTCTGGTAGTGGCCTGAATGCAGATTAACAGATTTTGGATGGGAGTAGAAAGGGCAACTCTTATCGGACCCAAAGGGTGCTCATCAATGGTTCCTCTTCATCCTGGAGAAGAGTGACTAGTGGGGTGCCACAGGGTTCTGTCTTGGGCCCGGTCTTATTCAACATCTTTATCAATGACTTGGATGATGGACTCAAGGGCATCCTGATCAAATTTGCAGATGACACCAAACTGGGAGGGGTGGCTAACACCCCAGAGGACAGGATCACACTTCAAAACGACCTTGACAGATTAGAGAACTGGGCCAAAACAAACAAGATGAATTTTAACAGGGAGAAATGTAAAGTATTGCACTTGGGCAAAAAAAATGAGAGGCACAAATACAAGATGGGTGACACCTGGCTTGAGAGCAGTACATGTGAAAAGGATCTAGGAGTCTTGGTTGACCACAAACTTGACATGAGCCAACAGTGTGACACGGCAGCTAAAAAAGCCAATGCAATTCTGGGCTGCATCAATAGGAGTATAGCATCTAGATCAAGGGAAGTTATAGTGCCACTGTATTCTGCTCTGGTCAGACCTCACCTGGAGTACTGTGTCCAGTTCTGGGCACCACAGTTCAAGAAGGACACTGACAAACTGGAACGTGTCCAGAGGAGGGCAACCAAAATGGTCAAAGGCCTGGAAACGATGCCTTATGAGGAACGGCTAAGGGAGCTGGGCATGTTTAGCCTGGAGAAGAGGAGGTTAAGGGGTGATATGATAGCCATGTTCAAATATATAAAAGGATGTCACATAGAGGAGGGAGAAAGGTTGTTTTCTGCTGCTCCAGAGAAGCGGACACGGAGCAATGGATCCAAACTACAAGAAAGAAGATTCCACCTAAACATTAGGAAGAATTTCCTGACAGTAAGAGCTGTTCGACAGTGGAATTTGCTGCCAAGGAGTGTGGTGGAGTCTCCTTCTTTGGAGGTCTTTAAGCAGAGGCTTGACAGCCATATGTCAGGAGTGCTCTGATGGTGTTTCCTGCTTGGCAGGGGGTTGGACTCGATGACCCTTGTGGTCTCTTCCAACTCTATGATTCTATGATTATCACATGGTATTGTATTGTTTTATTACACATATCAACAAGATGGACATCGGGGGCCTTCCTACAGCATGTAAAATATTTTGACTGCTTTGATTCCTAATGGTGTGATATTTTTTCTTTTATTGTATTGGATAATCTGGGCTCAACTTTCTTTGGGTTTGTTCTGTTCTGTTACAGAGGGAGAGAAGAGTTACTTCTGTAAAAAGAAAAGCTATAAAAATAAATTTTAACAAACTATAAAGAATAATTTTATAGACAAGAAATCTCTACAAAGAACAGGTCCTCAAAGAATTTATTCCTTTAATAAATAACATATTTTATTGCATGTTTCAAGAGCAGCCAAGGTCAGTAAAGATTAAATACTATTCTAGTTCCATGTATTCTCATTCCTAGCAGCATCACTGATTTACTCCTATGGAAGACAAAGCCAGGTAAGCTAAGTGTTTGTCACAATGGCAAGAAATAATTTAACATATTGATAACTAGAAACAAACAATCAAAAAAGAAAACACTGCTTATAACTTTTAGAAATCAAAACCAGGCAAGGTGTACAAAGAACCAATCAGTACACACTGCAAAGCTTTAGCAGACTTTTGGTTCCACATTGTAAACTAGGAACATAAATAGTTGCATAAGCTTTTTGTGAAATGTATACTATAGTATATTCAAGCTCCCTTGTTTTAGATGTTGTCTGGCTAAATTCGTTATTGTGGCAATAACATTTTGGTTTCAGCAATTCAGTGTTCCTTATCAGCTTTATAATCAACCATCTTGCTCAGGCAGAAAGGTGGGGTGTTTAGGAGAACAGATATGACTAAAAGTAATCTTTTTTGATACTTCAATAATTTTACTAGCAGAAGCATTATAATATTCCCCTTCCCATGCCCTCAGAGGAAGACTAAATGGGTGGAGATTACATTCAGATATCTCTTTATTATACAATCCTCAATCCCAATGCTCAGCATGGAAGCAGTTTGCATTCCATTTAATTGAGCAATAAGACACTAGATGCTTTGTCTACCTCAATAAACATGTAATACATTGTTTCTGATAACACAGTACAGAAAATTCTCAAGAAAAAAACTTCTTATGACTCAGACAAGAGTTGAAATCATTATAAATTTTTTAAGAGTTTCTTTAAACAAACAGAGGTTAGAAGTAACAAGAGAGTGAAAAATAACCCATCATAGTGCAAGCTTTTGGGGTGACATATAAAAAAGAGTGGGATGCGGGTGGCACTGTGGTCTAAACCACTGAGCTTCTTGGGCCTGCCAACCTAGCAATTCGAAAGCATGTCAAAGTGCAGGTACCACTCTGTGCACTGCTCTGGTTTCGCCACATGACCTGGAAAAACTGTCTGCGGACAAACGCCGGCTCCCTTGGCCAGTAAAACGAGATGAGCACCGCAACACCAGAGTCGTTCGTGACTGGACTTAATGGTCAGAGGTCCTTTACCTTTTTATATAAAACAGCAGCTATGACACTGTTGGTTTTCACTACGTATACTTGTGAGAATTTCTAGAATAACTTGTTTTTGCCCTCTCCCCAAATTCTTTTAATGAAAAATTTTGTTCCTATAAGAGGTCTTTTAAAATGAAGTGCATTATTATGTTCTGAACATATTCAGTTGGTCCAAAAACAACAAATACACTTCCATTATTAGCATGTTGATCTGGTTTTGGTTACAAGAAATTCAACTAATATCATGATTAGCTGATAAATGAAAGCATACAAACAGAAGACCTTAAGTACTCCTGAAGTAGTTAAAAAAACTAAACAGACACAATTATACAACTATGTCACAAGGTAAAGAATATCTTAGTATAGTTTAATTGTATTATGTTCCATTACATATTTTAAAACCATTATAAATATTCTAATAAGAAGCCTAAACTTTAAAGTTAGTTTTGGCTTAAATTTTTCAGTTCCTGTCCTGGACTTTGCCTGCTAACTAAACAGAGGAGCCAGTGGCTAAGATGCAACCAGGCAGCAGCAGGATTCTTGATATGATCATTAAGGCTGATGACAACACTCAGCTCTGAGATAAAAGATATTGCCAGCCATTATACACCAGCATTACAAATCCAGTTTCATTTTTAACTGAGGTAGTGCTGTAGAGGTTTGAAAGGGTGCCAGTAAAAAATCAGATTTTACAGCTGTAGCAGTTGCAAACACAACCTCCTAACATGCTGAAAAATAAATACAGTGCTGGGGGGGAAAATGGCACTCACTCAGTCAGCCTACTGAAGAGGTCCAAAGTTCTAAAGCATAGTTTATGCAAACAGTGTTGCAAACTCAGTGAATGAGATGGGATAATTCCCCTCCATGAGAACCATGGAACTGAAAAAATCATACTGTATTAGGATTTTAAAATGTTTTAAATTTCATCAAGCAGTTTTCATGGCGGTAATACTGGTTTCTTCATTCTGAAAAGAAAGAGAAAGTAAAGGCATCACTAAACTCTAGCCAAATAAAGATGCAGGTGCAGTCAGAGCTCCTTCACTACTCAGTTACAAGTTCAGAATGACCCAGTTCTCTGAGGGCACAGACTACCAACATGTAGAAGATGTCCTTGGTGCATTACTTTTGCCTGTTACTCTCTTGGTGTGTAAAGGTAAAGGGACCCCTGACCATTAGGTCCAGTCGCAGACGACTCTGGGGTTGTGGCGCTCATCTCGCTTTACTGGCGTACAGCTTCTGGGTCATGTGGCCAGCATGCCTAAGCCGCCAAAATTCTGTACAATGTTCCTCAAGCATGAGGACCACATTGCTTCATGGGCTCATCAACTACAGCTCCTAGAACTAGGTAATTAAGTTATTAAAATCTTAATTAAGTTATTAAAATCTTAAAGCACATAAACCCATTTTTAACTTGCCAAATGTGTGGCTTTTTCCTATGCTGGAAGAAGAGGGAAGCTTTGGAACTGACAAGAGCATATTTTAAAGAGTCTATGTTTCCATGCCACTTTGGCATATTTTGTGATTTTAACTGCTGGAGTTCTCTCACCAGTACTTGCCACAAACTTGGATCTTGCAGCAGCATGTAATCCCACATCCTTCTGTTACAGGGGCCACTTCACCTCGTTGCTTTAACCCCTTTTAAGTCACCTCATTGGTTTGACCTTTTATCAAAACTAGGCTTTTAGAGGTCAACTCTTCTTAAGTTAGACCTGCAACAAAATACTGCAGCCTAGAACAGAAGAGGTTCAGTCCTCTTGGGAAAGCAGGATTTCAGGAGACCCCCCCCCCCCCACAAAATGACTTTCCTACAAACATAGCAGTCTGTAACTATACAGCATGTGAGGGATGTCTGAGAAGCTGCTTTGTAGTTCTTTCCTCCTAGGACAGCCCAGTACAGGGGAGCTATTACGGACACTCATATTCCTATTTGGTTAGAAGTCCCCCTGCTCCCAGGTCAGTGGGCACAGAAATCCTGCCTAAAGGTGTTACTGTAGCAAGAAAGATTGAACTGGAAGAGCTCTCATTACAGATAAAAAAAAAACCTCTGTGAAATGAGACACCAAAGTTTGATCACGTTCAGCAGCTCTGGTCATAATGGTGTTTCAATCCATTATCCACACAAAAAAGAAAAAAAGAAAAAGAAAAAGGTTAAAGTAAGGAAGCTTACCTTTCACTGAAGAGACTTCTTTCAAATTGTGGGTCAAGAAGTCTATACTGGTGTAAGTACCATTGATACTTTCATTACAGGGGTGTCTGCCTTTGTGCTTGCCTTGGCCACCACTTGCCAAATAGTCTCCTTCCAAGACATTAACAGCAATGTGGTTGAGGCCATTCTGGAAGCCAGCTGAGGTCTCCCGGCACATGGGGCTGCTGGTCTGCTCTTCTAACAAGCCATTTTTCCTGAGGGACACATTTTCCACAGAGGCAGAATTGTGTCGCTTGGGACTGTGTGCAAAGGAAGGAGAAACAGGCGTCACTGTAGTAGTAGAGGGAAAAGTCTCTGAGCTGTGCCTCCGTCGTCCCTGAGGATCAGCACGGATTACTTTGGCTCCATGATTAGGATCAGGAGGAGAACTGGCAAAGATGAAGGCCTGCACCCCAGAAAGTGTAAGTTGCTTCAATTCAGTAACAGGGCTGCTTACATTAACATTTTCTGGCTTCTGTAAAATGGGCTGGGTTGGGGTGGCTGTTGTAAAAGTTGTCTCTATTTCAACCTTTAGGTAATGTTTGTTAGGTTGCCCAGGGCTGGGGCAGGATCCTGGGATCAACACATCTTCCAAGGATTCCGCAGCTGCTGATTGTGACCCATCAAAGTTGAGGTTCATATAGCTGGGGATGAGGGAATCATTGTGCTCATTCAACCCAGAGCCAAGTGAGGAAGCTGAGCTGCCACAGGCTAGTGAATATCCAATGTGGACATACTCTCCACAGGGACTTTGTGATTCATTTGTAGGGGGTTGCTCATTCATGTAGGGAGTAAGAGAGCTCTCAGTTTGGCTGTAGTAAATGGTTGAAGGCATCATTGTGTGGTTGCAGATAGCAAGGAAGGACTCCCCTTTGGGTGTGAGAGTTAATCTCTCTACAGGTGAGTTCATAAACACATACTGGTCACTGTTCTTTTTCTCACCCAGAGAGTTTGGCTGGCTTTGGCAGGCATGAGATAGTGGGTTATAGAAGTTGTTGGTCTGGCCCCTCAGCCCCTGGCCTGCAAAGCCATCAGGAGAGGGCACAGGTGAGGCAGATCCATAGACAGGAGGCAACAGCAAAGGGGACATGTCAATGTAGTCACCACTGGTCATTCTCCCATCAGGACTCTCCCCAGATAACTTAGTACCCAACATGCGCATGTAGTCACTGTCATCTAGGGAGTTATCACTGCTGATCTTGTGGGAGTGAGGATGCAAAATCTGCTGTGGGGCTGACACACTGGTGGGGCTCATAGACATATAACCACCAGGACCACCTTGCAATGGCAAAACAGCTGCTCCCCCAGAGCTCATGGGCATGTAGCCCTCCTCCCCACTACCACTGCGACCTAGATGTGAGCTGCTACTGCTGCTGGTGGTTCCGCCAGAGCCAATGTCCACATCACAGTAGTCCTCAGGGTAAGGAGTATAGGTTCCCCTTGAAGGGGCCCCTGCTGTTGGTAAGGTAGCCCGCATGAGTGTGTACTCATCCAGCGAGGCAGAGGAGAGAAGAGTTGGCATGGGGTGCCGATATGCTGGTGTTGTCAGGGAGTAAGTGCGCTTCCTGGGAACCTTGTCTCCTCCAGCGCTCTCCCATATGTAGGGCCAATAACAAAGGTGTCCCCGCTCCATGGCAATGTAGCCATCCAGCTGCAGGTCAGGAGGAGTCTCAGGTGTGTTGCTGTGGTTACTAGCTGTTGAAGGGTCCATGACTGGACCCAACTCCTCAAAGGTCAGGAAGCTAGCAGGATCGCTAGGGGAGCCGGAGGTGCTGCTGCTGGAAGGGTGCTGGGAGAACATGCCTGGCTCCGTAGCCAGCTTTGTAACCAAGGAGGGGGAGCGCAACAAGGCCAGGGAGCGACCGGGCGGCGCAGCCGTCTGGCTCCCGAGCCTGCAGCTGGCTGCCCCAGGCATGTGCGAGCGGCCGAGCGGGGGCTCTCCAGCGTCGGACCCCGAGGGGCTGCCAGCTAGTGAACCAGCTCTGCCCCCGTCACCCTCACTCGCAGTCCGGCTCCGGTTCCCACTGCTTCTGCCCGCCACCAGAGTGTCTGTACGCGACCGGCGGAGAAGCCCGGCCTGGCTGGGGGGCAGCGCCGTCAGAGAGGGCGGGTGGTGATGGCGGCGGCCGGGAACCGAAATGGGCCGACTGCACATAGCCGACAATGCTCCGCTGGGGCCGGACGATGACGAACTGGATGAAGATGACGACGACTGGCTCTTGCTGCGCGGGCGGAACTCGGCGAGCTCCCGCAGCGCCTTCATGGCCTCCAGGATGGTCTCATGGATGTTCTGCGCCACCACCGAGTCGTCCGCCTGCATCCACAGCTCGCCGGGCCCAGTCGAAGCCGAGCGACCAAGCTCCATGAAGAAGAAGCTATCCGAGTGGCCGCAGCGGCGGATGTTCATGAGCTGCAGCGTCACGCAGGGCCGCTGGCAGTTGAGGCGCACCAGCCCCACCGTGCGCGCCGCTAGGCACAGCCGGTGCACGCCGGCGAGGTTGCGGCTCTGCCCGAGGCCCCGGGGCTTCAGCGTCACCTGCCACACCTCGCGGTAAGGCGAGGCCCCGGGCAGCGGCGGCGGCTCCTCGCGGGAGGCCGACGGCGGCTGGCGCCGAGGGGAGTCGTGCCCGGCGGGCTGGCTCTCGCGGAGCAGCTCCGTCAGCGCCACGTACCAGGCCTCCTGCTCCGGCTCGCTCTCGGCTGCCAGCGCGAAGTACTCGTCGCGCGTGTACAGAGCCACCAGGTGCTTGTGCTTGGCGTCGGCCCGCTTGTGGATGTTGAGGCAAGAGTCGAGCGCGATGGAGCGCTTGGGCGCCGCCGACTTGCTCCGCCACTTCTTCTCGCTCTCGTAGTACTCCAGCCGGGCGGGCTGAGGCGGCGCTTCGTCCGCGGCTGCTCCGTCGCTGGCGGCGCGGAGCACGAAGAAGCGCCTGTGGCCGTGCTTGTGCTTGCGCAGGTAGCCGCACTTGCGCACGCCCGGCGGCGGCTGCTCGGGCGGCGGCTGCTGCTGGTTGTTGTTGTTGTTGTTGCGGTTGAGGCCGCCTTGCGGGCGGTCGGGAGGCTCCGCCGCGGGGGGACTCGCCATCCCCTCTCCCGCTCCGGGGCGGCGATTCCGAGCAGCGCTTGTGCGAGGCCCGCAGCTCGCGCGGTCCCCACCCCGGCCGCTTCGCTCGCTCGCTTGCTCTGGCCAGCCGCTCAGTCCGTTCGGTGCTGCGCGCGCTCCTCGCCGGAGGACCAGAGAAGCAGCTCCGCTCGCCTCTGCCAACAGCAAAACAACACGTGACGCGCCCGGGTTACCCAGAAGCTCACGTAGGAGAAGGGGCGTTGCGGAGAGAAGCCGCCCAGGTCCTTTCATCAGCCCGCATCCCGCGTAAAAGACAGCGCGCTCCACCAATGGATGAAAGGGGCTGAAAGCCCCCCCTCCAGGCTGCGAGGCTGCGATTAGGTTTCCAGCTGGCCTCTCTGGCCCGCTCGCCTGTTTCGTCCTCCGCCTTCCCACTACCTGCCGCCGGGCGACGAGGTCTCTTGGTCTCCCTCTGAAGCAACAAATCCTCGTCGAGCGAGCGAGCGCCCTTCCCCTGACGGAGTGGGGCTCCTTGCCCACCCGACCGCCCGTCGGGCCCGAGGTCCTCAGGCCTTCGTGCCCTGACTTCCCCGGCGCTTCGGTAATTCGGATGGCACGGAGAGTTCCCGCAGTTTATCCAGCGCGTTTGCTGTCGATGTGCTTATTTATTTAATAGCGAAATATAAACAGTAAAGAGGACAGTAAAGAGGAAAGAAGAAAAATAGATAGAATGTGATAGAATTCTTAACCCTTTGCTTTCTGTTTAGTGATCAAAATATATTTATAGTCATACTGCTATATTTCATTGAAATGCTGCAAATAAAGAAATAAACAAATAAATAAGCAAGCAAGCAGGCACTCTGTTAAGAAGAAAGGTGACAAAGGAACAGTTATCTATTTCATCAAATGAGAGTTTTCAAGGAATAAAGGTACCCTGCAACACAACACTCAGTGGCATTTTGTCTTTTGGTCCATTTCCCCATCCTCCATTAAAGTATACACCAAACTACTCTAAGACCCAATCTGAGCATGGTGGAGCCTACACAAGAAAAATGACAGGAAGGAACAGCTTGCTGGCTAAATAATTTTTTCTCTTTGCCCAATTAGTTTTCTATTCAAACAAGGGGGGGCGGGGCAGGAGGCAGGGCCAGATTTAGATGAAGAGAGGCCCTAGGCTACTCCACTTGTGAGGCCCCTCCCCATCCCTCACCCTCACAACTAGAAGAAAATGGAAGAGTGTTACAGTAAGAACCTGGAACATGGGTTACAAGCTCTTTGAAGATCTTCCCTCCCTACCCAGAATACATATCCAGAACCATCATTGGTACATCACTGATACATCATCATCATGTCACAAGGAGGGAGGGGAGTTGTGAGGTTACCCAAGTTCATCAACTTGCCCAGTTATCAGATCGAGTTCCTACCACCTATCAGATCAAGTTCCTAACACCTAAGGGACACGGTTGGCGCTGTGGATTAAACCACAGAGCCTAGGACTTGCCGATCAGAAGGTTGGCGGTTCGAATCCCCGCAACAGGGTGAGCTCCCATTGTTTGGTCCCTGCTCCTGCCAACCTAGCAGTTCGAAAGCACGTCAAAGTGCAAGTAGATAAATAGGTACCGCTCCGACAGGAAGTTAAACAGTGTTTCCGTGCACTGCTCTGGTTCGCCAGAAGTGGCTTAGTCATACTGGCCACATGACCCAGAAGCTGTCCACCGGCTCCCTCGGCCAATAAAGCGAGATGAACACCGCAACCCCAGAGTCAGCCACGACTGGACCTAATGGTCAAGAGCCATTTACCTTCATGCATATCTTTGCCTTCTGGCCTTCCCAAGGATGGGCTGTGGGAACACCTGGCCTCAGGAAACCCATCAACAGATGTTCATTGTTCCTCTCAAGGGAGGGGCGCTCTGTACTTGAGGGTGGTATCCAAGTTGAACACATGACCTCTCGCTTAGAGTATTATGGAGGAAGGCAATGTCCAAGTCTGCCTTTCCTTTTGAAGCAAAATGTCATTAAAATGGGAGGATTGGTTATGGCATAAATTTTATGTAATTTCCAAAGGTTAGTAGTCCAGCACGGTCAAGTACAAGGGGGTACAATTTTGACACTTGCAACAATGCAATAAGTTTTGCCAATAGAAACCAGCTTTCTCGATTAACAGTGCAAAGGCTCATTGTCCCGGGGTTTTGAGGGAGGAGAGGTGTTGAAAGGTGACAAAAATGATTTCCAATAAGTGCCCCCCTTTATTTCCATAACAAGTCCTTGAGTCTGTACTCTGACTAGGGACCTAGAAGTGGCAGCGCTTGTCAGCCCAACCCCTGCAACCCCTCATCAGGGCTGGCCTTAAGGCAACTGCAGCAGCTGGGTCAAAATGGGCCTTGCAGACTGCTCCTAAGGGGGCCCCTGCACCAGGGCAATCTAGATGAATTCCAAGTTGGGCCCCAGAGCTTCAAATTGGGCCCCACTGGCGCTAGCCTGAGTCTCATAGTTGCTGGGCCTGAGTTGCCCTACCCTTGCATGAAGTCTTGGGTTTGCAATTTTGGAGAGTGGTGACTCCCGCTGGGAAGTCTGGCTGTCTGGCGAGGCCCCCTAGATTTAGAGGCCCTAGGCTTCAGCCTACTTAGCCTATACACAAATCCGGCCCAGCCAGGAGGGCAGCTACCCCCCTAAATCAAGTAAATCAATAAAAATATTTAGCTAACTGAGGTTATGCCACTAATATAAAGCTTGACCCTTAACAAAAATCCTGGCTATGCCCATGTACTGGTTAGCAAAATAATAATAATAATAATAATAATAATAATAATAATAATAATAATAATCTGGCTAGGTTTCCCTAGCCACTCTGGGTGGCTTACAATGCATATAAAAACACAGTAATTTTTTGTGTGAAAACATTAATGAGATGAGGAAATATTTGTTTGGTAAAATATATAAAATTCATGGGTTTTTATTTTAACCTATGTGGAATTATATTCTTACAGAAATTTTGAAATTACTTTCAAAGCAGCACCCCCATCAAAGTTTGAGAGGCATTTTTCAAGCTTTGGGTGTCAGAAAAGCACTCACTGCATATGCTGTTATCAATGAGCCTTCATTTTCAGGTAATGGCCAGGCCATCAATTTATTTTTGCATGTCAGTCAAGAACAGCAGTCTATCAAACTGTATCTGTGTTGAAGTAACTGGGATTTACTGCAGAAAAAAAGATCTTGCTGGGTATTGTCTAAAATAGCTTGATGTCCAAGGCAGGCCTAAATATGAGGAATGTGTATTAGGTGATGCTGGATGCTGGAATTGAAGGTATGTTCATCAAATTTGCAGATGACACCAAACCGGGAAGGCATCTAATGCAGAATTTGAATTCAAAATGACCTTCACAGATTGGAGAACTGGGCACAAGGTAACAAAATGAATTTCAATAGGGGTAAATGTATGTTTTTGTCCTTAGGCAGGAAGAATCAGCTGAACATGTGAAAAGTACACGTGACATGAGTCAACAGTATGATGCAGCAACGAAAAAGCTAATACTATTCTAGGCTGCATCAATAGAAGTATAGTGTCCAGATCAGGGGAAGTAATAGTACCGCTCTATTCTGCTTTGGTCAGATCACACCGAGAATACTGTGTCCAGTTTTGGGCATCACAATTTAAGAAGGATGTTGACAAGTTGGAACAAGTGCAGAGTTGGGCAACCAAGATGATCAAGGGCCTTATGAGGAACAGTTGAGGGAATGCTCCAACTACTGCACAATTGTGCTCATTTCACAAGCAAGGTGATGCTTAAAATTCTACAAGGCAGGCTTAAGCAGTATGTGGACTGAGAACTCCCAGAAGTGTAAGCTGGATTTCGAAGGGGCAGAGGAACCAGAGACCAAATTGCAAACATAATCATTATGGAGAAAGCTAGAGAGTTCCAGAAAAACATCTACTTCTGCTTCATTGACTACTCAAAAGCATTTGACTGTGTCAACCACAGCAAATAATAGCAAGTTGTTAAAGAAATGGGAGTGCCTTATCTGTCTCCTGAGAAATCTCTATGTGGGACAAGAAGCTACAGTTAGAATGGAACAACTGATCGGTTCAAAATTGGGAAAGGAGTACGACAAGGCTGTATATTGTCCCCCCGCTTATTTAACTTATATGCAGAATTCATCATGCGAAAGGGTGGACTGGATGAATCCCAAGCCGGAATTAAGATTGCCAGAAGAGAATTGGAAATAAGAGTCAAAAAAATTAATCCCAGAACCTTTTCAGATCATAACTCCTTGATCATGGAACTACAAAAAGATGGTTTTATGGCCAGTAAAGCGAGATGAGCGCCGCAACGCCAGTCGGTCACGATTTTGTTACAATTTTGTAATATGCAGAGAATAACATTTATAGAGAAACCAGAGATTGGAACTGAGGGAACCCACCCCAGGGGAGGGTGGGTTGTTTTATGGGAGGGAGGGGGAGGGGGAAATGGGGGGGGGGAATTAAGGATGATATGTTTTAAAATAATATGTTTTGTATAAATTCCTAATAAAATAAAATAAAATAAAAAGATTGCCAGAAGAAATATCAACCACCTCAGATATGCAGATGACACAACTTTCATGGCAGAAAGTGATGAGGAATTAATGAGGGTGAAAGTGGAGAGCGCAAAATATGGTATGAAGCTCAACATAAAAAAAAATAAGATCATGGCCACTGATCCCATCCTGGCAAATAGAAGGGGAAGAAATGGAGGCAGTGAGAGATTTTACTTTGTTGGGCTCCATGATCATTGCAGATGGTGACAGCAGTCACAAAATTAAAAGACACCTGCTTCTTGGGAGAAAAGCAATGAGAAACCTAGACATCATCTTAAAAAGCAGAGACATCACCTTGCCGACCATATAGTTAAAACCATGGTTTAGTGATGTATGGAAGTGAGAGCTGGACCATAAAGAAGGCTGATCACCGAAGAATTGATGCTTTGGAATTATGGTGCTGGAGGAGATTATTGAGAGTCCCATGGACTGCAAGAAGATCAAACCTTAAGGAAATCAGCCCTGAGTGCTCACTTGGAAGGACAGATCCTGAAACTGAGGCTTCAAGACTTTGGCCACCTCATGAAACAACTCCCTGGAAAAGACCCTGATGTTGGGAAAGATGGAGGGCACAAGCAGAAGGGGATGACAGAGGATAAGAGGACAGTGTTCTTGAAGCTACTAATATGAGTTTGTGGGAGGCCAAACTGTGGGAGGCAGTGGAAGACAGGAGTGCCTGGTGTGCTCTGGTCTATGGGGTCACAAAGAGTAGGATACGACCAGTGGCGGAGAGAAGGCGGGGGCAGGGCTGGTGCGCGTCCCAGAGGCGGTGCGCACATCTGGGGGGGGAGCAGCCACGATGGCACCCCACCGGGATCGCGCTGCCAGGGGCAGTGCTCTCCCCCCGCACTCCTCTTCTTCTGCCAGTGGACACGACTAAACAACTAAACAACAACAACAAGAAGCTTGGAAGAGAAGAGGCTGAGAGGAGATATGATAGCCAACTTCAAATATCTGAAGGGCTGGCAATCTGCTGGCAATCAGAGACACAAACACTGTGTTCCTGTGTTCAAGGGTGCCAGCTTGAATAAAATATGGGGTGCGGAGCCAACTAGTCTCTTTTGCAACATTGGTCAGTGTATGCTAGTATTTATAAGATTGTGTACTTCATTCAATTTTAGATCTACATAGATTCACATTTGTTGTTGTTGTTTAGTTGTTTAGTCGTGTCCGACTCTTTGTGACCCCATGGACCAGAGCACGCCAGGCACTTCTGTCTTCCACTGTTTGGTCAGACTCATGTTTGTAGCTTCGAAGACACTATCCAACCATCTCGTCCTCTGTCGTCCCCTTCTCCTTGTGCCCTCCATCTTTCCCAGCATCAGGGTCTTTTCCAGGGAGTCTTCTCTTCTCATGAAGTGGCCAAAGTATTGGAGCCTCAGCTTCACGATCTATTCTTCCAGTGAGCACTCAGGGCTGATTTCCTTCAGAATGGAGAGGTTTCATCTTCTTGCAGTCCATGGGACTCTCAAGAGTCTCCTCCAGCACCAGAATTCAAAAGCATCAATTCTTCGGCGATCAGCCTTCTTTATGGTCCAGCTCTCACTTCTATACATCACTACTGGGAAAACCATAGCTTTTACTATACGGACCTTTGTTGGCAAGGTGATGTCTCTACTTTTTAAGATGCTGTCTAGGTTGGTCATTGCTTTCCTCCCAAGAAGCAGGCATCTCTTAATTTCGTGGCTGCTGTCACCATCTGCAGTGATCATGGAGCCCAAGAAAGTAAAATCTCTCACTGCCTCCATTTCTTCTCCTTCTATTTGCCAGGAGGTGATGGGACCAGTGGCCATGATCTTCGTTTTTTTGATGTTGAGCTTCAGACCATATTTTGCGCTCTCCTCTTTCACCCTCAATAAAACGTTCTTTAATTCCTCCTCACTTTCTGCCATCAAGGTTGTGTCATCTGCATATCTGAGGTTGTTGATATTTCTTCCAGCAATCTTAATTCCAGCTAGGGATTCATCCAGCCCAGCCTTTCGCATGATGAATTCTGCATATAAGTTAAATAACCAGGGAGACAATATACAGCCTTGTCGTACTCCTTTCCCAATTTTGAACCAATCAATTGTTCCATATCCAGTTCTAACTGTAGCTTCTTGTCCCACATAGAGATTTCTCAGGAGACAGATAAGGTGATCAGGCACTCCCATTTCTTTAAGAACTTGCCATAGTTTGCTGTGGTCGACACAGTCAAAGGCTTTTGCATAGTCAATGAAGCAGAAGTAGATGTCTTTCTGGAACTCTCTAGCTTTCTCCATAATCCAGCGCATGTTTGCAATTTGGTCTCTGGTTCCTCTGCCTCTTCTAAATCCAGCTTGCACTTCTGGGAGTTCTCGGTCCACATACTGCTTGAGCCTTCCTTGTAGAATTTTAAGCATAACCTTGCTAGCGTGTGAAATGAGTGCAATTGTGCGGTAGTTGGAGCATTCTTTAGCACTGCCCTTCTTTGGGATTGGGATGTAGACTGATCTTCTCCAATCCTCTGGCCACTGCTGAGTTTTCCAAATTTGCTGGCATATTGAGTGTAGCACCTTAACAGCATCATCTTTTAAAATTTTAAATAGTTCAGCTGGAATACCATCACTTCCACTGGCCTTGTTATTTGCAGTGCTTTCTAAGGCCCATTTGACTTCACTCTCCAGGATGTCTGGCTCAAGGTCAGCAACCCTTGCTGACTACACTACCTGGGGTGTACACTACACTACACTACACTACACTACACTACCTGGGGTGTACGAGACATCCATATCTTTCTGGTATAATTCCTCTGTGTATTCTTGCCACCTCTTCTTGATGTCTTCTGCTTCTGTTAGGTCCTTACCACTTTTGTCCTTTATTATGGCAATCTTTGAACAAAATGTTCCTTTCATATCTCCAATTTTCTTGAACAGATCTCTGGTTCTTCCCATTCTGTTGTTTTCCTCTATTTCTTTGCATTGCTCATTTAAGAAGGCCTTCTTATCTCTCCTTGCTATTTTTTGGAATTCTGCATTCAATTTCCTGTATCTTTCTCTATCTCCCTCGCATTTTGCTTGCCTTCTCTCCCCCGCTATTTGTAAGGCCTCATTGGACAGCCACTTTGCTTTCTTGCATTTCCTTTTCATTGGGATGGTTTTCGTTGCTGCCTCCTGTATAATGTTTCGAGCCTCCGTCCATAGTTCTTCAGGCACTCTGTCCAGCAAATCTAAATCCTTAAACCTGTTCCTCACTTCCACTGTGTATTCATAAGGGATTTGGTTTAGATTGTATCTTACCGGCCCAGTGGTTTTTCCTACTTTCTTCAGTTTAAGCTTGAATTTTGCTATAAGAAGCTGATGATCTGAGCCACAGTCAGCTCCAGGTCTTGTTTTTGCTGACTGTATTGAGCTTCTCCATCTTTGGCTGCAGAGAATATAATCAATCTGATTTCGATGCTGCCCATCTGGTGATGTCCACGTGTAGAATCGTCTCTTGTGTTGTTGGAAAAGCGTGTTTGTGATGACCAGCTTGTTCTCTTGACAGAACTCTATTAGCCTTTGCCCTGCTTCATTTTGCTCTCCAAGGCCAAACTTGCCAGTTGTTCCTTTTATCTCTTGATTCCCTACTTTAGCATTCCAATCCCCTATAATGAGAAGAACACCCTTCTTTGGTGTCACTTCTATAAGGTGTTGTAAGTCTTCATAGAAGTGGTCAATTTCAGTTTCTTCAGCACCAGTAGCTGGAGCATAAACTTAGATTACTGTGATGTTATAAGGTCTGCCTTGGATTCGTATCGAGATCATTCTATCATTTTTGAGATTGCATCCCAGTATAGCTTTCGCCACTCTTTTGTGGACTATGAGGGCCACTCCATTTCTTTTGCGGGTTTCTTGCCCACAGTAGTAGATATGATGGTCATCCGAACTGAATTCGCCCATTCCCATCCATTTTAGTTCACTGATGCCCAGGATGTCAATATTTATTCTTGCCATCTCATTTTTGACCACATCCAACTTACCCAGGTTCATGGTTCTTACATTCCAGGTTCCTATGCAATATTTTTCTTTACAGCATTGGACTTTCCTTTCGCTTCCAGGCATATCCGCAACTGAACGTCCTTTCGGCTTTAGCCCAGACGCTTCATCAGCTCTGGATCTACTTGTACTTGTCCTCCGCTCTTCCCCAGTAGCATGTTGGACACCTTCCGACCTGAGGGGCTCATCTTGCAGCGTCATAACTTTTATATGCCTGTTGCCTTTGTCCATGGAGTTTTCTTGGCTTGCCGGTTCCTCCTCCAGGTGGATCACGTTTGGTCAAAACTCTCCACTATGACCTGTCATCTTGGGTGCCCTGCTCGGCATAGTTCATAGCTTCTCTGAGTTCTTCATGCCCCTTCGCCACAGCAAGGCAGTGATCCATGAAGGGGAGATTCTCATTTACCCATTTGCAAAAAAAAAAAGAAAAGAAAAGAAAAAAAAAACACAGGCACCCACCATGCAGTTGGTTTTTTCCATTCTCTTTAGTTCAGATTGCACCTTGTGAAGTGATGGAATCAGAATTCTCTGTGCTGAATGTACACTATATGATTCTGCATTATCCCTCAAAACAATATCAACATTGTCCCATTGGATTTGGATTTGATATCCCGCTTTATCACTACCCTAAGGCGTCTCAAAGCGGCTAACATTCTCCTTTCCCTTCCTCCCCCACAACAAACACTCTGTGAGGTGAGTGGGGCTGAGAGACTTCAGAGAAGTGTGACTAGCCCAAGGTCACCCAGCAGCTGCAGGTGGAGATGCAAACCCAGTTCCCCAGATTACGAGTCTATTGCTCTTAACCACTACACCACACTGGCTCTCTCATTCTTTTCCCAATACATCCTCAATATGAACTATATTCCCTACAAGGTTCATCATGGCAGCTACACTGTGGCTGAGGTTATCTGTTTTTGACCCTCTAATCACATACACAATGAAATGGAAGGTCTTAAAAAAAAAAATATTATTGCATGTTTCTGCAGAGAATTATTCCACAGAGGTCAAGGTACCTCCAGGTTTCAACACAGAGGTTGGCTCAAGGCAAATTTATTGCTTCTGATTTTACAGTACTGTCACATCAGCACCTGAATCAGTTTTTAAATCTATGGGCTTGTCGCCAATGTTTAATTCCAATCTCCATATTGGCTCAGTATCATCACAAACAACAAATCCCAGAAAAGGTGGATTAGAACTGTCATTTGTCACTTTTTTGTACTATCTTAGTGTTCAAGTTTTTTTTTTTAACTTGTGGCATTGGACTCTTCTGGTTGGGCATCTCTCCCCACCCCTGGGCTGTGTTTTTAGTGAACTGAGAAAGAGCTGAACTTGCTTAATCCAACCTGCTTTGGAAAGTTTATTATTAAGCGCTTTTTGTAGATGGGTATTTTTTCCTGCTATGATTCTGTGTACTGGAGACCTCCAGGTTGCTTTCTGGCAATTTCTGCTTGCTGTTCTGAGGTTTAACAAGAGAGGAACCATGGATCCCAGGACATTCCCGGATCAGAAGCTGGTGTGGCTTCTTTAAATTTGTGGTGTCCCAGTAAAAGTGGGGCAGTTAAGCAGTTATGATCTTGGACTCCCTTCTCTTTGAGTACTTCTGACCTTGGGGGTCTCACCCAGTAGCTCCTTAAGCTTTTGAATTCAGTCTTAAGGTCCAGAGTGTGTGTCCAACTGCACTCAGCTTTCCTTTGCCTCTGTATCATGAAACCCAGGAGGATGTGATCACTTCCTCCTAAGTTTCCCAGAACTTCTACTTCATTGAATCAATAGGTAAGCAACTTTTCTTTGGTACCTGTTCTTTCCTATACCTGAAATATCTGAAATAAAAAAAGACCTGAGTTTTTATGTAACCAAGAGACCATTGTTTTTTTTTAAACAAATAGCTTTATTACAAATTATATTTTTTATGAAGTACACAGTCAAGTAAGTTTCCTATAAGGCCTTTAAAAATTATGTTGGCTTGATTATAATGATGCAATCTATTTTAAACATAAATGTCTAAAATATCAGCATATTTTATAGAAACCCAATAAATAAATACATCGGACCATTTTGCATTCCACAGGAAAACAACAAAATGCAGTATAGAACATGAGGGCATGTTAATTTCATTGATCAGCAAGAATTGTTTCTTCTTGCATGCAGGCTCCTTAATGCCATACACAATTCAGCCAAGAAAAAATGTTTGCATGTCAGTACCCTCTATTATGTCAATAAGGAATATTGGTGTTCTCTTTCCCCAGAACTCTTCTTTACATTAGTATTAATTTGTACAACAACCTTATATAATAAAGAGCCTGAGAATTCAAGATGGAATGAAGTAATCCTATATATCTAATGCACAGGGATTGAAAAGGGGCATTTACACACCTGAGGCAGAGCTGTACTCCTCTTAGCACCTTTGGTTTTTTTGGGGTGGGGGAAGATTTAGAGTATCAGTGCATCACATTCATTTATAAGATAATGTTTATTCAAAAGTGACATTTGAAGTGTATCATCTTCATCTTCAGCAAGTAAAGAGCCAAGAAGTAGAGTTTAGTTAGGCAGGTTCCTGTAAGGCACTTGACAGTTTTCATGCTGGGTGACAATGAGGTACAAAGGATATATGCCTAAGCTTCACGCTGTTAACACAATAGCACCATATTGTGATATTAGGTACAACTGGAATCTCATGTTCTTCTCATACATACTTGGCAACGGCTAACATTTGAGTGTAGATCTCCTGCTTTTAGTGTGGAAGGAGTAGGTTTCCTGAAAATTAAAAACAAAAAAGCTAAAAGTGACCAGTGAAGAAAATTGTTTTGAAGGAATAGTGTGTCCAACTCAGCTCACATACTGAAACTGTCAGATCATAACTTTCTACAATGAACAGAAATTAATGAGCTTAACCTCTGCCTCCTTCTTAAAGCCAGTTCTTAAATTGTAGGAATTCCTACTCCTATAGGATTGATTCCCACACTATTCCTTGATACTGTCCTTGAAAGTAAATCACAATGTTGATCCCTCTGACATAGCTTCCTGTGTTCAAAGTACAATATAGTGGTACCTCGGGTTAAGTACTTAATTCATTCTGGAGGTCCGTACTTAACCTGAAACTGTTTTTAACCTGAAGCACCACTTTAGCTAATGGGGCCTCCTGCTGCTGCTGCGCCGCCGCTGCACAATTTCTGTTCTCATCCTGAAGCAAAGTTCTTAACCCGAGGTACTATTTCTGGGTTAGCGGAGTCTGTAACCTGAAGTGTATGTAACCTGAAGCGTATGTAACCCGAGGTACCACTGTATTTAAGTTACCACATGGAAGCAGAACATGAAAGAACTACAGTGGTACCTCAGGTTACAGGTGCTTCAGGTTACAGACACTTCAGATTATAGACTCTGCTAACCCAGAAATAGTACCTCGGGTTAAGAACTTTGCTTCAGGATGAGAACAGAAATTACGCGGCAGCAGCGGGAGGCCCCCAAGCACTGGGCACATTTTTTTGAGGGGGTGTGACCATGGGCCCCCACAATAGGCTCCCTCATTAGGCATGTGAGGGAGCTGCAGAGACAGCTTCCCTGCATGACAACTCAATGCTGCTAGCTCAGCTGGGCTGCTAGCTCCTCAACTGGGCTGCAGTGTGCTCACCACATGCTGCTTTGTGAGGCGAGCCACAGCGGGCTCCCTCGGCTTCCATCCTCTTTGGGGGTGTGCCCCAGGCACCTGCCCGGGCAGTGGAGCATATACTCCTCTGCTGCTATCTGAGCACACTTCTGTTCCTGACCCATAACTGGCTGTAATGCACTTCTTCTCTAGGCTGAATCTGTATCAGGTCCAAAGTAATAGTTTGACCAAAATATGCATTAAAGCATGCAGACAACTTGTATCTGAACTGTGAATTGGGATCTCAATTGCAGTGGGAATCTGATTGATAGAATCTGGTCAGGTAGAAGCACAACAGAAACAAACCAAAAAAAGGGACCAAAAAGGCAAAGTAAGTTCACTCTGTCACATCTAGTCACATTAATTTTAACTATTTAAAAAGCTGCTTTCAAAATGCATTTTTTATATCCTTGGGCAGGTATTGTCAATGCAGAAGATGTTCCCAACTTACTTGAACATTTCATTTCTCTCAATAGTGGCAAGCCAGAAGCTGTAAGCATTTGCATAATAATTGCAGGTGCCCTTGCCGTGGCATTCTATGAAGGGAGCACTGCGGAACTCTTCCAGACAGGAACCTGGAGATGCCAGAGCTTGCCCTGAGCCTTCTGCACCAGCACTGGTATGCTGCCAAAAATACAGGTCATGCATCAGTTGATAAGAATAGATTATTGTTTTTAGTTACATATAATTCAACAGTACATTTAGTATTTAATAACAATTCAGTGGGGTAAATAACTGTTATTTGTATTCTACAGATGGGACTAGAAGTTGAAAAATAGTAAAGGTAAAGGTAAAGGTAAAGGGACCCCTGACCATTAGGTCCAGTCGCAGACAACTCTGGGGTTGCAGCGCTCATCTCGCTATATTGGTTGAGGGAGCCAGCGTACAGCTTCCAGGTCATGTGGCCAGCAAGACTAAGCCGCTTCTGGCGAACCAGAGCAACCACAGAAACGCTGTTTACCTTCCCGCCGGAGCGGTACCTACTTGCATTTTGACATGCTTTTGAACTGCTAGGTTGGCAGCAGCAGGGACCGAGCAACTGGAGCTTACCCCGTCGCAGGGATTCGAACTGCTGACCTTCTGATCAGCAAGCCCTAGGCTCAGTAGTTTAAAATGGTTTACCAATTTAGATGTTACATTTAAATTACGGGCACAAGAAATGCAAAAATAGTTTGTGTATCTGATGCATCAGGTGAAGTGGACTCTAGTCTCTGAAAATTTATATTATAATAAAATTTGTTCATCTTTAAGATGCCACAAAGCTTATTGCTGACTCTGAACAATGAGTTACAGTACATCCTATACCTGGGGGCCGGATGCAGCCCAATCGCCTTCTCAATCCGGCCTGTGGACGGTTAGGGAACCAGTATCTTTTTATATGAGTAGAATGTGTCCTTTTATTTAAAATGCATCTCTGGGTTATTTGTGGGGCATAGGAATTCATTCATTTATTTATTTTTTCAAAATATAGTCTGGCCCACCACATGGTCTGAGGGACGGTGGATCGGCTCACAGCTGAAAAAGGTTGCTGACCCTTGTCCTATACAGATACCACAATGGTTGACGTTACAATCTTTTCTGATATAAACCTACTAGTCGAGCCCTCCATGTGCCAGCTCTGAGGGACATTTTGAAAAAGCTGACAAGGGATTTATGAAACCCTTCCCCAGTGAGGCCTGCCAATGTCACCAGGTGAAAATCTCCCTCTGTTCCAAAGCATGCAATGGCATGTGATGGGCTGCTGTTGTTTTTCTTACTGATCATAAATGCTTTGATTTGTTTTTTAGTTGTTCATGCTGCCAGTTTTTATTTTGCTTATAGGGTGTGTACTTTTAGTATTCTATGGATTCATGCTGATTTCTCCTTGGTTTTATATCTTGATAAGTTGGGCCATTTTTGAGGAGGAGACTCCAAAATTTAATAAATAACAATAAAAAACAATAAATTTTACCTAGAAAAAAGTACCACTATGTTCAAATTAGGTTTACCCTGTATTAAATGTGCAACCACAAAAACACATGGTCTCATAGCCCAGGTTTTACCATCCACCCCACTGGCTATCAAATAGTCCTTCATTAAAGGTACATTTTAAGATAATTCTGTGGCTGCTTTAAGTGTCTACACAAACTACTCTCCCGGAGACTGGAACCACCCACCACGGAAACCAGGATCAGGATACCAATGACACTTTGACTCAAAATGTCTAATGACTCCTCCCAGTGGTGAACAGCACTGAGGACAAGATTGTGCTCTATGACTGAAGCAATCTCCCAATACTGTTCTCTGAACACAGCTGTGCAAGCAGGAGTGGAAAAACTGTGAAAGAGTGCTCTTAATAACCCACAGAGCCAGTCCAGGAGTCATGACCAGGATATCGGGGTCAATGCTATCAAAAGTTGCTGAGAGATCCAGAACCAGAGTCCCACTCTTCCCATTCCAGTCTCAGTACAAGGGTGATCAAGGCTTACCAAGGTATAGTCCTCAAATTGTGCATGCACCCAGACTGGAATTGATCCATATCCGCTTAGTTATTTGTTCTGTCCTACATTTCAAGCATGTCAAGGGCTTTATATATTTGCATTTTTAAAATATTGTCATAAAGTTAATGTGTGTGAGAGAGAGGGTGTTATTGGATCAACTCTATTGATTTGTCCGCTGTTTGTGGGGGTGGGGGTGGTTAGGACATTGTCTTGTTGTGGCACATGTGTGATAAAGGCTACACCAGGGTGAAGGCGTCCTCCTTTGTTTGTCCCTGTGCAAGTTTGAATTTGTTGGTTAGCTGCTTTACTCTTTGTGTTGTCACAATCAATGCAGTGGCATCCGCAACAATACAGCACTTAATGGGGATAGGCACAATTGTTGTTGCCCTCTAAGGTAAATTCTGAAACCCAGTTTAGTTTCACTACACATCTTGCCCAGATCTTAAATTCCAAGCATTGTTGTGGCAGGGTAACCAGGCAGAAGTGTGGATAAACTCATAAAATCAGAGTCCATTCAATTTATTCCCTAAGAAATGGCAGCTAGCATGGTCACCTGGGTCACCCTGAAGAAATCTGGACAGCTCATATGTCTTAAAAAGAATGGGTTCTTTTTAGATTGTGTGAAAATGAATGGAACATGGACTAGTAGAAATAGAATTAAATGCATTCAGGTATAACTTGGAGCGCTTACCATCACAAAGGAGTAGCCTATCCACAGTGATCTCCATCCTTCTGGACATGGTGGAATTTGAATTGTTTGACTGTGAACTGCCATCACCATTGCAGAAGCTTCACATACAGCACACCTGAGAAAAGTATAATGCAAAGTTGAAAAAATACATATAGATTGAATACCCTCCAGTCCTCCCTTTTACTGCATTATTCATCACAACAGCTCCCTGCCTTGGAGGCATTGCCCACCTGGCCTGGGAGTACAGGGCTTTAACTGACTCCAGCTACAAAGGCAGCAGAACAAACTATTGAGTTGGTGTATTGTTTAGGGCAGGATGGTCCAGCATGTGGCCCATGGGTGATGACCCTCCCTCCTGCTAATTCCCCCTCCCCTCCAGCTCCCAAGTGTCAGTCAGATCAAAGATGGCGAAACTTCTGCTCACCAATGACTCTAGCATGGGCAAAGACCTGCTTGCACTTACGCTTCAGTGAGGATGTCTTCAACAGCACCTTCATCTCCACCACTGGTGAGGAGAGGCTCAGGGTGGTGGCCTTGACCTCCTCCTGAGGGATGCTTCTTCAGGCAGATGCCTCTGATGGAGAGGCAGAGGGTGGCATTCCTCACCCCCCCCCCCTTGAGCACATCCAGCTGGGATGAGGGGGCCATGAGGGGGCAAGTCGAGTTTCAATTTCCCTATTTCTTGCCCCACTATCTTGTCCCTCGGACCGGTTTTTGGTTTTGGGGAGGGGTGTTGTTCATGTGACATTCTTTCTTTCCTCTGACTTCACCTCTTTCCTCTGACTTTACCTCCACCACCCCATCATGTTGTGTTTGGGGAAAAATGGGCAGGGTGGAGTTACATTCGGGAGGGGCCACCAAGGCATTTACCCAGAGCAGGGGGCATGAGAGGAGGGGGTTCCACACAAGTCTTTAGCCCATGATGTGGGTCTCTTCTCTTCCTCTCCTCTCCTGCTTTCCTTCATGGCTTTGGTGCGCTCACACATCTACCCTCCCCCCGCCCAATTCGTTCATTAGGCACATATGTTGCCTCCCTCAAATGTCATCTTGGCCCCTAATTGGGGTGAGGGAAAGTGGATATGCACTTACAAGCAGGACATGAAGGCAACACAGTGTTTGCTGTGAGAGAGCAAATCTCTAACCACTTTCTCTTGACAATCTTGTATTAGCTGATACACCTCTACTGTATCTTCTCTTAATTTGCCTTTTTTATAAACTAAAAAGTTTCATATGTTGCAACCTTTCCGTTTTCTTTCATATTTTCCAGCTCCATTGGTGGTGGTGTATGCATTGGTGTGCATACATCTGTTTGTGTACTGAATTTGTTTAATAAATAAATGTATTAAATCTTTGAACAGTGCATTTAATTATATATATTATTGTGTATATTAAATAATATTAACTATATTGCCAACACTTTATGATATAGACTCCCTGGTCCTGAATGGGGTAACTGTGCCCCTGAAGGACCAGGTGCGCAGTCTGGGAGTCATTTTGGACTCACAGCTGTCCATGCAGGCGCAGGTCAATTCTGTATCCAGGGCAGCTGTCTACCAGCTCCATCTGGTACGCAGGCCCTGCCTGCCTGCGGACTGTCTCGCTAGAGTGGTGCATGCTCTGCGTGGGGCTCTACGTGGGGCTACCTTTGAAGGTGACCCAGAAACTACAACTAATTCAGAATGCGGCAGCTAGACTGGTGACTGGGGGTGGCCGCCGAGACTACCGGTCCTGAAATACTTACATTGGCTCCCAGTACATTTCTGAGCACAATTCAAAGTGTTGAAAGTCCTTGAAAGCCCTAAACGGCCTCAGACCAGTAAACCTAAAGGAGTATCTCCACCTCCATCGTTCAGCCTGGACACTGAGGTCCAGCTCCCAGGGCCTTCTAGCAGCTCCCTTACTGTGAGAAGTTACAGGTAACCAGGCAGAGGCCTTCTCAATAATGGCACCCACCCTGTGGAACTCCCTCCCATCAGATGTCAAGGAAATAAACAACTATCTGACTTTTAGAAGACACCTGAAGGCATCCCTGTTTAGGGAAGTTTTTAATGTTTGATGTTTTATTGTATTTTTAATATTTTGTTGAAAGCTGCTGAGAGTGGTTGGGGAAACCCAGCCAGATGGGTGGGTTATAAATAAGAATAAGGATAAGAATAAGGATAACAACAACAACAAGTCCAGACTCAGAGGCAGAAGCAGAGGCTGGAGAGGAAGGGGGGCAAGAAACAAGGATGGCAGGCAGGCTGCAAGGGGGTCTCCCCCTCCTGCTGTGACCAGCTCATCTCCCAGGACTAGAAGAGGTATGAAGAGGGCAGAGCAGAAACAGCAGTGTCAACGAAGTCTCAGGCTGCTTGGGAAGGACCCAGGGGAAGAGGAGACTTAGGCAACTGTGGGAAGATGGGGACCTTCAGTCCTCACAACTGCCTCATGGAGGTGTTTCTTTGAATAAAGAGTTAACTTCACTGACACCATGTGAGTTAATACTGATCTGCTTTTGGCCCCTGCCTCTGATACCTGAGTTAGCCAGAAGCTCACATAGGATGGGGGGGGGGGTGCGGAGAGAAGCTGCCCGTGTCCTTTCATCCTACTGCGCTGAGCATACTGGGGAAAATATAGTGTGCTCCACCAGTGGACTGGAGGAAGAAAGTTCCCCCTCAGGGTTGCAAGGCTATGATAGGATTCCTGGCTGGCAACTCTACTCTGCTCCACCTGTCTTGTCCTGATTTTTCAATCCCTCTCTGAGCAACAATCCACCTGCCACCCACATATCCTCAGCCTGAACATCTGGATTAGCGAGGGAGCTCCTTTCAACTGCTCTAGAATACATTTCTCAAATTGTGTTGCAATGTCTGGAGAAATGCAAAATCTTCATACAGGAATTTGTAAATATAAAATTTCTCAATGCTTACCGACTGATGAAAGGCCTGATGTTGTCTCCTGTAATAGGAGCCATACTCATTGGCATTGGCTCAGGGGTAGATAACCAGTAAGAATAATCATTTCTTGAGGCAAAATTGCATACACTGTTAATGTTGCAGAACAGGAAAGGCATTGTGCTGAATTTACGTAGACAGCTCCCAGCTGTGCCTAAAATAGCAAAAATAAAGGACTGATTTTTCTACAAAAAATTGTTTTCTACGAAACCAAAGCAATTTATACAAGGCTAGAGAACTATGGTCAGGATTCAGCTAATGAGCCCTATAAGGACTGCGCAAGGATTTCTGCATAGACATGGATCTTCCTCTCCATGTCACTCTGAAATTGCAGGGAGAACCCGCAGAACAGCACACAGGTGGAGAAGAGGGAAGGTTGGGGATTGTGGGCTAAAATGCCATTCCTAAAAACTGATGAAAAAATGCTTGGGCTTTTGAAGCATCAAACAACTGGGCACAGCTGCTCTGCTTGTGAGGTCTGGGCTTAAGGTGGCTGTTCACAGGTGGACCCTGCCTGTTCACTCCAGCAAGTGGCAAAATGCCCTTCAGAGCCACATGAAAATGTCTTCAGCTGTCCAATAGATTTACAATTATTATGAAGTTTTAATTTTGGTTAAAGAAAAGAAAATAATTTTAGGTTTTCACATTTTCCAAGTTATTCTTTAAAATAATGAATTAAAATGTTACAATCTGTGAATCTACGCAGTGCAGTGGGGGATGAACAAGTACAGGAAGAATGCAGGTTCAAGTGACAGGTTAAGACTTCCCCAAACAGCCCAGGATCCCATTTATCAAGACTGGCTTTTTGAGGCAGAAAGAAGCTTAATGGCACCTTTTAGATGCTGCAGCAGTTGACAAAACTAAATTGTCCACTACAATTTTACTTGATTTAGGGAAGGCAATTGCGACAAAGGTGTCTTTCTCTAATGTAATATGCTCATTTGACTCAATTTGTTTTGTGCTCTCTTACCCAAGTCCTGACCATGGGCCCGTTCGTTTCCTTGTACATAAAGCAAAGAATACCCGTGGAACATCAGTCTTGTTCCAGATGGGCATGTTGGCTCCTCTGTGCTTTGGCTGTGCCTGGTCACAAGGAAACCGTGAGCTACAGAGGGACTCCCTGGTGGACCCATTGACCCTGGCATGCCTTCAGGACCAGGTGGGCCAGGAAAGCCTCTAGGACCTGCAAGATAAAAATTGTATATCTAAGATAGTTCACTGACAGTGAATTCGTTTGCACCTCACACAGAGCCAAGCCATTGCTGAGCACGGAAACAATGGGACACATTTAAAAGTAAACATACATGGATTGGCATTGTTTGAGTTACACAGCAGTAAATCTAAACACACTTACCTGGGAATAAGTACCACTGGGACTCACTTCTGAATAATGTGCCTTTAAATAATAAATCAAGAATTGCTCTTGACTTACTGACTCCTCTATTAAACTCCTTAGGACTTGGCACTGGACGACATACAGAACATAGCAACCCAGAAAGATGGGTGGGGTATAAATAATAAAATTATTATTAATTATTATTATTATTAGCAATGGAAGAAGATTGGACTTGCCTGGAGGACCAGCAGGACCAGTTTCTCCTTTCTGACCTGGCATTCCATCAAATCCCGGAGTGCCTGGGAGACCAGTCACACCCACAGGTCCCGTTACACCTGTTGAAATAAGGATGTGTCATTACAGTGGATTTATGGAGTCACTATCATTTGAAATTCCCAGTAGTGATGTATGGAAGTGAGAGCTGGACCATAAAGAAGGCTGATCGCTGAAGAATGGATACTTTTGAATTAGGGTGCTGGAGGAGACTCTTGAGAGTCCCATGGACTGCAAAAAGGTCAAACGTATCCATTCTTAAGGAAATCAGCCCTGAGTGCTCACTGGAAGGACAGGTCCTGAAGCTGAGGCTCCAGTACTTTGGCCACCTCACGAGAAGAGAAGACTCCCTGGAAAAGACCCTGATGTTGGGAAAGATGGAGGGCACAAGGAGAAGGGGACAACAGAGGACGAGATTATTGGACAGTGTTCTCGAAGCTACCAGCATGAGTTTGACCAAACTGCGGGAGGTAGTGGAAGACAGGAGTGCCTGGCGTGCTCTGGTCCAGGGGGTCACAAAGAGTCGGACACGACTAAATGACTAAACAACAACAAATCATTTGAAATAAGATGTACAATGGGCAAATCAGTATTCTAAACACCTGGGGAGCAGCTTCCAAGGGTGTGCAGGGAATCACTACATCAGTAGTGGGATCTGGATCCAGCCAGTGGAGTGGATACTTATCTCTCCTACCCACCATGGGCCTGTTTTCACCCACATCCTATTTTCACTTCTTTATATACTTTGTGGTACTAAAAAGGTAAAGGACCCCTGGATGGTCAAAGGTGTGGGGTGTAGCACTCATCTTGCTTCAGGCCGAGGGAGCCAGCGTTTGTCCACAGACAGCTTTCTGGGTTATGTGGCCAGAAAGACTAAACCGCTTCAAGTGCTGTTTACCTGCCCCGATGCAGTGGTACCTATTTATCTACTTGCACTGGTGTGCTTTCGAACTGCTAGGTCCCCGTTGTGTGGATTTGAACTGCTGACATACCGATCAGCAGGTACAAGAGGCTCAGTGGTTTAGACCACAGTGCCATTCACCATTGTGGGGCTGGCTAGAGAGGGCATGTGGTGTGAGATGGAAGGAGGCAACACTGAGCTGGGATGTGGGAAAAGGGAAATGGAAGCAGAGACATGGCAACTGTACAAAGACCCCTAAATGGAACCCCTTCTCCGCCCAGTAAATGCCTATTTTTCCCTGGCCCAGCCCTATTTCAGGTTGTAGAGTGTGGGATAAGAAAGCTGTAGAATCCCCACTCCCTCCAACTCTCATCTGCTGCAGCTACCAAACTTCCACCATCACTTCCTGGGGCCCCACCACTGGCAACCACTGAGCAAATGAGCTTCTCTCTCTTTCTCTCTTTTTGCAAACATCTTTACTGATTTCTTTAAAAAACAAACATTCATGAAATCACTTTGTAACTTCTTTGTAAATTTTCCTGTAACTAAACATGTGATTCTAAAACGTAAGAAAATAAAATGTGTACTTCATCTGATTCATTTGTACTCCATTTACACCCTTCTTACTTGAGTCCTTTATTTTACTTAGTTGAATGCCACTCATAACACATCTATATATTTGGTAATCTAATTTTTCCACTGTATTTTAGTATTTTTCCTTACAGGAGTTATTCTAAACCAGTCAAAAAAAATATCTCTCCATACTATTTAAATATATTCCAATCATTTTTGAATTTTTGCTTCAGGTTAAGAACTTTGCTTCAGGATAAGAACAGAAATCGGGTTCCAGTGGCACGGCAGCAGCAGGAGGCCCCATTAGCTAAAGTTCAGGTTAAGAATGGACCTCCGGAATGAATTAAGTACTTAACCCGAGGTACCACTGTATTTCCAAATTTCTTTTTATCTCTTTCCAGATTGGTATATAATTATCTTTGTACAAATTTATATTTTAACTGTTATCCATATGCCTAAATGCGTAATTTTCTTGATGATCATAAGGCCTATAAACTTGTAATTCTCTTTTAGTTAAAAATGTTTTTAACTAACATTTTGGTTTTATCTTTATTTAATTTTAAGCCTGTGACTGACCCAAATTTGTTTATCTTCTCTAAACTGTTGGCACACTTTTTCTTGGGTTTTCTGTTGTTATCAACATCATCATCATCATCATAGACTTTTATTGTGCTAGCCATAGGCCATGGCATCATACAGAAAAATAACAACAAAAGCAAAAACAGCAATAACCATAAAAATAATCAGGCACCACACATATGATATAAACCATGGTCACAACTACTAAGATTATTTGTTGCATAAAATAGAATAGTTGAATTCTCTAGTAAAATATGCCAAATTAAATATCCGAATCCCCTTTGCAGATGACCGTTATTTTATCTAATTCTTTCCTCCTGATCTTCTTAGCTGCCAACGCATAGAGTGCTACTTTATAAGTTACAAAGTCATCAGCATCGCTCAGCAGCCATTTCACCCTTTCCCCCTATTCAAATGAGTTCCATTCGGAAACAAGGGTTTTATGAATCGGTCTCTTGGGTATATATATAACGGGCACTGCAATAAATAGTGGCACAGGTCCTCCACACAGGGTTGCCCACAGAGACAAAGTCTCTCTTCATAATGTACTTTGCCGTAGCGTCCATCCAACACCGCCGAGGGCATCAATTGGAATCGTAATTCTGTGAAAGCGATTCTAAGCACGGCAAGTGGGAGCTTTGACAGGTAACAGGCCTGGGTATGCTCCGTTTTAATAAGTGGGAACCATGGTGAGCTCTTGGTAGAAGCCATCATGGTTAGATCCCTTTCTGCATAGGACCTAAAGAGACAAGCTCTTAAGTGCCTCTTAAGTCACCTGAAAATCTTGTAATTGATTGGGGCAAGAGGCGTTGGATACCATCCTTCCAACATTGGTTCTGTTTCTGTTCTGTGTGTGACATAGCGGGGAATCTCTCCTCCAAAAGAAATTGAAGTCTTTTCACATAATTTAAGCACAGGTAATCAATTCTAGCCTGTATTGTTGTCACGTCAGCTTCATAGCTGACGTGAAGAAGAGCAGCTGGAGTCCCGTTGGGGAGCGAGAGCACTTTCCTGAGGAATTTGTTCTGCCATACAATAGAATTTCATTAATGCCCCACAAGCTTTCTGCACTGCCCCACAAGTTTCATAGCCTCGATGTGCCCCTTTCCATTATAGTGTCTCAGTGAAAAGAATTCCCAGATATCTGATATAATTCTTCCGTGTCGATTTCAGTCTACTCACTAAAATGTCTGCAAAGATTTTATAATCATTAAGTAATGAGATGTGTCCGTAATTTTTAACAGCTGATGGCCCTGAAGATGGTAGGCTTCCTCCCATGATTCTGGCAGCTTTCCTGTATTTAAGATGTTATTTACATCTTAAAGATGTTATCTTTAAATGGTAATGACAATAATTCTTCTACTTTTTTATAATATTTGGCTGGCAATCTTTCTGGACCTGGACCTACTTTCATCTTTTTCATTGCCTGCTGGATTTCTATCATGCTTATTGGAGCCGCTTCCTATTTTGAAATCTTCCAGAGTCTATTTTGGTTTAAGAACTTGTCCATTTTTTTCTTGATTTTCTTTGTAGAGTTCCCTGAAATATGCCAGGAAGCTGTTAGTTATCTTTTTTTGGTTCCTCAATTATTTCTCCATTCACAATCAATTTATTAATCATTTTTTCACATTGTTTCTTCTTTAATTGCCATGCCAGCAGCCTACCAGGGAGCAACTGAGCTTCTCTGCTGCAAATGAAATCTCAGCATCTGCCCCTAGAATAGTTCCATTCTGGTACAAGTGCAGAAAGCCATAGAAATACCCTAGAAAGTGATAAAGACTCCTTCCTCTGTAGAAAGTGGGGCAATAGGTTAACCAGAAATATGTATCTTATTGAAAAAGGCTTGTGCCTTTCTCCAGCCACATTGCAGCCCTCATGGAAATGGACAAAGTGCATGTCTCATTGGAAGAATGCATCTGAGCCCAGGCACCATGTGTCTCACTGTTCTGGACAGCCTAAACTGATTTCCAACATGGTGGTAACAGCTTTGCTGTGACTCACCTGATTTGGCCTTGCAAACCTATGAATTCTAGAAGAACTAAAAAGCCTCTCACCTTGTTGGCCTTTTGGGCCTGGAGGACCAGGAAATCCCTTAGGGCCTACTGGGCCTACAGGGCCAGGTTCACCTGGTTCACCTTTCAAGAGCTGGAAGGGGCCTGGAGGACCTGGTGGGCCTGGAAAACCTGTCAAAGATAAAGAGTAAATAATGTTCACTCAGCAAATTACATTGTGTCAATATTATATGTTGAGGGGATTACAAACAAAGGTGCTAATTGGAGAGGCCCCTTAGGATCATGTTATATATTTGAAATTCTGCTGATTTCATTAAAAAAAAATATTTCTGCTCCTTGACATCAGAATAATCATTTTATCTTCAGGTTTGATGTCATATGTGCTGAGCATACCCAGTCCCAATGAAGACACACATTTGGAAGTTTAGCTCTATGTTGAAAAAGCACTCCATTATGTCAGCTCCCAAAGTACAAGGGATATAAGCACCACTCCTGCTAATTAGCTAGCTAGGCTGCAACATGGACAGTTGGAGCAACAGCGCAACCACACCCCTTCCAGTTTACTTCAACACTCTCATCTGACACAGGTTATACAAGCAACTAGCAATTTATCCTGTGCAGTAGCTCCAGATGCTCATGTCGTTCTTGGACATAGTGGAGGAAGGTACGAGGAAAACTCTAATGGCCAATTCTCTGGGACTGTGCCTCCCTGCAACTCTTCCCTCACCCCCTCTTCCTCCATCTCCGAGTGCCTAGACACTCCCCCCTGCTTCATGGGTGGCACACAACCCCACAAATCACTGGCCTGGATCATTCTCCTGCCCCCCACCTCTTCTGCCCACCCCTCAGACACCAGCCTGTCCTTGACATCAAACCTGAAGATAAAATGGACAAAGCTATGACATACCTTTAGCTCCGGGAAACCCTTGGTCACCTTGTTCTCCTTTGAGTCCAGGAACGCCTGAAGAACCTTTTGGACCTGGATAGAAATTAAACTTCAGTATAGGCAACTCTTCTGCTTATTTATCTACTAATTCTAAACCACACTTCCTACATACCAAATACTTGAACTATTTTATACTTTCTACTTGAGTACAATCATGGAATCATAGAACTGTAGAGTTGGAAGGGACCTCAAGGTTCATCTAGTCCAACTGCCTGCAATGCAGGAATCTCAACTACATTGCATCCATGACAGATGGCCATCCAACCTCTTCTTAGAAACTGTCAGTGAAGAGTCCACCACCTCCCAAGGGAGTTAGAATGAAAATCTATTTCCTCTTTATTGTCACTCTAAATCAGAAGACCATGTAGTTACTGATGGCCATTATATCGTCCTTCATACCTTGAGGGCCTGGAATTCCAGAAGGCCCCATGTCACCTTTTGGGCCAGCAGCTCCTGGAAAGCCAGCATTGCCCTGCAGAAGAGAAAACAGCCCTCAGATATGCCTTTGGAGACAAGTGACACACAGATGTGTGGACAATTTCTAAAACTGCAACAAGTCAAGCAGTCAACACGTATCTCCTGAAATTGAATAGACAAGTAAGTTATGCATAAAAAATGATCTGCTACATGGCACAAGACTCCAAGTTCTGCATATGAAATAAGTGGGTAACACAATTTGCTATACGTTGTAGAACGAGGTGGGAATTGTGGGAAATAGCAGTCAAACATAACTACGTAAGCAGTTTGACATCGATGAGAGTGATGTGAAGCTCCTGTTCCTGTTCCTAACTCTATCCTTGTCCAGAGAGTACTCCCAAGCTATTCATGGTTAAAAATATTTGTGAACAGGAGCAAAAAGCTCTACAGGAAAAGATGGATTGTGAAAAAAGCGAAGTATTTGGGAATTGAAATAACAATGAAAAATATTAACCTTTTTGACAACAAATGCAAAAAAACTGGAGAGAAATTAAAAAAGATTTTAAGATTTGGAACAGATTAAAATTGTCGTTTTGGGGAAGAATTTCAATAATCAAAATGAACGTTCTCCCCAAAATGTTCTATCTCTTCAATATGATCCCAATTATGAGTAATATGTTTTGATGAATGGAGAAAAGATCAATACAAATTGTTAATGGATAAAAGAGAAAGATTTAAAATTATATTATGAGATTTAAAATTATATTATGTATTGTTAAAAATAAATTTAAAAAATGCAATGTAAAATTTATGCCTTATTACTAGAGTGGAACTTGAAAGATGAAGTAGTAAAGGAGGTAGTGGTCAAATGGGCACAGGAAATCGGCCATACAATTTACCTAGAACAGTGGGAGAGGCTTTGGCAAGTGGATACCAGATTTACCGCCTGCTATAGCATTAAAGAGAACTTTATGAAAATGTTCTTTAGGTGGTATCTGACACCATCAAAACTTGCAAAGATTTATAAATGAAAGTCCAATCTGTATTGGAAATGTGATAAAGTCAAAGGGACAATGATTCACGTTCAGTGGAGATGTGAAAAGATTAAGAATTTTTGGGGTATTATACATGAAGAGTTGAAAAAGATGCTCCAAATCCCCATAGAAAACAAAGCAGAGGCGTATTTATTAGGTCTACTGTATTAGGGAAGGACATCCAACAGGAAATGAAAACAATTTTTCTATACGCTACGGCAGCCGCCAGAATAGTTCTTGCTAGTAAATGGAAAGGTGAGACAATACCCACAAAAGAAGATTGGATATGTAAATTAAATGGATTTATAGAATTGGCAAAGCTAAAAGCAGCCATAAGTCTCTAGACAAATAAAAAATGGCAGAATGGCAATGTTTCGAGGAGTATATGGAAAAACACTGCTCTAAAAAGAATATATTGATATGCATGGATTAAGTATAAGCGAGAATAAAAACTAGAAATGGTTATAAGATGTATTATCCAAAGAATGCAATAATATTCAAATTTGAACCAAAGGAAGTCAAGGAAAGTGTGTGTGTAGGGTTTATGTTTGTAGTGTAGGGTGTATATGTATTTTCTTTTGGTCAATTTTGTATCAGTATTTGTTTATTTCATTTTCATTTTCTGTATCATTTATTAATAAATAAAAAATAATAAAAAGAATAGGTTTTTGTTGCTAGACTCTTCTCCATGAGAGAGGATGTGAAGCTGCTTCTCTTCCTGTTCCTAACTCTATCCTTGTCCAGATAGGGGCACAGCTGGGCCATGATCTGAAGCTGATGGCAGGCACTCGGCACCACTGGGCCACCTGCGCCTCAAGTGACAGCAGAGGATCCAGGAATACTCCCAAGCTATGTCCCTATGTACCTGCTCCTTCAGAAGGAGTGTAATCCCCTCAAGAGCAGGTCACCTCCCAGCCTTCTGGTCTGGGGGAACCACCCACCAACAGTGCCTCAGTCTTATCTGGATGGAGTGAAGTTTGTTGGCTCTCATCCAGTCCATTACCGAGGCACTGCTTCACCTGCAGTGGATTAACTTGGTATCAACTTTTAAATCGCCTGAGATGTCATATTACAAAAGTAAAATATTGTAGTAAGAAGTTTAACCATTCAGACAATATAGTTCTTATCTCTTTTTTACAGCAGAAGAATGCACAGAGCATTGTGCTTTCAGACAATGGAGTGCTGGCCTGGTTTTGAGTGATGATGTTTTCTAGCTGAAGTGGGTGAAATTGTCTATATTTCCCATGTTACATTCATTTCTTTTAGGTCCTGTTTCCAATCCTCTTCCTTCCATGCAATGTTCAAATTAAGGAGAGTCAGGATGTTCACCCTGTCACTTTTAGATGTCGCCTTACACTGTATTTTGTCCACCTCACTATTAGAATGAAGTATGTCTCATGTATACTTAATACTAACATCACAAATGAGATCAGTAGCAGGGTTATAGGCCTTCTGGCATCTTAATGTTTCTATGCTTGAGGTCTTGCAGAAACAATTCATAGTCTACCTGCCCTTTAGCGCACAATGTGAGATTCTCTTTAACAGCAAAGTTGTTGAAAACAATAATCATGTAAAAAAAGAAGCAGCAATATCATGTCATTGGGAGGAGGGTTCTTTTGGGCAGCGGCCTAGATTCCTGTGGGCCAAGCTTATTAATTTCCACCTCTGGTGTTAACTTAGCTCACCATTTTAGAAAAACATCAATTAGTCCTTTTTGCTCCCCGCTCTTGTTCAATTAGACTGTGAACCCAAATATTATTTTGGTGTCCAGAGTTTTCCTGATACCCAAGTTTGCTAATAAAGCTCCTTGATAGTTAGTTAAATCCTTAATTCCATCTGGATTGTGAGATCAATTCGGCCCAACCATGACTGCGAACACCTGCTCCAAGTTTTCAATTTTTGTCTAATCTCTTGGATCATTGGACCAAAATTAAGCTTTTCCAAATTTTGAAGGTTCCTGGGGATAATAACTCCTAAACATTTAAAGTATTTCTGACAAAGTTTTATTCCAGTGGAGTGCTGAAGTTGTAGTTGTACATCAGGTGGCATATGAATGCATAGCAGGTCTGATTAGCTATAAAGGTAAAGATACCCCTGCCCGTACGGGCCAGTCTTGCCAGACTCTAGGGTTGTGCGCTCATCTCACTCTATAGGCCGGGAGCCAGCGCTGTCCGCAGACACTTCCGGGTCACGTGGCCAGCGTGACAATCTGCATCTGGCGAGCCAGCGCAGCACACGGAACGCTGTTTACCTTCCCGCTGGTAAGCGATCCCTATTTATCTACTTGCACCCAGGGGTGCTTTCAAACTGCTAGATTGGCAGGCGCTGGGACCAAACGACGGGAGCGCACTCCGCCGCGGGGATTCGAACTGCCGACCATGCGATCAGCAAGTCCTAGGCGCTGAGGTTTTACCCACAGCGCCACCCACGTCCCCTTGATTAGCTATAGTTAACACAAAAACCAGAGACCTTTCCGTAAGCACCAAGAATTTTCATTACTGCAGGGAGATTTGTTCTAGGGTGAGACAGCATCAAGGCTACGTCATCTGCGAACATGTTCACCAGAGGACTCTGCCCATTAATTTGTATTCCAGACACTTCAGGGTCTCCCCTAAGTGCTAGAGCCAAGGGTTCCATGGCCAGGGAAAAAGCAGGGGCGACAATGGGCTTTGCACCCTGACCCATCAATATAGGCTCTGAATGCATACCATTTATCAAAATATTTGCAGTACAATCCTGATACAAGGTAGTCAGCAGTGCAGTGAATGAGGCTCCCATGTCAAAACCGCGCAAGGTTTCAAAAAGAAAATTCCGTTCAAGACGGTCAAATGCCTTCATTGCATCCAATGTAAGGATGGCTGTCGGTGCCAGTTGGTTTGATCCCCAGTACAGTGGTGCCTCATAAGACGAAATTAATTCGTTCTGCGAGTTTTTTCGTCTTGTGAATTTTTTCGTCTTGCGAAGCACCGCTGTGCATTGACGGTTTCCCATAGGAATGCATTGGCGGTTTAAAAAAAAAGGCGCAAGACGTTTTCGTCTTGTGAAGCAAGCCCATAGGGAAATCCGTCTTGCGAAGCAACTCAGAAAACAAAAAACTCTTTCGTCTTGCGAGTTTTTCGTCTTGCGAGGCATTCGTCCTGCGAGGTACCACTGTATATTGCATTGAGGATCCTCCTAATTGGGGTAGTTATTGACCTTTGCCTAATAAAATCTGTCTGATCCGAATGTACAGTGGTACCTCGGGATGCGAACGGGATCCGTTCCGGAGCCGTGTTTGCATCCTGAACAGAACATAAGACACAACTGCGCGTCTGAGCGGGTCGCGTTTTGCCGCTTCCGCGCATGCGTGTGATGTTATTTTGACCGTCTGCACATGAACGAGCAGCGAAACCGGGAAGTAACACGCTCCGTTACTTCTGGGTCGCCGTGGAGTGTAACCCAAAAATACTTATCCTGAAGCATATTTATCCCGAGGTATGACTGTATATAATTCGGTACAATCATCGCTAACCTGTGTTTGTAAGTAATTTTAAATCAACATTTATTAATGAGATAGGCCTATAGGATTCGACTGACTCCAAGTCTTTATTTGGTTTTGGTAGCACTACGATGTGTGTGTTTCTCCAAGTTCCAGGTATCAAGCCATGATCCTTTATATCTGTAAATGGGGCCACAAGTTCAGAAAAGGTTTTATAAAAATAGCCAGTAAACCCGTCTGGTCCAGGTGCCTTAAATGGTTTTGTCTTTTTTATACTAGCTAATATTTCCTTCAAGTGAAAAGGGTTGATTTAAGTAAGTTGCATGCTCTTCTGTTAATTTTGGAATGTTAACTCTGGCCAAAAATTTCTGAATGGTGTTTAGTGATGGTGTTTCAGAAGTGTATAAGGTCTTAGTTAATTTTAAGTTTATCATGTGTTATTTCACCTTTGCCTGTTTTTATTGAGTGGAATGTTCTGTTTAACTTACATTTCTTTAGTTGGTTTGCCAAGATTGTTGAGGTTTTTATTATTAAATTCATAGTACTGTAGATTTAAATATTGAAGGGATGTTACTATTTTTGGTATTTCTAACATGCCTAATTCTTTCATTTTTTGAATTAATTTGCGATACACTCTGTTACCACATGTTATTTTATGTTTTTCTTCTAATTCTTTTATTTCTTTTTCTAATTGGATATGAATATTTGATTTTCTTTTTTTGATTCTACTCTTCTCACTGATTAATGTTCCTTTAATTACTGCTTTGAAGGTATCCCAAATTAAAGCTGGGTTATATAATCCTGCATCATTGATCTTAAAAAATTCTGGTATCTCTTTTTGCAACTGTTTGAATATCAATTGATCTTCTAGTAGCCATGGGTCAAGTCTCCATACTGGGTTCCTTGGGTATCCTCCTTCTCTCAGCAGTTCAGCAATAACCATAGCATGGTCAGAGACTTCTCCTGCTTTGATCTCTGAGAAGTGGATCCGATGGATCCATCCCTCTGTCAATAAATAATCAGTTCTAGAGTACCGTATGTTACGGCGTACAAAACAGCTTTGTATCCCTGGAAAATCACCCCAAAAGTCGGGGGTCATCTTATACCCCGGGTATACACATTAGGAAGGAGGAGAGGGAGCTGGTGAGCAGAGGCGCCCCTTCTGCTGTCGCTCCTCCTCCCTCCCCACAGAAGGGGGTGTGGAAAGTCCTTCCAAGCGTGGCGCTCACCTGCCTGCCCGCCAAACGCCTCGCCTCAGGCTGCTGCTGCTGTGGCAGAGGCAGCAGAGGGGTGCACGCTCTGCCCCAGCGGCACTCAAACTCTATAACTCTTAAACACTAAAATTGAACAGCAAAAGTTGGGTGTCATCTTATACGCCGGAATCTACGGTAGTTTGTATGGCAATTACTACAGTGAGTATAGTCCCTTAAATCAGAGTTTGCCATTCGCTGGATATCATATAAATTGATTTTTTAAAGAATTCTATACAGAAGGGTTTTTGTTGATGGGGAACCTCTATTGACCTTTTTTTCCTGACCTGAACAATTTCTGTCAAAATATGCATTTAGGACTAAATTGAAATCTCCCCCCAGGATTGTTCGACCTTTTAAAAAAAATTCCAGTTCCGTCAATGTTTTTTCAAAAAATTCTTCCTGTTGGTTGTTTGGTGCATAAAGATTACCTATAGTCAGCCATTGGTCTTGAAATGTGCCCCTGATAAACAAGTAACATCCATCAGGATCACTAGGAGGGGTTTGTTCAGGTTTAAATTCTGATTTATCCGCAACCCATGTTGTTACCCCACGAGCCTTAGATGTTTCCTGAGAGGCAAACCACTGTCCCCCAGAGGAGGGGAGGGGAGACGTACTCATTGTAGCCCCCCTCCTCCTCTGGTGAGTCTCCTGGACCAGAATCAAGTCCGGTCTCCCTTTTCCTTCCAAACCCGTCTCCTTTGTATGGGTGACCCTAGTCCATTAACATTCCATGTGATTATTTTTAAATGATCCATACTTGCTCCAGAATGATTAGTACATTATAGGAGCACATGGAAAACATTATATCTAACAAACCCCAAACTTCCCCTCCCACCTACAACAAGAAAACTCCATCCTACTGTTGGAACCATTGTGGTATCCACAAAGTAGTAAATTCTACTCTTTCAGTAGTATTAACAATAGGGGATGACCAAAATCACTGCTTCCCCCCCTCCCAGGAACATTCTATGACAGTAAAGTTACAAAGCAAGTCATAAAAACCAAAACAAAATGATCTCACGCAGAGCAGAAGCCATTTTGTGAGATTCTCTGTCCATTTATCTTCTGTATTGGATTTTTCTTTCCTTTAATTTTCTTCACTGTCTTCCCCCGTTGTTGTTGCCATTCAAAAGGGTCTTTTTATGTCTCTTCATTGGTGCTTTCCTCCACTCCTTCTGTTGTCATGTCTTCAATCTGTACATCAATCTGTTTCAATAATTTTTTGGCTTCTACATGCAACGCTGCTACCTTGGTTATTCCATTATGAGTGATGATCGGCCTAAAGGAGAATCCCCATTTGTATTTTATCCCTGCATTGCGAAGCGATGTGGTGTATGCTTTGAATTCACGACGTCGCTGCAAGGTCCCAGGAGAAAGGTCTGGGAAGATAGCTATAACAGAGTCCTCATGTTCTATTTTTTTCCAGTTTTCTGAAACGTTGCATTAAACCATTTCCCACCAAGAATGTGTTAAAGCAGACAATCACATCTCGGGGGGGGGGGGGGTGTCCCGTTTTTAGGTTTAGCTCTCAGGGCTCTGTGTATACGTTCTATATTTTCTGCAATGATTTTGCAGTCAGTAAATAATTCTTGAATCCATGTGTGGAAGGCCGCTTTTACATCTGAGTCTCCAAAATTTTCAGGTAGGCCCCTGGGAAAGTTTCCTTTTCCCCGATCTTGACAGTCTTCCAGTTGGATTCTAAGGTCTGCTTGCGAACGTTTCAGAGTTCTAATAGATGTTTTATTTTTCAAGCTTAATTCCATTGCTGTGTTTGCTGTAGTTTTAACATCATTCACAGTCTCAGTTAATTTAGCAATGTCTTCCCTCAGTGAGAGGAAGTCTTTTGCCCAGTCTTGGGCTAATTCCTTCCTGATTAGGGCTACTAGGCCTTGTGCCAGGGATGCGGGTGGCGCTGTGGGTTAAACCACAGAGCCTAACACTTGCTGATCAGAAGGTTGGTGGTTCAAATCCCTACAATGGGGTGAGGTCCCGTTGCTCGGTCCCTGCTCCTGCCAACCTAGCAGTTCAAAAGCACGTCAAAGTGCAAGTAGATAAATAGGTACCGCTCTGGCGGGAAGGTAAACAGCGTTTCCGTGCGCTGCTCTGGTTCGCCAGAAGTGGCTTAGTCATGCTGGCCAAATGACCCAGAAGCCGTACGCCGGCTCCCTCGGCCAATAAAGCGAGATGAGCGCCACAACCCCAGAGTTGGCCATGACTGGACCAAATGGTCAGACGTCCCTTTACCTATTTTCAAGGCCTATCAGTTTCCCTGCTTCTGCTTTTCCATTTTTGGAAGCTTTGGCAGCTATTTTGGGGCCTGCCATTGCTTGGCCTGTGCCTGAGGGAGATTCTTTCAAAGGTAGTGAAATCAATGAATCTAGGTCCCTTTTAGCAATCCAGACTTGCTAAAGCTGTCCTAACAGGGGAATTATTTTTAAAATGCTTACTCGTCATTGTCTCGGTTTGTGCTGGTTATTGTTCTCAGGAAGGAGCTCAGCGGCGATTCAAGGCACCATCTTGGTTGATGATGTCACCATCCCCCCCGCCATTCTTGATAAGGTCAGCATGCAGGTTGGCAATCTTTGAAGGACCATTTTGTCATTTCCTCCTTTTTCCACCTTAGCTACCATGTTTAGAGATTGATTTGGGGCCATGCCTTTTTCAAAATGCATGAGAGAGAATAAGAGAAATAGGTAAGGTCATAATCCTTGCTCCTGGTCCCAGATGTGCTAGGCAGCCTTGCCTACTGGTACTTGTAACAATTTTGAAGGTTCAATGGGGGGTGGGGAGTGCAGGAAGTTGAGCACTGGACTCAACCTGTTGCTCCAGCATGTGCCCCCTTCAGCAACTATTTAGTACAGGGGAGTACATTTTTAAAACACATATATACTGGTTTGAAAATTAATTCAGAACCAATTAATCTAGTAAATGAAATTAACAAACACTATTTCATTATGTAATAACAGATAAATCCATTAATACAGTACTCCTGAAAGTGACTTACAGGGATTCCTTGCTGCCCCTGGTCACCTTTGAGTCCAGGTCTTCCTGGTGTTCCTGGCCATCCTGGGCTTCCTTTTTCTCCTTTGACTCCTTGTAATCCTGGAGCACCTGGAGAGCCTTGTGGCCCAGGAAGTCCTAAAACAGGAATGGAAAAGTTACTTATGGGCAATACAGTGGTGCCCCGCAAGACGAATGCCTCGCAAGACGGAAAACCCGCAAGACGAAAGGGTTTTCCGTTTTCAGAGGTGCTTCGCAAGACGAATTTCCCTATGGGCTTGCTTCGCAAGACAAAAATGTCTTGTGATTTTTGAGGGTTTTTTTCACTCCCCAACCCCTTTTTCTAAAGCGCTAAGCTGCTAATAGCCTTTTAGCAGCTAATCCGCTAATCCCTTAAGCCTTTAATAGCCGTTAATAGCCCTTAAACTGCCAATAGCGCTAATAGCGCTAATCCGCTAATGGGCTTGCTTCGCAAGACAAAAAAACCGCAAGACGAAAAAACTCGCGGAACGGATTCTTTTCGTCTTGCGAGGCACCACTATATTGTTGTTAGAAGAAAACAAATGAGCCTGGCCAAATAATGGCTGACTATGCCCAAGGTAAAACCAAAGAAGTGCCCGGGAGCAATAAAACACTTCAAAATCCAAAATGAATGTGACTTTCACAATTCCATTTCAATAATCTTGTGGAACCTGGAAACAACAGCATTTGAGATGTACATCTATCTATTAAAAAAATATTCATTGATACATTTTGCTTTCCAAATAACAATAATGTACCTAAAGAAACTCTTAAGCCATTTGACATTCTGTAATTAAAATAATAGAATCAGAGAACCAGAGAATTGTAGAGTTGGACATCTAGTCTAACTGCCTGCAATGCATGAATTACAACTAAATCATTCATGCCAGATGGCCAGCCAACCTCTGCTTAAAAACCTCCAAGGTAGGAGAGTTCATCACCTTCCCAAGGGAGTCCTTTCTGAGCATCAGAAGGTTCTTCTTGATGTTTAGTCAGAATCTCCTTTCTGAAAACTTGCAGCCATTGATTCGAGCTCTACCATCCAGACCAGGAGAAAACAAGCTTGCTCCATCTTCCATGTAGCAGCCCTTCAGATATTTAAAGATGGCTATCATGCTCCCAGCCTCCTCTTTTCCAAGCTAAACAGATCCAATCCTCTCAATTGTTCCTTATAAGGCTTGGTTTCTAGACCCTTGGTCATTTTCGTTGCCCTTCTCTGCATACGTTCCAGCTTGTCAACAACCTTCTTAAATTGTGATGCCCAGAACTGGACACAGGACTCCAGGTGTGGTTTCACCAAGGCAGAATAGAGTGTGACTATTACTTCCCTTGATCGGAACACTATACTTAGAATCATAGAATCATAGAGTTGGAAGAGACCACAAGGGTCATCGAGTCCAACCCCCTGCCAAGCAGGAAACACCATCAGAGCACTCTGACATATGGCTGTCAAGCCTCTGCTTAAAGACCTCCAAAGAAGGAGACTCCACCACACTCCTTGGCAGCAAATTCCACTTTCGAACAGCTCTTACTGTCAGGAAGTTCTTCCTAATGTTTAGGTGGAATCTTCTTTCTTGTAGTTTGGATCCATTGCTCCGTGTCCGCTTCTCTGGAGCAGCAGAAAACAACCTTTCTCCCTCCTCCATGTGACATCCCTTCATATATTTGAACATGGCTATCATATCACCCCTTAACCTCCTCTTCTCCAGGCTAAACATGCCCAGCTCCCTTAGCCGTTCCTCATAAGGCATCGTTTCCAGGCCTTTGACCATTTTGGTTGCCCTCCTCTGGACACGTTCCAGTTTGTCAGTGTCCTTCTTGAACTGTGGTGCCCAGAACTGGACACAGTACTCCAGGTGAGGTCTGACCAGAGCAGAGTACAGTGGCACTATTACTTCCCTTGATCTAGATGCTATACTCCTATTGATGCAGCCCAGAATTGCATTGGCTTTTTTAGCTGCCGCGTCACACTGTTGGCTCATGTCAAGTTTGTGGTCAACCAAGACTCCTAGATCCTTTTCTGTTTACTTCTGTTGATACAGCCTAGAATAGCATTAGCTTTTTTGTTGCTGCACCATACTGTTGTACTTTTCACATGTACTACTAGTAGGCCAGGGGTCCCCCATCTTATATTTGGGCACCTGGTTCTTCCTGCCTAAGTACAGAACCTTCCATCTGTCCCTATTGAAATTCATTTTGTTAACTTGGACCCAGTCCTCCCATTGTTAAGGTCATTCTGAATTCTGATTTTGTCTTCTGCAGCATTAGCTACTCCTCCCAGTTTGGTGTCATCTGCAAATTTGATGAGCATCCCCTCAATTCCAACGATGCATAACATCAACATTTCCATTTTGGGAATAGATCAGCATGAAATTCTTTCACTCAATTTTTTTTTGTTCTTGAATAAGTACTGTTGGACGATCATTGTACATTAATTGTTCATTAAGTTTGTAAAAACACATACAGGTACAGTTGTACCTTGGAAGTTGAACAGAATCTGTTCTGGAAGTCCGTTCGACTGCCAAAACATTCAAAAACCAAAGTGTGGCTTCTGATTGGCTGCAGGAAGATCCTGCAGTCAATCGGAAATGTGGAAGCCCTGTTGGACATTCAGCTCCCAAAAATAGTTCACAAACCGGAACAGTCACTTCCGGGTTTGCGACGTTTGGAAGACAAAATGTTTGGGAACTAAGCTGTTTGACTTACAAGGTACAACTGTATGTTGTCTATAAATACTCTTACCTTGAAGCCCAGGTCGGCCTTGAGGTCCCCGGTCACCCTTAGGTCCCTCTCCAATTTTGCCTGGCAATCCAGGAACACCTGGTTGGCCTGAAGGACCCTGAGGGCCAGGAAATCCTGCTTCTCCCTTTGTACCAGGAATCCCTGGACTACCTGGGGAGCCTGGGGAGCCCACATCTCCTTTTGCACCTAAGATTTAAAATGACAATTATTTAGGAAACTCGTTATCTTAGACATATGAAGTGTGGAGACATATGAAGTGTCTGAAACTGAGTCTTGGTCAGGACCAAGAAAAAAACATGGAAGGCTTAATAGATGACATTTAACTGGAAACTTGTTTTGGGGATGGGGAAACAGTTTAACTTAGCAGGGTGTGTGTGTGTAACTGTGCTCTGATAACCATAGATGCTTTCAATGCATTAGCCATTCTGTGTTATCGCTCTACAGAGAAAGCTGCCTGTTCTGTTGTTTGTAGCTCTGGAACAGACCTCTTCAACTTTATCAAAGTTTGTATAGATGTCACCTGAGGAGAAATAGCGGAGGAGAGAAGGCAAGCAAAATGCGAGGGAGATAGAGAAAGATACAGGAAATTGAATGCAGAATTCCAAAAAATAGCAAGGAGAGACAAGAAGGCCTTCTTAAATGAGCAATGCAAAGAAATAGAGGAAAACAACAGAATGGGAAGAACCAGAGATCTGTTCAAGAAAATTGGAGATATGAAAGGAACATTTCGTTCAAAGATTACCATAATAAAGGACAAAAGTGGTAAGGACCTAACAGAAGCAGAAGACATCAAGAAGAGGTGGCAAGAATACACAGAGGAATTATACCAGAAAGATATGGATGTCTCGTACACCCCAGGTACTGTGGTTGCTGACCTTGAGCCAGACATCCTGGAGAGTGAAGTCAAATGGGCCTTAGAAAGCATTGCAAATAACAAGGCCAGTGGAAGTGATGGCATTCCAGCTGAACTATTTAAAATTTTAAAAGATGATGCTGTTAAGGTGCTACACTCAATATGCCAGCAAGATTGGAAAACTCAGCAGTGGCCAGAAGATTGGAGAAGGTCAGTCTACATCCCAATCCCAAAGAAGGGCAGTGCTAAAGAATGCTCCAACTACCGCACAATTGCACTCATTTCACACGCTAGCAAGGTTATGCTTAAAATTCTTCAAGGAAGGCTCAAGCAGTATGTGGACCGAGAACTCCCAGAAGTGCAAGCTGGATTTAGGAGAAAGCTAGAGAGTTCCAGAAAGACATCTACTTCTGCTTCATTGACTGTGCCTTTGACTGTGTCGATCACAGCAAACTATGGCAAGTTCTTAAAGAAATGGGAGTGCCTGATCACCTCATCTGTCTCCTGAGAAATCTCTATGTGGGACAAGAAGCTACAGTTAGAACTGGATATGGAACAACTGATTGGTTCAAAATTGGGAAAGGAGTACGACAAGGCTGTATTTTGTCTCCCTGCTTATTTAACTTATATGCAGAATTCATCATGCGAAAGGCTGGGCTGGATGAATCCCTAGCCGGAATTAAGATTGCTGGAAGAAATATCAACAACCTCAGATATGCAGATGACACAACCTTGATGGCAGAAAGTGAGGAGGAATTAAAAAACCTTTTATTGAGGGTGAAAGAGGAGAGCGCAAAATATGGTCTGAAGCTCAACATCAAAAAAACGAAGATCATGGCCACTGGTTCCATCACCTCCTGGCAAATAGAAGGGGAGGAAATGGAAGCAGTGAGAGATTTTACTTTCTTGGGTTCCATGATCACTGCAGATGGTGACAGCAGCCACGAAATTAAGAGACGCCTGCTTCTTGGGAGGAAAGCAATGGCAAACCTAGATAGCATTCTAAAAAGTAGAGACATCACCTTGCCAACAAAGGTCCGTATAGTAAAAGCTATGGTTTTCCCAGTAGTGATGTATGGAAGTGAGAGCTGGACCATAAAGAAAGCTGATCGCCGAAGAATTGACGCTTTTGAATTATGGTGCTGGAGGAGACTCTTGAGAGTCCCATGGACTGCAAGAAGATCAAACGCATCCATTCTTAAGGAAATCAGCCCTGAGTGCTCACTGGAAGGACAGATCGTGAAGCTGAGGCTCCAATACTTTGGCCACCTCATCAGAAGAGAAGACTCACTGGAAAAGACCCTGATGTTGGGAAAGATGGAGGGCACAAGGAGAAGGGGACGACAGAGGATGAGATGGTTAGACAGCGTTCTCGAAGCTACAAACATGAATCTGACCAAACTGCGGGTGGCAGTGGAAGACAGAAGTGCCTGGCGTGCTCTGGTCCATGGGGTCACGAAGAGTCGGACACGACTGAACGACTAAACAACAACGAGGAGTCCCTCACACCCTGTGATTCTTGGTTGAGAAGTTGTTGACTATTATTATTATTATTATTATTATTATTATTATTATTATTATATCTTTTCTTGGTTTACAAAAGTATGTGCAACGTCTCTCTCTCTTTTCTTCCAAGTAACATTTTTTACAGATCAGTTTCATTTGTTGAGACATTAGGAAGAAGAGGGGGAAAGAGGTGGGGGGGGGCAAAGGTGAGTGGGGTTGGGGTTGGGTGGCGATGTTTCTATTATACTTAATATATGTGGGGTTTTGTGCCAGTGTTGCTTGTGCAAGTTCTCTGCTATTCACTTGTGTTCCTTTGGTGGTGAGAAAAGTTGGGGTTGACCTAGGGTGTGGTTGTTTGTTTGTGATTGGCTGTGGTGATCTTTGTTTTCATGTATGAGTGGGGTGTGTGTGTGTTTTGGATTAGGTTAGCCATACTGATTTGTATGCTGTTGGTGGATTTTTGTCATTGTCTTGTTGGGATGTGTATGTGATAAAGGGGAGCAATACTGGGATAAAGGTGTCTTTGTCCCCGTGTCAGTTTCAGTTTATTGGTTAATTTTTCTAGTAAGGCTGTTTCCCAGGTTGAGAAGTTTGTTGAGGAGAGGGTGAACAGAACAAGCAGAACTACTAGAGATTGTCTTACTTTTGTTTGTTACTATGTCATTTGTGTTTTTATGTTGTAAACCACCCTGCTCCTGAGGGCAGGGTGCCTCCTGCCTGAGGGCCCTGCTTCTGCCTCTGTCTACCTGGCCCTGACAGGTTTTATAAGGACTGCTGCTTTATATCCTTTTAAATTCTTTTTTGTGTGTTTTAACTGTTTTTAACTGGGTTGTAAGGATATGTACTTGGTGGGATGTGCCTGGGAAGGGAGGAGCATGGGGAGGCCCAATTTCAGTGGTTCTGGGTAGGGGGAGGTATGGCTTGGGAGGAGGGACAGAGAGTTAGTGACTGTGCCAGTCCCTCCTCCAATTCGGGGAATTGTGGTTGTCATATCAGCCAGCCCTCGGGTCTGTGACTGCTGCTGTTGAATGTCAGGTCAGTCCAGAATAAAATCTCCCTCATCCATAATTTGATTATGATGAGGAGGCTGATCTGGCATGTATCACTGAAACCTGGGTGGGTGAACAGGGCAGAGTGGGTCTCACCCAGCTGTGCCCAATTGGGTACTCAGTGCAGCATCAGGCCAGACTCAAGCGTTGAGGATGGGGAGTTGCTATGGTCTATAGAGATTCTCTCTCTATCTCCAGGCTCTCTGTCCAGTGGCGGGGGGGGGGGGGTCTAGTGTGTGTGTTCCAGGTTGGGGGAATGGGGACAGACTAGGATTCTGCTGGTTTACGGTCCACCTTGCTGCCCAGCAGTTTCCCTGCTTGAGTTGACAGAGCTAGTCTCGGAGGTGGTATTGAGGACTCCGAGACTGCTGGTTCTGGGAGACTTCAACATCCATGCCAAGGCAGCTGGCTCTGGGGTGGCTCAGGACCTCATGGCCATGATGACAACCATAGGGCTGTTCCCACATGTCACCGGCCCAACGCACATGGCAGGCCACACTCTGGACCTTGTTTTCTCGACTAGGCAGGAAGAGGGTGATTTGAAGGTGGGGGACATTGACATCAGTCCCTGTTGAGATTTAGGATTGACAACACTTCCTGTTGAGATTTAGGATATCAGTACCTTTTCACCTCCGCAGGGGCAGGGGACCTATTAGGAAGGTCTGTCCTCGGAGGCTGATGGATCCAGTGGATTTCACAGTGGGATCCAGTGGAAGACACAATCGCCCCTGAGTGCCCTCTACCACTTCACAGAGCCCGATTGGCCCCCTGGTGTACTCCAGAGCTTTGGGCAAGGAAGCAAGCTGGGAGACAGTTGAATGCAGGTGGAGGAAAGATCTGAATGAATGAAACCGAACACTGGTAAGGGCTCATTATCGAGCTTACCTAGTGGCAGTGAAGTCAGCAAAGAAGGCATACTTTGCTGCCTCCATTGCATCTTCATTATGTCGTCCGGTTGTACCGGCCTTTTACAGGCTGGCCCAAAGAAGGTGATAGCTTGCTGTGTCTTGTTTGCAAAGCATTTTGAGGATAAAATCGCTTGCATTCACCAATATCTTGACTGCTGTTATAGCAGATGAATCTCATGGGGTGGCCAGAGCACAGTCTAGTCCTGTTGTGTTGGAGGAATTTCAATTGGTAAGTCTCGAGGATGTAGACAAGGTGCTTGGATCAGTCAGGGCAACCATTTGTGCCCAGACCCTCTTGCCCCTCTTGGCTGATAAAAACCAGCAGGGAGGGAACAGCTGGCTGGGTCAGGGAGGTCAATGCCTCTTTACGAGGGGATAGGTCCCTGTCTGTTTGAAGGAGGCAGTGGTAAAACTGCTTCTTAAGAATCTTCCCTGGTTTCAGAAAACATAACTAACTACCGGCCAGTTGCTAATCTCCCTTTCCTGGGCAGGGTTCTGGAGCGAGTGGTTGTGGACCAGATCCAGGTGCTTTGGGAAGAAACTGATTTTCGGGATCCATTTCAAGGGTTTAGGTATGGTTTTGGCACAGAAACTGCTCACCCTGTATGACTTTTGTTGAGAGAGAGACAAGAAAACAAGTCCCTGTTAATTCTTTTCGACCTCTCAGCGGCTTTTGATACGATTGACCATGGTATCCTTCTGGAGTGACTCTCTGAACTAGGGATGGGTGGCACCACTTTGCGGTGGTTCCAGTCCTACTTGGATGGTCATTCCCAGAGGGTTGCAGCCCTGTGGAACCTTCAATGTGGGTTCCGCAGGGCTCAATCCTATCCCCCACGTGGCAAGGTAGCTCACTGGAGCAAGACGGTCTGAGCATATTACACCGAACCTGGTCCACTGGCTACCAATTAGTTTCTGAGCCCAATTCAATGTGCTGGCTTTGACCTATAAAGCCTTAAACAACTTAGGACCGCAATACCTCAAGGAACGCCTCTTTCCATATGAACTTACCTGGACCCTGAGATCATATTCTGAGGCCCTCCTTCATGTGCCTCCTTCTCAAGAAGTCCGGAGGGTGGCAAAATGAAAATGGGCCTTCTCTGCAGAATGGGCCCCATCTGTGGAATGCTCTCCCCAGGGAAGTTCGCCTCGTGCTTTCATTACATTTAGGTGCCAGGCAAAAATGTGCCTTTTTAACCAGGCCTTTGGTTGATCTGTTTGAGATCCTATACCCTTTTAAAATGTGGCTCTTTTCTGGTTGTTGTGTGTTATTGGGTTGTTGTTTTTATTTTGATTATATATATGTACTGTAGATTTTCTAGACAGCATTTTAAAAAGTAGAGACATCACCTTGCCAACAAAGGTCCGTATAGTAAAAGCTATGGTTTTCCCAGTAGTGATGTATGGAAGTGAGAGCTGGACCATAAAGAAGGCTGATCGCCGAAGAATTGACACTTTTGAATTCTGGTGCTGGAGGAAACTCTTGAGAGTCCCATGGACTGCAAGAAGATCAAATGCATCCATTCTTAAGGAAATCAGCCCTGAGTGCTCACTGGAAGGACAGATCGTGAAGCTGAGGCTCCAATACTTTGGCCACCTCATGAGAAGAGAAGACTCACTGGAAAAGACCCTGATGTTGGGAAAGATGGAGGGCACAAGGAGAAGGGGACGACAGAGGACGAGATGGTTAGACAGTGTTCTCGAAGCTACAAACATGAATCTGACCAAACTGCGGGTGGCAGTGGAAGACAGGAGTGCCTGGCGTGCTCTGGTCCATGGGGTCACGAAGAGTCGGACACGACTGAACGACTAAACAACAACAACAACAACAACAACAACTGTAGATTTTATGTTGATCTTTTCTGTGAACTGCCCTGAGACCTCTGGGTATAGGGCGGTATATAAATTCAATAAATAATAATAGTCATAAACCACCCTGTGATCTTTGGATGAAAGGCAGTGCAATAATAATAATGATGATGATGATGATGATGCCACTGGTTAATGACCCTTGTTTGTTTAAGGAGCTGTCTGTCAATGACAAGGCAATTCTGGAAGGAGAGAATGGTTTTGGTAATGCAGCTCAGCTTTCCTTCCTCACTTGGTTGGGTGATGAATATGAAATAATAATAACCAGACTCATCTTGGAGGTGGAGATGGAAAGACACAGAAGCCTGATCTTGCTTTCTGTGAGGATCCAGTGCTATGGTATTGGGGAGCACTCCTCGAAATAAATCACAGCCCTCCATATATCACACAGTCCCCAGTTACAGTCACTCTAAGGAAATCAAGCCCAAGGTATGTGCTGGTACCCCTTAAATTTCTCATCAGTTGAGGATTACAGTGTGTGTAAAAATGAACAAGGGGTGGAGTACTCAGGTGTGATTGGTGTGTTTCTTTTCTTTTCTTTTGCTTTTTTATATCCCACTTTTCCTTCAAAGAAGGTGGCGTACATGGCTCCTCCCATCCTCCATGTACTGTAGTTTAGGCTGAGAGTTGCCTAGGGTCGCCCAGGGAACTTCATGGTTGAATGGAGATTTGGACCCTGGTCTCCCAGGTCCTAATCTAACACCCTATACCACAACTAACCCTATACCACAGCAACTCAACAACTACTGCTTTGGCAACATGTTCTATTTACAATGCTGATCCTGTCAAGAGTCTCACAGAACCTATTCATGTCCCAGCTTTCCAGACAGCAATCTGCCTTTTAAAATCAGTCAGTCATTATCTTCAAGTGTGTCAACGCATGCACACTCTATGAAGCTATTCCCTATTTTATGATGACACATCAGCCTAATAAATATATCATATTTCAGTTTTGCATGTAACTGGTTCTTTATTTGGCTGTATGCTTTACATGAGATGTTATTTATATTACCTCGTTCTCCCTTTGCACCTGGAAGTCCAGGAAGTCCTCTACCAGGAATACCTGTAAGATGAAGATAGTGGCACCGAGGTAAGGCAATTTAAATGTTCTCCATAAATTAAATCTCACTGTTGTATCAAGGCCCCTGATGCTGGTTCACACATTAGAAATGAACTACTGTATTTTTTGCTCTATAAGACGCACCAGACCATAAGACTCACTTAGTTTTTGGAGGCGGAAAACAAGAAAAAAATATATTATGAATCCCAGAAGCCAGAACAGCAAGAGGGATTGCTGTGCAGCGATCCCTCTCACTATTCTGGCTTCTGGGATAGCTGTGTGAAGCCTCTTCAGGGCAGGGAGAGCCTTCATCCCGCTGCCCTGAAGAGGCCGTGTGTGGCTAAGCCAGAAGCTAGAACAGCAAGAGGGAGACAAGATTTAGGAACTGCAGCCTCACATGCAAAAGCTGTTTTATGTGACTGAGAGCAAGGTATAAGGATCTATCACCCACTCACCCACCCACCCCAATCCTGCTGGGTTCTTAAACTGAGCAAACTGTAGTATTTAGGGTGGGAAGAAGTTGGGAATTCTATTTCTCCAGCTTATATTACAGTGTTAGACTTTCACAGTGTCTCTCTCTGGCCTTTTCTTCACTTTTTGTAGGCCAGAAGTCTTGCCTGGACACAGCATGGAGGAGAATGGGGGAGCATTACGGAACTCATATTTCTCTACCCACATCTCTGGGGACTGTGAGAGAGCAGAAGGCAAGCAACCAGGCAACCAGGGGCAGAATACAGCGAAATACAGGGATACAGGGAAATAGATCTGAGTGAAAAGTGAGGCCATAGAAGGTGTGTATTCTGCAGCTGCAGGCAGAGGTGATTTTACAGCAGCACAACCGATTCAACCACACTAGGTGCCATGCTGCAGGGGGCACCACAACAAAGCTGTAGAACAGAGTGCCAGAGGTGGTGGGGCGAGCAGTCTCTTAGTGTCACACAGGGTGCTGTTTGAAATTTGAGAACCCAAAGTCTGCCACTGCTGCAGAGGAAACCTCCAGAGTTGAGAGGAATTAAGATAGGAGCAAAGCTAATGGATACATTAGAGCTCCTTTCACTTGCTGGCTCAACCAAAGCAGGGGACAGACAAGAGGGGAAAAAAAACCCCTTCAGTTGGGTTGGAGTTCATAAAAGGTACCAAGAAGACTTTGGGTAGTGCCAGTGGTGGAGCTTCATGCTCTGGCACCGGGGGGTGGAGAGCAGGCGGGGGTGTGGCACACTGCTTGCAGGGGTGTGGCGCTCAGCACAAGTGGGGGGCAGCCGCGATGGCACCCCACCGGGATCGCGCTGCTGGGGGCAATGCGCTCCCACCGCACTCCTCTTCCTTTGCCAGTGGGTAGTACATTAATTTAGGTGACCATTCCCAACCGCCACAAAGGAATATGTCAGCTGACCTGGAAACTCTATTATAAGTAGAAATAATAGCATGAACAGTGAAAAAACAACCCATAATTCAACCTCCCAAAGATAATCTTTCTAGATAAGGACGTGTGTATACAAGTTTCTGTGGCAGTTTTATTTAATTTCATTTTTGCACATTTTGCCAAGGACAAAACCATTTCAATAATCATTTTGCCACATGAATCACTGCTGTGGAGTTTATAATATTCCTATATAGTCAAGCTCTAGCTGTCCATCCCTAAAAATTGAAGACGTATTTTGTGGCCATGTACACGGGTCCCTGTGTAAAGCGTACTTTCATTTGAACAGTTAAAAATAGTTGCATTTGCAGTGTACATACTGAGCAGCATCTAGAGGAAGTTAATTGTTTTTAAATTTTCTAGATTGTCCCCAGAATCTGAACAATTCACTGGGTATCCTGCCATCCCTCAGGATATTGGCAGGGCTAAAACATCAATCTTCACTTGCTTAAACATATATATTAAGCAAGGCATCTTGCTTACCACAGGCATCTACTGTGGTAAAAATATTACATACTAGAAGAAAAAGAAGAGAAATATCTCACCTGGGTCACCCTTTGCACCAGGTGAGCCTGGGATTCCATCGTGTCCTGGCTGGCCCCTTTCTCCAGGAGCTCCTGGGGGACCTTCAGGCCCAAGGTCACCTGCAAAAGATAAACAGACAAATTTTGAGGAACAAAATGGTGGAATCGTGGAAACAGCTGGTGCAGAATTCAATGGGCAGGCTGCTCACTGGGGCACCTATCCTGGCCAGATTAAAAATGCTGGTTTTGACTTATGAAGGCTTAAATGGCCCAGGGTTGCAACACTTCAAGGACCATCTCTCCCCATATGAACCGACCTGGGGCTTTTCTGCCATGGCTCCCCACTGGTGGGATGCTCTCCGCAGCGAAGCTTGTCTGTCATCTCCATTTCATACCTTCAGGCACCAAGTGGAAACATTATTTGCCCAGGGCTTTGGCTGATTAAAAAATCTATGGTCTTTTAAATGTGTCAGGGTGTCTGAGTTATTGATTTTTAAAATTATTATTATGTTATGTGTTTTTATAGTGTAAACCGCCCAGTGATCTTCGGATAAAGGATGGTGTATAAGCAGCAGCAAGAAGAAATGGTGTCCATCAAGAAAGTGTTCTGAATCTTAAAATGTAGGTTGCCAATTTTTCTGTTGCCTAACTTTATTGCTATCTTGAAAAATTGTGACAGACTATTTGTTATTACAAAAATTGTGACTTACACAATTTTCAAAAATCTCTTCACATGTACAAAGTTGGGTTTCCTGCAAAACCCTTTTTCTGGCTCACATGAGCATATTAACGTGCCAAATCATGAATGATATTTTGATAAGAAGATTATAAAACAGGACACTGCAGTTAAAATAAATTTTCTTACTTTCAATCAATACATTTTGCTACATCTACAAATTTGATCTGCAGCACTGTTGAGCTCTGAAGCTGAAGTTGAGTCCACAGATCTTACACATGTACGAACTGCAATGTAACATTTACAGTTTGTGGCACATGTCATTTTGCTGTTTTTACACTTGCACCAAGGAGTTCCACATCCCTTCTGGCATCCACAAGGATTAATATTTTTGAAGGAGTCAGGGGTGGCATCACTTGTTAGCAGCACAGGTTGCAGTTCTCTGTTTTCAAATGTCCAACGCAAGTCTTCAAGGCTTGATTTCTTGAAATGACAAGCTTCGTTCCACACTGCTTTCATGATGAGTTGTTTTTGCACCATTTTGGTGCCATTCCCTGGTTAATATAATTTATTAATTTTGCAGCAACGTGCGTAAATATGGTCAAGCGCAAGTGGAATGTGCATGTCATGTGTTTATGTGCCTGTAACTCTCTGGCCAGAGGATGCCATGTTGCTGTCCTCTGACTCAAGAGTGCTCCAGCGCAAAAGCCCTAGTGGAAGCACAGTTTATCCTCTTCCCCAGTCAACAGGCAGGGGTCCTTTAAACAAGAGGCTCCTGTCACTGAAGCTAGCAACTGAGCCTGAGGATGAATGCTGCTAAAGCAGTATTTATATTATTTTATTATTCATCCAAGAAGGCTCCTAGAGTGGGTAACAACAAGACAGTCTACCTCTCATGGAAACTGCAGCCCATGGGCCATACAAAGCCCTCCAATACTTTTGAAGCACCCTGTGGGGCACCCCAACATTTCTGTGGAATATCTGTGTGTGATTTTTAAAACCCCCAATTTCAAGCTGTTCCTAACCTCCCTGGGGTTTCACCTAGCACCCTCAGATTACTTTCAGGAGTTTCCTGTGCGCTGAGGCTTCAAAGTGCTCTCCAAAATGTTCTATTCACTCTGTTGATGCTTCTGGGTGCAGTTTTGGGAACTGATGGTGATGTCTTCTGAAGTTGAAGACTAATGATTACTGGTGATAGTTGCCAAAGGTACCACAGTGGGAAACAGACAGAAGAACAATGGCCAAGCAATTAGCAAAAGCAGTCAGCTGGGGATTAACTAGCACTACTTTGCTGTGCTCTATTCAAATATACAGCACTTTAGAAAAGTCTCAAAATGCTGATTTCTCTTTAACTATTTACAGTGAACTTGCGACTTATGCAATTTTAGTATTATGTGGTTAATAGCCAGTTGGTTGAAATCACACAAATGAAATGCATGTAAAGTGGAGAGCTTAAAAGCTCTTTCTGTGCAGGATTTTCCTGCTGTGGAAAGAGTTTTTATGCAAGGTGCAGACCCTGCCTACCAGCTCTGGGAAGCTCTCATGAGATCTCACTCACACATACACACCCCGGAACATAACCCCTGTATACGTTGTGAGTCTACTGTACCTGAAAAGTACTGTCCTCTGCTAAAGATTGCCAATTCTGCTCTCTTTCCACACACCTCAGCAACACAGGTTTACATCTTTTGTCTAGCAGAAAGCTCTACTGAATATAATTATTTCTGAATAGATATGATTTGAATTGCTCTTATGGACCCGTCTCTCTGTGTGTGTAGAGATGGGTGAAGACTGCTTGTCTTACCCAGTGTGTGCATCCCCGTCCCCCCCAGTGTGTATGTCTGCTGGCATGCAGCCCACAGAGGTGTGGTAAATCCTCAATGTGGCACTCAAGCAGAAAAGGGTTAACTATCCAAGTCTTGTGGAGTCTCCACCCTGAGCCCTGCATGGAGCTGCCCAGAGTGCTAGTGCCTTTCCTTCCAATTATGAGAATGCGCTGGTCATCTATTGAAGCATCTGATTATCATCTTATCCACTTTTTAAGGCTCTTAGGCATTATTAAATCTGTTCCCAATATGGGCTAATATGGTCCAGAATTATGTTATATAAAGCCAGAACTGCAACACAGAAGAGTTCAATAAGCTTGGCTTGCAAAGTTTTGCTTTCTTTTGTTAGCAAAGTCACTTAAATAAGGCAGCTGAAATCTATAGAGAAAAGAAATTCTGATAACATTTTACTGAGGGAATTGAACAAAAATATTGTATAATTTTAAGAGAAAGAAACAGGAAAGCCTGAAGTAGGAAAGACAGAACCTCCCTCATTTACCCTATTAGCTGGTTTATTGAAAACAGAATTCACTCTTAAATTATACACTGAATTATCTCTGTTGTTGAATGTCTAACATACTTGTCAAATTATATTTTTGCCTTCTAATTTTAAAAATCCACATGCCCTTAACATCCATTTTTTAAAAATGCTGTGTAAATCACAAAGAGTAACCATTATGTTGCTGTTTTTAGAGTGAAATAGCAATTTTGACTTCAAAAATATTATTTATTTACCTTTTTCTCCTTTTAAGCCAGGAAAACCATCTAAGCCTGGTAATCCCTTTCCACCTTTTTCACCTGGGATTCCTGGAATACCTTTATAATAAAGAAATATAAGGTTTCAGTGTTGTCAGCTGAGTACTTACTAGGCTTAGCTTTATCATAAAATACTGAAAGAAGCTTTGGATCACTTACCTGGAGAACCCTGAAGACCTGCTAGCCCTTTGGCACCTGGGGAGCCAGGGATTCCTGGAATTCCTGGAACACCTCTTTCACCTTTCTCTCCAGGCACGCCAGGAATACCTGTCTTTCCTGGGTCTCCCTGTAGGGTAGAAAAATGAACAGTAAATTCTGCAAACATTTAACAATTACAATATGCATTCTAAAATCATTATAGTATTCATATCTAATGTCTGAACTCACTGTAGTTACACTAAGGTAAAAACTATGTTTTACAGCCCAACTGTAAGTACAGTTAGCATGCCAGCTGCCTCTCCACTACAAACCAACCCTGAAGAAGGACTAGGGGGGATGCTCATCAAATTTGCAGATGACACCAAACTGGGAGTTTTCAAAATGACCTTAAAAGAATGGAGAACTGGGCCAAAACTAACAAAATGTACTTCACTTGGGAAATTGGATGGGTGACACATGTGAAAAGGATTGAGGGGGTCTTAGCAGACCACAACCTTAACATGAGTAAACAATGTGATGCAGCAGCAAAAAAGCTAATGCTATTCTAGGCTGTATCAACATAAATATAGTGTCCAGATCAAGGGAAGTAGTAGTACTGCTCTGTTCTGCCTTGGTCAGACTATATTGGGTTCTGGGTCCAATTCTGGGCAACACAGTCAGAGGCGGAGCTAGCAGGTACCCGGAGCGGCGGGGGCGGGGCTAGCATCCCAGGGGGTTGTGCCAGTGGCAGCAAGCGTCCCAAGGGGGGTGCCGCCTGCGGAGATGTCACCCCTCCTCAGGGATGACACCCGGGGCAGGCCGCACCCGCCGCACCCCCCTTTCTCCACCAGTGAACATAGTTTAAGAAGGATATTGACAAACTGGAACATGTGCAGAGGAGGACAACCAATATAATAAAAGGTCTGGAAACCACGACTTATGAGGAATGTTTTAGGGAGTTGGGTACATTTAGCCTGGAGAAGAGGAGGCTGACAAGAGGTATGATAGACATCTTCAGATATCTGAAGGACTATCACATGGAAAATAAAGCAAGTTTTTTATTTTTTTTATTTTATTACTTTTCCTCTTTTAACTGTTTAACATGGTTGCACTGAGATATATCTTTGTTTACATTAGAACATATGACATAAAATTGCATAAAAATAAAAATAAAACAACAATAAACACTCAGATAAATGAAAGCTTATTTTCTGCTGTTCCAGAGAATAGGTCCTGAACGAGGGGATTAAAATTACAAGAAAAGAGATTCTGACCAAATATTAGGAAGAACTTTATGGAACTAAGCAGAACAGACTCCCTTGGAACCAATGAGGAAGGTGGTTATGTTTAGCCTGGAAAAGAGATTTCAGACATCTCAAGGGCTGTCACATGGAAGGGGGAACTTGTTTTCTCCTGCTCCAGAGGGTAAGACTAGAACCAATGGATTCAAGTTACAAGAAAGGAGATTCCAACTAAATATCAGGAAGAACTTTCTGATGCAGGTACGTAGCCGTGTTGGTCTGACACAGTTGAAATAAATAAAAAAATAAAAAATTGTCCAGTAGCACCTTAGAGACCAACTAAGTTTGTTCTGGGAATGAGCTTTTCATATCTGAAGAAATGTGCATGCACACAGCTTACGCAGAACACACTTAGTAGGTCACTAAGTTGCTACTGGACATTTTATTTATTTATATTTATTTATTTCAACTTTCTGATGGTAAGAGCTGTTTGACAGTGGAACGGTCTCCCTTGGGAAGTTGGAGACTCTCCTTCATTGGAGGTTCCTAAACAAAGGTTGGATGGCCGTTTGTCAGGGATGCTTTAGCAGTGACTCCTTCATTGCAGTGGGTTGGACTAGATAACCCTTGGGGTCCCTTCCAACTCTACAATTCTATGAAACCATCCTCAGGAACGAGATTTATGCAGTTGAGAAATAGGGCGGATCGGGGCTGCTTAACCCCCCCCCCCAATTGATTATCCTGAAGTTTCTCCTGAAACTTGCTTCCCAGATTCTTTTATCACTGTGGGGCTTTGAGTCCATATTTAACCTCAAACCCTTCAAGGGAAAAAGCAGTTAGGGGTAGTTCAAGGGGAAAACATTAGGTGAGCAAAGCATCCCACCACCCATTTCTTCACTGCAAATCACTTCCCAATACAATTCTGAAGCAGAGAAGTGGACTAATATTATACATAGCTCCATTGTAATGTGCAGATGAAAAGAACTAAATTTTGCATGTTCATAAAGGCTAGTGCCTTTTAAATTTTTGGCCGCCTCAGCTCCTGGGAACCAGCACCCCCTGGCCAGCCCCAGAGGCACCATTCGCCTGGGGAGCTTATAGCCAGGGCTGCAGCAACAAACAGCCACACAAACCTTTGGGAGGCAGAAAAGCAAGAGGGCATCAGAGGAGGGAGGGAAGGAAAGAAAGAGGGACAGAGTCTAGTGTTGCCTGCAGCACCCCTGACTATCATTCAAGGCACCCCAGGGTGCCATGGCACACTGGTTGAAAACCCCTGAGACCAATGCTTTTTGGGAGAAGGCAGCTTCCAATGCAAATGCCCTTCTATCCTCAACAATTGTTTTGAATACAGCCCGTACTCTTGCACATCAGTCTTATGCCTTGGAATCAGAAAGAGATGCATTGTGCAAAGAAACTTTTACATTGTTTAGGTTATTTAACATAGTTTATGAACAACTGTGGATGGATACCTTCTCACCAGGAGCCCCGGGGAAGCCAATTCCTGGAAGCCCAGCCTGCCCTTTTTCACCTTTCACACCTTTTGCTCCAGGTAACCCATGTTTCCCTGCCTCACCAGGAAGGCCTTGCACACCCTTTTCTCCTGATGGTCCTAAAAATAAAAGTTTGGATTATATTATATTTTTCTTTCTTAAAAGTAACATAATGTGTTAAAACTAATCTGAACATTTTGGTTACTGGGAAATGGGTGGGAAGTTAGCTGATATATAATTCCAAATAGCCAAAGTTAATATTACCTGGGAGACCCATTTCTCCCATGGACCCTTTCTGTCCAGGAGCTCCTGGTTCACCCTGGTATCCTGGAGGGCCTTGGTCCCCTTTTGGCCCTAAAATGGAAAGGGGATATTAAAAAATATATTGAACTACATGACTCATTAAAATACAATGTAAAGGTGCCTGCTAGATTATGAAAGAGCCCAGCAATGCTATAAAATAGAACTGTAATTAGTAGTCACACGCAGAGGCTTCACATTAGTGATAAAAAGGAAATCAGGGTTTCATACCTGCTTGTCCAGGTAGACCAGGCTCCCCATCCTTCCCTGGCATTCCTGGTGTGCCAGGATCCCCTGCAGTTCCCTTTTCTCCTAATGGTCCCAGATGTCCTAGAAAGCATAAAAATGTTGCTTTGTGTCATGGTTCTCTTTCTACCACATCTGAAGTATGTGAGAATCACTCTGAGAATAGCATGACAAATCAGTTGATATAAATTTAGTTATTCTGTTACTGTAATAAATAAATAAATCAAGAGTTTATACAGAATATATAACTGAACTACAGCTTGACTTCATTAGGATTTAAATCTAAATTTCAGTTTTCAACACTAATTTGTTGTTGTTTAGTCGTGTCCGACTCTTCGTGACCCCATGGACCAGAGCACGCCTGAGCAACAAAACGTGAAATGGCAGCAGGGACACAAGTATCTCTAAGTATGTCCAAGGTGCCTTTTTCTCATTTTTAATGGATTCAGGGAGCGGGAGCTTTTAGACAAGGAACACATAGAGCGGAATATCTTATATAGAGAGGATAAAAACATGAATGGTCTGACTTTTTGAAATAAAAAGCAATTATTTCATTATATTCTCCCTTGTTATATGTCTTGTTTCCCAGGATTTGCAACATAAAATGTTTTTAATTGATTTTAACATATTATTTATTATATTGTAACCCACCTTGAGACTGCTTTGGCAAGTAGCATTATTTTAACAAAAACGCATTTTCATAAGCTGGGAGAAGTGATCAGTAAGTATCTCTTATCCATTTCTATGTACATCTGAAGGGCTTTCTATTTTGCTGTGTGAGTGCATGCAGCTGCCGTCTGATTGCCTGCATTCGTTTATTCGCAACGTTTCATATTCAAGAATGCATTATTGGCCTCAGTTGCTAATAAAGGTAAAGTAAAAGGTAATGGACCCCTGGACAGTTAAGTCTAGTCAAAGGCGACTATGGTGTTGCAGCGCTCATCTCTCTTCAGGCAGAGGGAGCTGGCGTTTGTCCACAGACAGCTTTCCAGCTCATGTGGCCAGCATGACTAAACCGCTTCTGGCGCAACAGGACACCGTGACGGAAATCAGAACACACGGAAACGCCGTTTACCTTCCTGCCACAGCGGTACTTATTTATCTACTTGCACTATTATGCTTTTGAACTGCTAGGTTGGCAGGAGCTGGGACAAAGCAATGGGAGCTCACCCCGTTGCAGGGATTCGAACCGCCGACCTTCTGATCGGCAAGCCCAAGAGGCTCGGTGGTTTAGACCACAGCGCCAACTGCATTCCTAGTTGCTAATGATGTGGAAATGAGAAGACAATTAGCAGTGTTTTTTAGCTCCTGTACAAAGCAAAGGAAGAGACATCTACTTAACACAGAAGTCCTACGCTGTCTAAAGAAAAATCATTTAAAGAAAAAAAATAAAATGTCCTTGAAACTGTAGGGCAACAAGTGACTCTGAAACATTTTAAAAGCAGTTCTATGGATCTGGAAAGAGGTAAAATGGAAATTTGATTATCTGTAACGTCACCCTCCCCAGGGATCCTGGAGGGCAGTAACGAGACTGGGATGGCTTTTCCCACCGGTCGGTCAGGCAGGGTGAGGATCGTCAGAGCAGTCTTGCCGCGTGACTGGGGCGCTTGGCTCTCTCCGGCTCCCCTTCCCGGGAGTTGCGCGGGGCGGCATTCAGTCGCTGGGTGGGGAAGACAGGCGGGGCGAGAGGGAGGGAGCCGATCGCAGCCGCCCAGCGCGAAGCCGGCGATCCCGATCCCGAGTCCGATCCAGCGGCAGAAGCGGCGGCAAGCGGACAGGGAGGCGACTCAGTCTCCGTCTCTTTCGCGCTCGCTCGGGGCGGGTTGCGCGGAGCAAAAGGCATCCGCGCCATGCCGGGCAGCGAGAGACTCTTGATGGAATGGGGAGATACCGCAGGACAGGGACCAGAGCGGCAGCCGGAGGCAGGGTAAGTCCCTCCAAGAGGACGGTTCTCACCTGGCTTTTCCTGGGGTAGAGGAAGCTCCGGGGCTCTTAAAATACATAAGGAACCCCTCAAAAGCGCAAGCAGGTGGGCAAGGCAAATTAAGCGGAAAAGAAAGAGATCACCATTCTCGCCGTCTTCTGCCTCCTCCACCCCTCCTGCGCCTCTCCTTCCTTCCAGCGCCTATGCCAAGTCTCCCCACCCGAGGGAGCGCAAGAAAGGCAACAAACGTCCAAGGACTTGGGATGGGCGAGGAATAGGACTCAGGGCCAGCAAGTGGTGGGCGCCCTGGACATTTTCTCCGATTTTGAGCCCTTATCAGCCTCAGTTGAAAGGGAAAAGGCAAGCTGACTGAAGAAGAGTTGAAAGTGTCACCCCTGAAGGGAAGGTATTTTCAATCAGAAGCCAGGAGAGTCCTGGAACTCCCTGAGGAACAATCCATGGAAACAGGCAAATGCTCCAGTGGCAACCAAAGGAGCCAAGTCTACCTTTCCAGATGGACAGCAGTGTTTGGCTACCCTGCCTTTTCCAGACTCATTCCAAGAGCTGTGGAATGCTGAATGGAAAACAGGAGGACGACACAATCCACAGACATTTCCAAATCAGGGCTTTGCGGTTTGGCCTCAAATCTTCTCGGAGAGTCTTCTGCAAACTCCTAGTTGCTCTGGTGTGTATGGACTTTGGGAGTATGGCTGTACCCCTGCTTAGATGATAACCTGATACGAGGCCCATCAAGGGAGCAATGTGAAATGTACTCTCAAAACAACCTCTCCTGCTTCCGATCACTGGGTTGCTGTGGGATGAATGCACCAACAGAGAATTGGCCTTCAGGTCTGCTATATGCATTCCCACCATGGTCCCTGCTGCCCAAGGTCCGACTGCTGAGGGCGGAAGAAGTGGTGGTGACATCCTATTGGCCACACAGGCCTCCCCCATCTGTCCAGGGTGCTTCCCAGCCAAAGGGTTAGGGTTAAATTTATCTATCTTTTGTCAAAGATAATACAGTGGTACCTCGGGATGCGAATGGGATCCGTTCTGGTGCCCCGTTCACATCCTGAAGCGAACACAACCTGCGTCTGTGGGTCGCGTTTCGCCACTTCTGCACATGCACGTGACGTCATTTTGACCACCTGCGCACGTGGCGAAACCCGGAAGTAACACGCTCCGTTACTTCTGGGTCGCGGCGGAGCGCAACCCGAAAATACTTAACTTGAAGCACATTTATCCTGAGGTATGACTGTACAGGATACAGGATGCACACCAATCTAGTGTCTGGGCAGGTACAGTTCCCCACAAATAACTGGCCCCCTCTCCCAAGTCAAATTCTAGCCTCCTTCCCCCAGGGTACACTCATCAGCATACTGCCAGTCCGTGTGCCAGCATCCCTTCTGCATCTGCTTCATTAGAAGGATCTTCTTCAGGGACCATTTGTTCACTACCACCCAGAACTAGTCCATGAGGCAGCCACACTAATATAAGATGGGGGACACCTGACTTCCGGGTTCTGGTAATGAGATATGTCGGCTTCCTAAGAGATCGGACAGCCAGTCGTGCCAGTAATTCCCCTGAGGGTAAATGAGGGTAATTAACCCTGACTACCCTACCCCAGAGGGGGGGGGGTTGTGCCACCCGCAAACCGTCCGTTATCTGCGCTCCGCAACAAGATGCGGAGGCAGGGATGCTGGGTGATGCCCAAGGCATGAATTTGGCAACTCTCCAAACCCTCTCATCACCCGGGAGTCCCTGTTTCCTAAAAATTAAAAGATTTGGCAAAAAAACAGGCATGTTCTGAATGGAAAGAGTTAAAAGAAAAATCTGCTAAACTATACAAAATTGGCAGAGCAAGATCAGATATGGTTAGAACAGCTTGGGCTGAGAAGGAAGATGGTGACGGTAAAAGCTCTGATGCAGTAAGAAAAAGGATATTATCAGAAAAAGCCTCCTTCAATGGGGAGAGATTGGAGATTTTTTTATTGGAATTGCAAAAGGGGTGTACTTTAAAGAGGATGCATTTACTTGCATGGAATATTGCATACAGTTACATACAGTTTGAGAAGAGAGTGGCGGTGAACTCTGGATGCCTGCCAGCTGTCTGAGCGCCCCGGAGAGCTGGTGTGGGTTTTTACAGGGAAACCGCAACTATCTTTGTGTGACTTACTGATTGCCAAGTACATCCCTACAGTACATTTGAAACACCAAAGATTAAAGACAGTGAGAAGTCGCTAATTAATTTCAACCCTGGATACGCCCAGAGCGTATTAGAACAACAATCAGCAGAAAAAGGAGGGGTCATTTTGTGCTTCAAAATATTAAGACTGAGAGCAATGTGAAAAAAGCCCCCTGCGTGATTATAGAAATAAGGAATGGTCAAATAAAACAAGATAGTGAGTTATACCAGCGGCTGACTGATCGAGAGAGAAGATTGTCAATATCAGGATTGGAAAATTGTGAAGTAATAAAGAAGATAGCAGAAAAATAAAGGATGGGCATTTAGCTTTTGAAATCCAGAACATGGGAAGTCCCATTGAAATTAATTAATTTGGATAATATAATTGGCTGTATTGTTTTTTGTTTTTGAATGTGGAAAGATCTGGTTTGATTTGTTATTAATATGTGTGGTTTTTTAAAATTGGAAAATGTATAAAAATTATTTACAAAATAATAATAATAAGATGGGGGACACCTGGCCAACTAGTAGTACATGTGAAAAGGATCTGGGGGACACAAGCTTATCATGAGTCAACACTGTGATGCAGCAGCAAAAAAAGCTAATGCTATTTTAGGCTGCCTCAACAGAAGTTGAGTGTCCCGATCAGGGAAAGTCATTGTACCACTCTATTCTGCCTTGGTCAGACCACATCTGGAATACTGTGTCCAGTTCTGGGCACCACAATTTAAGATGGATAGAAGTGTGTGTACAAGAGGACAACTAGGATGATCAAGGATCTGGAAACCTGAAGGAGCCTGGGTATGTTTAGCCTGGAAAAGGGGAGGCTGAGATGATAGCCATCTTCTAATAACTTAAGGGTTGTCACATGCAAGACGGAACAAGCTTGTTTTCTCCTGCTCCGGAGGGCAGGACTAGAATCAATGAATTCAAGGTACAAGAGAGGAGATTCTAGCTAAATATCAGGAATAACTTTCTGATGTTAAGTGCTGTTTGACAGTGGAAAAAGACTCCACTGGAGGGTGGCAGACAGTCCTTTCTCAGAAGTTTTTAAGCAGATGTTGGATGGCCCTTTGTCATGGATGCTTTATTGGAGATTCTTGCATTGCAGGCGGCTAGACTAGATGACCCTCAGGTCTACAATTCTATGGTTCAATGAAGTCTAGAAGAGCCTTTTTCAGGTCTGAGGAAATAAAATAATGACCACCATTGAAAACTATAACTTTTTGTGCTGGTCACCTTTCCCCACCCTGCAAGTGTCCCTTGGAATGGGACACTCTGGGAAATTTAAAACTTCAAACAGCTCAAATAACTTTCTCTGATAAACCTGAAAATATTTGGCCACTTTTTAAAACTGTTTTTTATTAAAGTTTTCACAATAAAATAAAAAATCTAGAACAAATAGAATTAAAAAGACAAGAGAGGATAGAACAAGAAAATTAATAAAAGGGGGGGGGGACATAGAGATAAAACACCAAAGAGGAAAAAACCACCCTTCTGATTCTCTGTCTGATTTTCATCAGAAAAGGATGATTTAAGACATTCAGTCCATGTTAGTATGCATCTTCTTCACTTTCTGTTAGACCATATGCAAAGATAAGAAGAGGTTTTTTTGCTGGTAAAGGAGGGTAGCTGACGATGCTAGCAAACCTCCTTGAGGTTCTTTTTTATTCTTTATTCTGCAGAATCTTTATTCTGGTTTTTGAGACAAGACAAACACTGAGGAAGGGGGTTCAGTGCATCAGAATGTGTTCAAAATAGAAGAGAAGTTACATGCAAAAGGCAGATGCTATTTAATTTTACAGACCTTTACTTCCTTTATCTCCTTTTTGGCCTTTCATGCTTTCCATGTCTACATGATCCATTTTTCCTGGCTCTCCTCGTAGACCAGCTTCACCCTTTTCACCCTTTGAGCCAGGATCACCTCTGAGCCCCACAGCTCCAGGAAAACCCCTGTCACCTGCAAAAAGCATGTGTTAGTTGAGCACAATTAAGCCTTCATGAATAAGGATATTTTCCCTCCCAGAGCACAGAAAAAACATTCTCAAACCCTCCAAAGAGGCTTGTACATAGAAATGCACAATCAGATTGAAACAGGATTTACTTCCAAGATTTGCACAGTGACAGAAAAAGGCAATCAGTTCTACAAGTACTGAATTCAGGAACAGGTTGCGAAGCAAAATTTGGGAGAGCAGTTATGTGGCACCAGGCGGTGGTGGAGCTTCATGCTTCGGCACCGGGGGGGAGGGGCGGAGAGGGGGGGCCTGGCGCGTGTCCTGGGGGCATGGCACACCACCTGTGAGGATGTGATGCCCAGCGTGGACGGGGCGGCAGCCGCAATGGAACTCTGCTGGGATCGCGCAGCCGGGGGCAGTGCACTCCCCCGCACTCCTCTTCCTCCGCCAGTGGCACCAGGTGAGGGTGGGTGGCTCTGTCCACCAATCAAAGGTGCCTGCAAAGGGCTGCCCACTTCTGGCCCTGGCCCTGTAACAAGATCCTGTTCTGTATCCCTGTGCTAGGAGGTACACATAAACTGCAACATTTTTCTGTACCTCCCACTTGAAGAAAGATTGCAGAGTGATAGAATTAAACCAGGGGTGGGGAACCTTTTCCAGCTGGCAAGCTGGATCCTGGTGTAAGGCAATTTTCCTTTGTGATTCTGCAACGTAAGATCCAAACAGAGCTTGAGGTCAGTGCTGGTCAGCTGATAGGCCTTCAAGCTCTGCTTTGGCAGGAGTCAGGTGCACTATGAGGAACCTCATGAGGAACTCTGCAGCTCAGCCTGATAAGTTGTGGGTGAACATATCAGACGACACAGCGATTCTTCAAACAGCTCTTCTTTAGTCTGAGGCCAGAACTGAACTAAACTGAAGGGCTCAGTCAGCCTGCTTATATAGAGCTCCAGTACCTTGTTACTGTAACAACTTTCTAAAACTTTCCAATCACTGAACGTCACTTTCGATCTTTCTTTTGCATAACTATCTACAGTATCCCACTGCTGGCCCAGGGTGAGAACTTCAGTACATAACACAGCCAATCCCAGCAAGTTTGCTGTTACAGCCTCCTTTGCCAAGGAACAATCCAGAGCATACTTAAAAGATCCCGATTGCTTGTTGGCAGCCAAGACTCTTACCTGTCCCACACCTAACATCACAGATGACGTCAGTTGTGGAGCAGGAGGGTATTCTGTGACAAAGTGGCCTCCCTGGCCAAAGGGGCACAAGCTGGACCTAACCAGGCCTGTGGACCAGAGTTTCCTCACTTCTGAATTAAACCAAAGGCCTGACTTCACTTGGCCAGTTAAGCTACAAATTGCTCTTACCTTTTTCACCTGGAGCTCCAGAAGATCCTGAAGGACCAGGAGGACCCTGGCTTCCAGGTGTGCCCATAACTCCCATTTCTCCTTTGATTCCTAAACCCAAATTGGAACAACTGTTTACATTTCTGTGACTTTTCTAATACATTGCAATTTCACTCTAATAGTTCTGCCCAGAAGGCTTTATTGCTGAGCTCAGACCAGTTCCATGCATCTATGTTACAATTATCTTAGCTATGTGTTCTATTCCCAGTAAATATTGCATGAACTCATACACTGACATACTTTAAAAAAATAAAAAATAAACTAGACAAGATACAGTACTGTACATATAGTGTCTCCACTTTTGATTCATAGTCTTTTTCACAGGTTATTAATGTCATGAACATCTTATGGCTGAGAGAAGAGCGGATATTGTTTTATCATTCTATTGCTTAGTACTAATGTGGGATTTGTGTCAGCATCACATAGGTAGGTCTAGACATACTTAAGACAATTTGGGTAATGAGTTACTTTTTCATTTATAGTTTCTTTCTCATAAGTGTGTTGGTAGTTACGAATAGATAAATAACACACATACGTGATTTGTTAGCCACCCTTCACTGTAAGGCTTGGTTACAGCAATATACCATATTTTTCCGTTTATAAGTTTTTTTAACCAAAAAATTAGGTTTAAAATTGGGGCTTGTCTTATACACGGGTGTCAGAGCTGGCTCCTGGTCCCAGCTCACAGAGGACCAACGCTAGCCGGTAGTAATGTATCAAAGTCTTTATTGAAGTATAGTTTCCATTTCCAAGCCTCAGCGCCCCAGCTCTACGTCTAGGGTCTAGACCGGCGAAGCTCCATCTGAATCTCCACCCCCTGTACACCAGTTTAAGACTCTAATCTTACTCCACCTCTTCCTTCTCTCCTTTCTCCTCTGGGTCCTGCTACCCCCCGGGGTCTCCTCCTTCCTGGACTCTTCCGACGCAGACGTTGACCCCCCTGACTCCTCCCGCTCTCTTCGGCGGGCTTTAGGACCTGGCTCCCTACCCGGGCTGCCAACTGTGCTGCCCTCCTGTATATTTGAACTTGGCGCGCGCGCGCGTTTAACCTTCCTCTTGACCGTTTCCTCGCTCCCTGACGGAGGCGTGGTCAATACTGCCTCCTGTTCTCCCGCTGGTAGCGCGCCGCCTGATCCCGATGCCTGGGACTCCTCCCCCCTACTGCACTCTGGTGTGGACGCTGGTCCGGATTTCCAACTGCTGCTCTCTGAGTCTCCTCTGGCCCCTTCTTCCTGAAGTGCCCCCCTGGGCACTCCCCTTGCCCTGACCATGGGAGCCCCCTTTTGTGAATCCTCCGATTCACTGGAAAGACTCAGAGACCTCGGACCGCTGTCATCGCTGACATTTCCTTCGGACTCCTCCCCCTCGCTCTCCATTTCCTCCCTCTCCTGTGCCTCTGCTCCTGAACCCCTGACAACGGGTAGTGCTGTGGGGGTGTTTTCTTAATTTGGAGTCCCCCAAAATAGGGGGCATCTTATACAAGGGGGCGTCTTATACGTGGAAAAATACAGCAATTGTACAATTTGAAAACAAGTAAAACAGTTTGTAAAGAATTACAAAAACAAGTAAAAAAAACAACCTGAAGCAAAAACAGCACAATATAAGTTAAGCATAACAGAAGAGGTGGGTCCCACAAAAACACCTTTCAGAAATGTGCATCTTAAGCATATGCCAGAAAATGCATACTGAAGATACTAGGAAGAATTCTGCAGAGAGGACTGTTTAGGGGCTGCCACAGAGAAAGCCCTCTCCCAGGCTGCCATTCTCCACACCTCTGAAGGTGGATGAAGGTGTTTTTTTAAAAAAGAAAACATAAGCTTATTTCTGGGTTTTATTGTTTGCTGTGTACCGTATTTTTCGCCCTATAAGACGCACCGGCGCATAAGACGCACTTATTTTGGGGGGGGGGGGATAAAGGGGGGGAAATTATTTCCCCTCCGAGCCCCAAAGAGCAAAGAAGCCAAGACAGCGAGCGGGATGGATCCCGCTCGCTGTCCTGGCTTCGTTTTTAGCCTCGGGGCTGGGGGTCCGAGAGCGATGGCGAAGTTGTGTGCAGCTTTGCCATCGCTCCCGGAGCTTGCAGGGCTGGGGAAGCCCAAGCTTCCCCCGACCCCAGCCCCCAGAATGGGTCCAGGAGCGATGGCGAGGTTGTGCAACCTCGCCATCGCTCCCAGGGCTTGCTTGCAGGGCTGGGAGCTAGGGGCGGGGGAAGCCCGAGCTTCTCCCGACCCCAGCCCCCAGAACAGGCTGTTGCCCGCAAGCCTTGCATGCCCAGGGGGAACTCCCGCCGGGCTCGCAAGGCTTGCGGATAGCTTCCTGAAGCCTGGAGAGCGAGAGGGGTCAGTGCGCACTGACACCTCTCGCTCTCCAGGCTTCAGCGAAAGCCTGCATTTGCCCCATAGGACGCACAAACATTTCCCCTTCATTTTTGAAGGGGAAAAAGTGCGTCCTATAGGGCGAAAAATACAGTATTTATTGGGTTAAATTGTATTTTGAATAGTTTTATTTTCTTTATCTAGATTAAAACCATATGCTTTCTTATTGTTTTAAATGACTGGAGCATTGAATGGCAGGATATAAACTATTCAACCAACAGAATGAACCAATATAATTGAAAATATGATTTGTTTGAACTTCGTATAATTTTTCATTTGTATGGGATGCTGAGTGTGCTTATAGTTCCATTGGGATGTGAAGTTTTTACTGAATTTGCCACTTCTTACATGACATTCAGGTTCTAGGATGCCTGCTTTAGATCAGAAATGTAGAAAGTAGCTACAAAGAATAGGCATAAATGCAAGTTTCCCCCCACTCATATTTATGAATTACATAAGCAGGGTCAGGGAAGTAGCCAGTGTAAAATGGACTACTGTGAATGTACATCTCTTGAAAACAGCTTAAAATTTCAAGGGCACTTCACTCTGAAACCCTTTGACAACATCCTAATTGCTCTTTGTTTTTCGTGGATTTTTTTTTGTCAGGCATGCATTTCTTTTTCAAGCATAATCAAGATACTCAGTACTTTGTATCCCTTTGTATTTTTGAAATGAAAGTGCTCTAAACAAAGGAGAAAAAGTACAGAGTTCCATTTCCTTCTTTCTCATGATACTCCTTATAGAACCACATGTTTCACTCTGTAAAAGAGAGGATAATATGACAGACAATAAATAGTCACTGGAAGGAAGGAAGAATGTGTACCTGGGGCACCAGGGCGCCCTTCTTGTCCTTGTGGGCCAGGCAGGCCTGGCAGCCCTTGTAATCCTGGCAGCCCCGGAGATCCTTGGCTACCTTTATCTCCTTTGGACCCTGGCATGTCTAGCCCAGGAACACCCGGGTAGCCTCTTTCCCCTTTGCTTCCTGGAGGTCCTGCAGTAATAAAGAGAAAATGATACAAAGTGGCTCTTGATAATAAAATGTCCAACACAAGTAAGAACAAATGACATATGGCTCAAAAATGTGGGTAGGGGAATCCTTGCATTTGGATTAATCGTTCTACCCTATTCATTTTTGTTCTCCTGCTACTATTCATGTCAGGTTACTGATGAAAGTTAAGAACCTTATAATGCAACAATTATTGCAAAAAAAAAAAAAATGTACAAACTTCCATTATTCAAGAAATAATAATGAAACAAAACTTGACTTTTCCTAAATGAAATCTTCTGTCAAATTTGAATGTATTGTTTTAGAAGAATACTAAGACTGCAACCCTGTACACAGTTTCCACTGAATTTCTTCGGCGATCATTTCTGGCCAAGTAAGATAGTTTTCCATGAACAGTGAGTCCGTAAGTGACTGTGGAGGTCAATTCTGGAGGGCTAACGACTACTGCAATACTATAACTCCATGCATGTCTACTCAGACATAAGCAGCACATTGTTCAATGCGACTTACCCTCATAGGAGGAGAACATAAATGTTCTAAAATCAATCATCCTGCAGTTTTATTCTGATTGCTGACAAAACTCAGAAACATAAATATACAGTTCCTTAAAAAGAGAATTGCACAGTGCACATCCAAATGAATGTATTTTGTTTAAATGTATGTTACACTGTACATCTTACAAACATTAAATGGAACAAATACAAAAGGAACAATTTACCTATTGGTCCCGGAGGACCAGATTGTCCTGGAACCCCAGGAGGGCCAGGAGGGCCTATTCCTGGTAATCCGGGGGAGCCCTGTAGACCTGGTATTCCAGAAGGACCAGGGTCACCTAAGTGGAAAATCAAACAGTGGTAGCAAGTTAACTTGGGTATTACTAGTTACAGGTAGGTAGCCGTGTTGGTCTGCTGTAGTCGAAACAAAATAAAAAAAATAAAAAAATTCCTTCCAATAGCACCTCAGAGAACAACTAAGTTTGTTATTGGTATGAGCTTTCGTGTGCATGCACACTTCTTTAGATACTAATTATTACTAATTAGTATACTACTTATTACTAATTAGAAAGATTATTTGCCTTTGACTCTTTACCCACTGCTTTTCAGGAGAAGAAATGGTTAAGGAGTAAGCCCTACACAAATCTGGAGTAGAGCCTCTAAGGTGGTTGGATGGCACCTTGTACCCCTCCTCCTGGCAACTTCTGCAGCCAAGCTGGTACCAAACACCTTGCTCTGCTTTCCTTTGGACCACAGCAGTGAGACCAAGATCTCCATACACTCAGGTCCTCCATATACACTAACCAGGCTTGCACCCCAGGGAGGTTACTTTCGTTCTGCAAACACAGCAAAAACAATGCAGGAGCTACCGGTCTCTGCAGCCACAGTAGGTGCTTTTCCAGCAGTTTGACTTCACCCCAGAGATGCACTCCATTGTATCTTGAGATAGACGAATGTCAACAACAACTCTTTGTAGAATGAATGAGTGAATTATTTATTTCATTTATGAAATGCTTCCCATGAGGTATCCCAAGTGATTTACAATACTCCATATACCCTCAATGTCACTAACACTAAAACCTTACAAACATTTATTTGGGAGTCCCTTTTAATTTAATGGAACCTACAACTGAGTAAATCTATTGTATAGGGCCAACATGGTGCTTCCATTGTTGTATTTTGAAAATCAAACGGGAGAAACGACTTCCCTGAAGTGAAGAAAGGAGAAATAACAAGGAGAGATTGAGAGTAATGTGGGAAATAAATGAGGTATAAGGCCACCCAGGTTATGTTTGGCCATAAATGTCACCTAATGTGAATTATTGACGCAGGGGGAAAACCCTGCATCATAACAATTTAGCTAGTAATGCCAAAAAGCTTACCATGGGATCCTGGCTGGCCAGTCACACCTGGAAATCCTTTTTCTCCTGGTATGCCAGGTAAGCCTCGATCACCTTTTGATCCAGGAAGGCCATCTCGTCCTTGTGGACCAGGAAAACCTTTAGGGCCTGGGAGACCTAATCCAGGTTCACCCTTAACGTATTAGAATAATCAGACATTAATAAAATGAAAGCAAGCATCCCATCAACAAATAAGGACAACACTGCAATCCAGAGAGGATTCTTACACAATCTGTCTTTAATACCATAGACCATGGTGTCCTGGATCAAGTGGTGTGTAGGAGGGGCACTGGAGGCACAGTTCCTCCTTGCATGGTTGAGTCCAGTGAGTAGCAAGAGGAGAGTGTTCTTTGGCTCCGTGGCACTTGTTCTGTGGGGTTCTGCAGGGCACTACAGTGGTGCCTCGCAAGACGAAAAGAATCCGTTCCGCGAGTCTCTTCGTCTTGCGGTTTTTTTCATCTTGCGAAGCAAGCCCATTAGCGGATTAGCGCTATTAGCGCTATTAGCGGTTTAGCGGCTATTAGCGGCTATTAGCGGCTTAAGGGATTAGCGGATTAGCTGCTAAAAGGCTATTAGCGGCTATTAAAGGCTTAAGGGATTAGCGGATTAGCTGCTAAAAGGCTATTAGCGGCTTAGATCAGCTGATAAGATGCTTAGATCAGCTGTTAAGCCGCTTAGCGATCAGATGTTAAGCGGCTTAGGGGCTTGGGGAAAAGGGGGGGAGGGGGAAAAACCCCCAGGAATCGCAAGACATTTTCGTCTTGCGAAGCAATCCCATAGCAAATTCGTTTTGCGAAGCACCTCCAAAACGGAAAACCCTTTCGTCTAGCGGGTTTTCCGTCTTGTGAGGCATTCGTTTTGCAGGGCACCACTTTATTTAGTCTCTACTGCTATTTTACAGTGGTGGATGAGAGACAACAAACTGAGTCTGAATCCTGAGAAGATGGAAGCTCTGTGGGCAGGTGATTCCTGGGTCTGGAATAGTTGGACTAGTTGCCCATTCCAGATGGGATTGCACTTCTTAAAGAACAGGGACACAACTTGTGGGGAGGTCCATCTTTGTCATTAGAGGCCCAAGTGACCTAGGACTACATTTACCAGCCCCATTTTGTATGCCACCTATAATTGAATCTGAATTGGGATAACCTAGCCGCTGCAGTCCAGGCATGGCTATCCATGACAATGGATTACTGCAATGTGCTCTATGTGGGGCTGCCCTTGGGCCTGCTCTGGAAGCTCCACCTAGTGCAGAATGCAGCTGTGAGGCTGCATGATGGGGGCAAATTCCATCAACATATTTTTGTAAACTACTTTGAGGGTTTTCTCTCTCTTTTTACAATTAAGCAGTGACCTCTGCTAAACATTTACACCGTCTGGCTATATTTTACTGAGCCAGGTCCATGTTTCTTGTGTAAAGTCCCAAATGACTTGGGTGCACGATGCCTTATGGCCTGACAAGAGTTATATATTGGCTTGATTACTGAGATAATCCAGTGGAGCACTGCTACTTGTCCCCCCTTTACAGAGGCTTGACTGCATTCAGCTAGAAGCTGAGCATCTAGTCTAGCCATTTCTATGCAGTGGAAAACTCTTCCATTCAGCAGGCATCCTTGTTACTGACTTTCAGATGTCTCTTTAAAAGCTTTTTATGCTGACAAGCTTATGCAGCTTTTTAAAACTTTCTTGTTTTGAATTACTATTTTGTATTGTTTTTTATGTTGTTTTATTGTCGACTCACAACTTGCACAGGGGCCATGTTCCAGGCATAGCATGTAAAGCCAAAATGGTATATGTCAGGGAAGAGTTAGAAGTTTTCAGTTTCTCAGAGGGAGAAAGCATTCCCCAAGGGGGGAGGGAGAACAGTGAATCTAATAGAAGGGAGCAAGAGGAACAACAGGGAGGGACCAGCTGTTCACAGGAAAGGCAAGGGTTCAGTTCTAGCTCAGATTCGGAGGAGAGGAGATACAGGCCAGCTCTAGCCAGGAGGTTAGAAAAAAGAGCGGGAAAGCGAAGGGAGAGGCGCCTTCGCCATTTTGAGGGTGGCTGGTCATGGAGAAGCAGAGCTCAGAAGGTATCTGAAAGAAGTGACTCTGAGGAAGAATATTTAAGAACCGTTTATAAGATTGTTTTGTTAATACGCAATAAAAAGTTATAAAAGAACAAGAAGCGTTTGTGTGGTGATCTGAAGAGGACAACGACCAGTCCTGACACAGCGGTTCTTACCCCACCCCAAGCAAGGGGCCATCTGACATCTCAGAAGAGTCTCCCAGAGTCAGTAAGCAAGGTGGAGAGCTTAAAAGCTCTTTTGGCACCAGGAAAACCTGGTGTAAAAGCTTTTAAGCTTTCCATGTGTTTCATTTGTGCCAGCCAGTCATCACGCATGTAAAGTTGAAACTGCAAATTAAATGCATGTAATTTGATGTATATGCCTAAAGTCAACGTGCAACATACCTGTGTGTGTGTGTGTGTGTGTGTGTGTGTATATATATACAGTGGTGCCTCGCAAGACGAAATTAATTCGTTCTGTGAGTTTTTTCGTTCTACGAGTTTTTTCGTCTTGCGAAGCACCACTGCGTATTGACGGTTTCCCGTAGGAATGCATTGGCGGTTTTAAAAAAAGGCGCAAGACGTTTCGTCTTGTGAAGCAAGCCCATAGGGAAATCCGTCTTGCGAAGCAACTCAGAAAACAAAAAACTCTATCGTCTTGCGAGTTTTTCGTCTTCCGAGGCATTCGTCTTGTGAGGTACCACTGTGTATATATATATATATATATATTTCCACTATAAAGATGAATGTCCTCACCAAGTTAATATTTTTATTTCAAATGATCCTAATACTGGGTGAAGCAGGCTGCCTCAAGACATGACAAAATGAGATCTCCAAGTTTTTATGGGAAGGGAGAAGACCCAGAATCAAACACCTAATTTTAATTGATATAAAGGACAGAGGAGGCTTTTCCCTAACCGATCTGAATTTATACTGTGAGGCAGCCTGCTTCACTTGGTTAAGGTAAAGGTAAAGGTACCCCTGCCCATACGGGCCAGTCTTGACAGACTCTAGGGTTGTGCGCACATCTCACTCTAGAGGCCGGGAGCCAGCGCTGTCTGCAGACACTTCCGGGTCATGTGGCCAGCGTGATGAAGCTGCTCTGGTGAACCGGCACCAAAGCAGCACACGGAAATGCTGTTTACCTTCCCGCTATAAAGCGGTACCTATTTATCTACTTGCACTTAAGGGTGCTTTCGAACTGCTAGGTGGGCAGGAGCTGGGACCGAACGACGGGAGCTCACCCCGCCGTGGGGATTCGAACCGCAGACCATGCGATCGGCAAGTCCTAGGCGCTGAGGTTTTACCCACAGCGCCACCCGCGCCACCTGCCACTTGGTTAAAGGAGTGGTGTATTTTGCAAGACCCGGACCTCCTAGACTTGGAGGGTTTTGATAATCAATGGGGATGGCATGCATACCTAATTTATGGGACAGCCAAAATACATAGAAATTTTACAGATCAGGAAATTTGTTAGAACCCAAAGTCCCATGGTGGACATCTCTAACAGAAGCCTCTGCAGTGAAAAAGAAATCTGGCCTACATATAAAATACTCTTAAAGAAAGAAGACAACCAAATAAAACTAAAAAGCTTTGAGGAACTAAGAGTATATTTCCGATTGGTTACAATACCATCAAATATTTGAGAAATTTAAATATGATAAACAAAAGGGTTTTGCAACAGAAATTTCAAGATTTGAATCTGAGCTAGTAAATTCCAAAAGCAAAGCCTTCTATAAAATGTACAGCGGCCATGGTCAAGTGGTCGCAAGACTTCGGTTAAGCAATAACTATGTCCCAACTGGAAATTTTTGGAAAAATAATTGGAAGTTCACAGCTTGTTATACCCTAAGAGAGAATTTTTTTTAAAATGCAACATCAATTATATTTAATGCCCTGGAAACTTTCTAAGATGTATAAGAGTGTCCTAAGCGACTGCTGGAGATTTGGAGAAAAACCAGGCACTTTTTACCACATGTGGTGGCAATGCAAAGAAAATTAAGGCGTTTTGGGAAGACATCCACTTAGAATTGCAAAGAATGTTAAACATCTCCTTCGATAGAAAACCAGAAGCTTATCTTCTGGGAATTACAGGTTTGGACACTCCTTTAAAAAAAAAAAAAAGGATATATTTTTATATGCCATGGTTGCAGCAAGAGTTCTAATTGCTGCAAATTGGAAATCTGATAAACTTCCATCTACACAAAAACTGACTGAATATGTGGAACTAGACAGCTTATCTGAAAAAATAAAGAATAAACCAAAACAGACATTTGTATCAAAATGGGAAGTCTTTAAAATATATTTGAAAAATGTTTACAGTAGCTTGAATTCCATTGCATTTGACTAATATCAGTAGTAGCCTTAAGAACGATGTGAGACCTAAGACAAATTAAGAATTACACTGGTGCCCCGCAAGACGAATGCCTCGGAAGACGAAAAACTCGCAAGACGAAAGAGTTTTTTGTTTTCTGAGTTGCTTCGCAAGACGGATTTCCCTATGGGCTTGCTTCGCAAGACGAAACGTCTTGTGCCTTTTTTTAAAAAACCGCCAATGCATTCCTATGGGAAACCGTCAATGCACAGTGGTGCTTCGCAAGACGAAAAAACTCGCATAACGAAAAAACTCACAGAACGAATTAATTTCGTCTTGCGAGGCACCACTGTAGTTAAAATATGATGACAGTTTGTATTGGCAGCAGGTTATGTGTAATTGAATTAAGATGTAGGTGGGAGGTCCGGCTTATAGTTAAAAGATTATTTTTCACTTTAACATTTTGTGTTTTTTAGTTCTTTTATTATAATTTCTACTTGTTTTTCATTTGGTAACGGTGTAACTGGTGTTTTCTTTTTTGTGTGTATTAATAAAAAAATCAAATGCTAATGATAAATATGTCTAATAAGCTAAAAAGTAAAAACTTTATGCCATTCCCACATCACTGGTTAATCTACTGTGATGTTATAGAATAATAATGAACTTTGTAATATCACAGAACCAAGGTGCCAAGCAGAAGAAAGTTCTCATACAGTTTTGTGAGGGGGATGAAGAATTGATTTGGAAGGAATAAACATTTCACATGGGATGGGAGAAGATGCATCATGTCAGCAGAAGAGGCTAATGGAGATAGCAAGAAAGGTTCAGAAATTAAACAGAAAAATTTGAGAAGAAGGTGCCCTCTTGGTAGTTCCACACTAGAGGAAGTTCAGGGGTGGTGGCCCAGGAGATGGCATTATTAGTAGGAGTCCCTAAGCTGTGGAACCTCCTCCCTAGAGAGGTGTGTCTGGCACCTTCCTTATGTAGCTTTTGACATGTGGTCATGTCCTCTCACCTTTGGCACTATATGTGTGTGTGAACTTGCCCTGCTCTCTTGACTTAAAGTTGTCATAATTGATTTTAATATAGTATTTTAAAAAATTGTTTTAACCCGCCCTTGGACCTCATGGTGAAGAGTGGATAAGAAATCAAATAAAAAACAGCTTCCTTCCTGTCCTCTAGCCGCAAAGTCCCTGCCAAAAAAGAAAAAGGAAAAATACAATTGTGCATGAAATGGAAGAGCTCCAATTCTGCCCGAATGAGATAGAGCTGGTGTCAGATGACATCCCCACCGTCCGGAGAAACACAAAGTATGCCTGAATAATCCAGGGGAGAATGTCAAGCCATGCATTAGCAATGCCTTCCTGGAGTCTCTACAGAGGATGGCCAACGTCTGAACCTCCATGACTGCTAGTACCTGCAGCTATAATTGGTAGAAGTTAGATGAAGCTCTTAATAAATACCTTTTGTCCGTGTGACCCTTGTGCACCTGGTAACCCTGGAGAACCGGGTTCTCCCTTTTCTCCAGTTACACCTGGTGGACCTGACTGACCAGGAAAACCTACAAAATCAAAGACATGATAATACGGCTCAATACGCAGTTATATTAGAAATCCAATTTTTAAAAATACAGGGAATGACTGGATTTGAAAGCAGTAATTTTAATCTGTTTTAGTATTTTAACTTGTATTTTTTAAAGTAGGGTTGTAAATATTTATTGCTTTTACTGTTTTATCTTTTGTAAACCACTTCAAGTTGTTTTTTTTAATAATCAAGCAGTGTATAAATTCTATTAAATAAATAATAAAATAGAGAGGGTGCTTGGTATCTGACGGAGTACCTACTGCTTGACGGAGTGGCCTGCTCTTGAGGGGGTTACGCTCCCTCTGAAGCTTGGAGGTCCTCCTGGATCCTTTGCTGTCACTTGAGGCTCAGGTGGCCTTGTTGGTATGTTCAGCTGGTGGCCCAGCTGCACCCCTATCTGAACAGGGATATCCTAACTTCTGTTGTCTAGGCTTTGATAACCTTTAGGCTGCATTACTGCAATGTGTTATATGTGGGGCTGCCACTAACGATAGTTCAGAAACTTCAGCTGGAGCAGAACTTGGCGGCCAGGTTGCTCACCATGGCAAGACAGTTTGAGCATATTATACCAATCCTGGCCCAACTGTACTGACTGCCAATTAGCTTCTGGGCCCAATCAAAGTGCTGGTTTTGACCTATAAAGCCTGAAATGGCTCAAATTGATCTGGACTCAGTGTTCATCATCTGAAGCCTCTTTTTGTGTGCCTCCGCCACGTGAGGGCCAGAGCGTGGCAACACAAGAACGGGCCTTTTCTGCAGTGGCTCCCCATTTGTGGAATGCTCTTCCACAAAGGTGCCTTCCTTATATATCTTTATATAGCTTATCACCGATGTCTCTCCCACTAAAAAACGTGGAAAATGGCCTTTCCTGTCAAAGGAACAACAACCATTGTATCACTCTCCCTCAGTAAGCCTGTTGCTTCACTGGGTGTCTGCAACAGTGGTAGACACGTTAGCTAAGATCACTGAACTGACTAGGAGAAGAAATGAGCTTTGCTGGCAAGACGGATCTCTTTCCTTCAATCCTATGCAGAGACTGTGACGTGAGCCACTTCTTTCTCCTGTTCAACAAAGACTGTTGGCTTTCATACAAAGGGGGAAACAATCAGTTTCATACAAAGGGGGAAACGAACACTTCTGACAGGGAGACTGAGCAGCAAGCTTTGCTGCAACACAATCCTGTCAGTCCCAGCTGCAATACAGCTTAAAAAATCCTCGTGCTTGCAAAAAGGGGCCAAATATAAAATGTAAATATGAAAAAGGAGAAAAAACAGGGACAAACAGTAAGAAACTTTTCTCTTTTCTTTTCAACAATGGGAAACAGGGAAGATCTCTTCTGCTCCTACCTCCTCTACTTATTATTATTACACAGGACAACAGAGACAACAACTACAGGCAGAGGTTTTGAAGCAAACAAAACAACCAGAATCCACTCTAAAAAGTGAAAAAGTATTAGGTTCTGCAGAGAATAGGGGACCCAACCTACACAATCAGAGGCAGGGAAGATCTGGAGAGCAGGATGGCTCCTCCCCCTGGAAGAGGCGGCAATACTTTCAGGGAACCCTGCCTAAAGCCTCCAGTTGGAGGAGCCATCCACTCTTGCAAATCCACCACCTTCTGAGGGAGTCTGTTACACTGTCCTACAGCTCTTACCATCAGAAAGTTCTTCCTAATGCTTAGTTGGGATCTCGTTTCTTATGACTTGACTCCATTGGTTTGTGTCCTGGAGCAGGAGAAAATAAGCTTGCTCCCTCTTGCATGTGACAGTCCTACAGATGTTTGAATATGGCTATCATATTTCCTCTCAGTCTCCTCTATTCCAGGCTAAACTCCCTCAAGCTCCTCATAAGGCTTGGTTTCCAGACTCTTGATCATCATTCATAAAAAGAGGGTGGCGGGGGAATGAGATTCATCTGGCATGACTTGTTTTTGAGAAACCCATGCTGGGTCTTTGTAATCACAGTAATCATTTTCTAGGACCTTTCCTGGTATCAATAAGGTCGCCAGTCGGTAATCACTTGGGTTTTCTGTTTTCCTCTTTTTGAATATGGGGACATCATTTGCCCACCACTGATCTGCAGAGGCCTCACCTTGTTCTCCAAGAATTCTCAAAGATTATAGACAGAGGCCCTGAGATTAAATCTGCAAGTTCTTTTAGTACCTTTAGATGCAGTTCATCAGGCCACGGAGACTTGATTTCTTTTAAACTACCTAAGTGTTCCTTTAACACCTCTATTTCGGCTACAGTTCCCTCCTCACATAATTTATTCTGTTATTTGTTCCAGAATCACAGTTTTAGTCTTATACCTTTCCCTACATAGCAGGATTTCCTAGATTTACACCACTCTCAAGAAGCAGAGGTAGAACACTTGGTGCTCTCCAGTTGTTAAACGACCAACAATGTTTTACTACAAATAACGTTTTACAGTATTTAATTTTTATTTTATTATTTATAGGCTGCCTATCGGATTACGCCTTCTCTTACAACCACAAAATAAAGCACAACATACCTGGGAGCCCTGGCGAGCCAGGAAACCCAATTCCTGGTGGACCTGTCTGGCCTTTTTCACCAGGCAGGCCAGGCCTTCCTGGGATCCCTGCATCTCCTTTGTCACCTGTGCAGTTAAAAACAAAATGACTCATGTTTAGTTCTAACCAGTGCTTTTTTGGGGAGGGGGTATGCAGGGGTACGCATACCCCTGAACATTTTGTGAATCTCTGCACTTTTGTCCATTTACTGTATTTATTTCCCCCCAATCTGAACTATAAAATTGTGATTTTCTTGAGTCAAAATGAGAGTACCCCTAAACACTTTTTCAGAAAAAAAGCACTGGTTCTAACACAAACAAGAGAATTTGGGTGGAATGGGAGAGCTACAGAACAATTCTCCACATTAATATGAGATAAACTACCTTGGATGCCCTGAATTCCAGGGGGGCCAGGAATACCATCTGCTCCTGGAGGACCAGGCAGAGAAATGACGCGTCCAGCTTCACCTTTGGGTCCTTGTAATGCATTAAAAAGATACATGCTTGTTAATTTGCTACGTTATCACTCAGTTGCTTTTCATAATAAGTAACATTATCTCAATAATATACTCTCCTACATTTAATGGATGAAAGAGGAAGAAGAGAAGAGTAACTCAGGTTGAAATCCTAAACATACCTACTAGGAAGTAAGCCCCACTAAATACAGCAAGACTTGTTTCTGAACAAACACGCATAGGATCCTTCCGCACCCAGCGAAGAATAACATTTTTACGATACTGGTATACTGTTACACTATTACTAGCACATAGTCATTTTGATTCTTTTTCCAAATAAGCTTTCTGGCGTTTTACATTGGTTCTTTCCCCCCAAGAGCACCAGCAACTAATGTTTTAAGTTGCTTCCCTATACAGGTATACCTTGGGTTACAAATGCTGCAGGTTGCGCATTTTCGGGTCGCGGACCACGTCGAACCCGGAAGTACCGGAATGGGTTACTTGCGGGTTTCAGCGCTCGCGCATGCACAGAAGCACAAAATCACATCACGCACATGCGCAGATGCGCCAAATCACATCACACGCGTGAGCAGACGCAGCACTTCAGGCTGCGAACGCTGCGGGTTGTGAACATGCCTCCCGCACGGATCACGTTCGCAACCAGAGGTATAACTGTATATAAAGCTGAAAATATTATCATAGCTACACATGAATAGAAGTTATGGGAAATGGACTTTTTTTACCTGTGCATTTTTGTTCTCTGAGGTGCTACCAAGGCTTTCCTTAATCTGGGGGTGGTCCCTCCCTCTGGAAGACACAAGATCACTTGCTCAAATTGTTCTCCAATGGGAGAGACCACCTTGTCTCGCTTGTGCCAGCTGCTATGAAGAAATGGTTACATTCTGGGAGAAAAAATAATTTTTAAAATTTAAATTTAGTTATATACATTGCTGGGAGGGGAAGTTTTAACTGTGTGAAGAGATAAATACAGTGGTGCCCCGCAAGACGAATGCCTCGCAAGACGGAAAACCCGCAAGACGAAAGGGTTTTCCGTTTTCAGAGGTGCTTCGCAGGACGAATTTCCCTATGAGCTTGCTTCGCAAGATGAAAATGTCTTGCGATTTTTGAGGGGTTTTTTCGCTCCCCAACCCCTTTTTCTAAAGCGCTAAGCTGCTAATAGCCTTTTAGCAGCTAATCCACTAATCCCTTAAGCCTTTAATAGCCGTTTATAGCCCTTAAACTGCTAATAGCGCTAATCCGCTAATGGGCTTGTTTCGCAAGACGAAAAAACCGCAAGACGAAAAGACTCGCGGAACGGATTCTTTTCGTCTTGCGAGGCACCACTGTAATAGCTCACTTCTGACCGAAACAAGGAACAGCCTTCACTGGCCAGGTCAGAGGGCAGCTGGAGCCCAGTCTGGCTAAAGCAGAACTGAGAGACTCTGGTCTACATGGCATACGTCAAGGGAAGTCCTCTAGGAACTAGTGAGTTGACTTGCAAATGAGAATCAAAGTGTAAAGAGCCTATTAGCTGTGCAAAGGGGTAAGAACTGGAGAAATAATATAGCTACTTCTCTGAAGCAACAGTCTCAATCTGAAAGCAAGAATAACATCATTTTAAAAAGCAGAATTCAAGTAAGAGTAACCTATTTTTATTTTTTCCCAAGTCTTTTATTTTTTTGTATGAGATTTTTATTTAACTTTTTCATAATACAATAAAATAGTAACTAAAAAAGTACAAATAAGGATAAAAAAATACGGAGTCTTCTCTAAAAGTAATTCTTATCCCTCACCTGGGCTCTTTCCTTTCTTCTCCCAGCCTCTCACCTGGGATACCAACATTTTCCTGTCTCTCACCCAGGGTCCTCCATCAACCATCTCCCACCCCCATGAGTATACAATTTTTGGACTTTAATAAAGGCACCAGACATAGGACTCCAAAGGAAGAAGGGAAAAGATTGAAAACAAAGAAGAGAGACAAAGAAAAAGAAAGAAAGAAAAATAAAATAAAAGAGATAAAAAGACAGAAGAAAAAGAAACATTAGAGAAAGGTACAAAGAAATAATTTCCAATATTCCATCTGCCAGGTACATGAAAAAGGATTGTTTAAAACATTCAGTCCATGCTTACATCCATCTTCTCCACTTTCTGTTAAACAATATAGTGGTGCCTCAGGTTACAGACGCTTCAGGTTACAGACTCCGCTAACCTGGAAGTAGTACCTCGGGTTAAGAACTTTACTTCAGGATGAGAACAGAAATTGTGCGGCAGCAGCAGGAGGCCCCATTAGCTAAAGTAGTACCTCAGGTTAAGAACAGTTTCAGGTTAAGAACGGACTTCCAGAACGAATTAAGTTCTTAACCAGAGGTACCACTGTATTTTTTTTAAAGTCAAGGTGTCTCAGAATCATTCATTTCTATTTCCAAAGCAAAGTCCAATTGGTAAATGTCAATCACATGTTTTCTTTTAACTTTATCTCCATTAATTCCCACCACCATTACTCCATATTGAGTAAATAAATTCTCCCATCCATGTCCATTTAAAAATCTCTCCACTGTTGTCACATATTGAGCTAATATTCCATATTTATTATTATTGTACATCCTTTAGTTCACACCCAGTTTTGTATGTTCAAATTCCATTTCTTCTTGTTTTTCCATTTCCTGTTGTATTTAAGATAATATCCTGATCTCCTCTTCTAGGACCTTCCATTTTCATTTTTTCCAATCTTTTTTCCATAAATTTAGTAGCAGCATTCTCTGAATTTGCTCCAAATCGTATGCAAAATAAATTCTTTCTGCTAGAACTGAAAAATTGAAGTTTTCCCAAAGCTTTTTTTATTATTATCTCAACTCCATCAATGTAATATCCATTTCATCATTTGTGATTTTATCTCCTCCTCCTCCAAATCCTTGTATGGAGGGCATTTCCATTTCAGCATCTGTTTTCTTCAATTAAACAGTAGTCCAGTTGGCAGAACATGAGCCTCTTAATCTCAGGATTTTTGGTTCGAGCCCCACATTGGGCAAGATCCCTGCATTACAGGGAGTTGCATTAGATGACCCTTGTGGTCCCTTCCAAGTCTACAATTCTATGATTCTGTGATGATCCAGTCCTTCCAGCTTTTCATTGATTTGGTCTGAAGCCTCTAGGTATCCTCCATTTCCATTTCATATATCTCTGATTCATTTTCTTTCCCCCTTTCAACAACTCTTTTTTGAGAATGCAGGACGTCACTCCTCCTTGCCTGTTCATATATACACCTTGAACACTGCTTTGTGCTTTCTGAAGGACTCCATAGGATGCTACCTTATACTGAGTCAGACTATTGGTCCATCTAGCTCAGGATAGTCTACACTGACTGGCAGAGGTTCCCCAGGATTTTAGGCAGGGTTTTATTCCAGCCCTCCCTGCAGATGCCAGGCATTGAAAGTAGTCATAGAAGGCTACAATTCATCACCATGGGAGTTGTCTTGTAGTGTCCCACAGGGTTCCAGGTTGTTCCACATGCTATTTAACATATATACAAAGCCACTGAAAATATTCACCAGGAGATCTGAAGTGACGTGCCATCAATATGCAGATGACACCCAGACCCAGCTCTTAATTCTTTCTTCCACCTAAACAGGGAGAAGTGACTGAGGTGTCAGACTGGTGCTTGGAGGAGATGATGGGTTTTGTGTGTCCCAAGTTCTCATCTCTAGGGGGTGGGGAGACAGCCTCTTCAAGACAGGATGGCCCTTCCCTGGAAGAAGCAGGTCCACAGCTTGGAGGTGCTCCTGGGTACATCATCAGTGCTGGAAGTTCAGGTGATCACAGTGGATGGTTCACTATATATGGTCCTTTTTGAATAGAAATAACTGCCCTTGAAGACAATTTGAAAACTTCAATTGGTTCAAAATCCACCAGTCAGGTTACTACCTGAGGTGCCATTTAGATCTCACATAGCCCAAACAGCTTCACTGCTTTTCAGTTTCTTTCCACCAAACTAACAGTCTAGCTTAGTGAAAATAACACCCTATACGAGGAACAAGCAGGGTTCAAAGCTGGATATAGTACCACTGACCAGCGTTTTACACTCTCCTATTATCAACAAAGGTCCGTATAGTAAAAGCCATGGTTTTCCCAGTAGTGATGTATGGAAGTGAGAGCTGGACCATAAAGAAGGCTGATCGCCGAAGAATTGATGCTTTTGAATTATGGTGCTGGAGGAGACTCTTGAGAGTTCCATGGACTGCAAGAAGATCAAACGTATCCATTCTTAAGGAAATCAGCCCTGAGTTCTCACTGGAAGGATAGATCGTGAAGCTGAGGCTCCAATACTTTGGCCACCTCATGAGAAGAGAAGACTCTCTGGAAAAGACCCTGATGCTGGGAAAAATGGAGGGCACAAGGAGAAGGGGACGACAGAGGATGAGATGGTTGGATGGTGTTCTTGAAGCTACCAGCATGAGTTTGATCAAACTGCGGGAGGCAGTGGAGGACAGAAGTGCCTGGCGTGCTCTGGTCCATGGGGTCACGAAGAGTCGGACACGACTAAACGACTAAACAACAACATTATCAACAAATACACCAATCAAAACAAACATAATCTGTTCGCTGCCTTCATTGACCTATCTGCTGCTTTTGACTCAATCAACCGTAATAGACTGTGGGAGAAACTCTCAAATGCCAATATTACAACTATTATTATTAATTCATGGATTGTATTGCGGCACCAAAACATGAGTCAGAGTGGGTTTAAAGGGAGGTCTGTTGGTAGCATTCAAGACATCAAAAGGCATGAAACAAGGCTGTATATTGGCTCCCACACCCTTCAACTTTTACATAAATCATATGGTGCCACACCTAGCACTGGTGCAATCCCCCGCCCCATCAATTAGCAATAGGGAAATATATTGTCTGCTGTATGTCGATGATGTGGTGCTCCTATCACTCTCCTGATTAGGTCTTAACAATCTGCTTACAGCGATTAGCATGTATTGCAAGTGGGAAGACCTAGTCGTGAATTACCCCAAGACCAAAATTATGGTCTTTGGGAAGCGTAGTCCCAGATTCAAATGGAAAATGGATCAGCAGAATCTGAAGCAAACATGCTCCTTCAGATATCTGGGAGTTCTCTTCACTGAGACTCTGTCGTGCAAGGGGCACATTGAGGCTACGAAACTCAAAGAGCAGAAATCTTGTGGGGCATTAATGGTGAGTGCCAGTTACTAGAACCTGTGTCGAAAATCATTGCCAGCGAAGTGGTTTCCCAGATGCTCTATGGAATAGCGATATGGGGCATGGACCCAAAGGCTAACAAAGCCTTAGAAATAGTGCAAAACAAATTCCTCAGGAAAGTGCTCTTGCTCCCCAACTGGATCCCAGCTGCTCTTCTTCGTGCTGAAGCTGACGTGACAACAATACAGGCTAGAATTGATTGCCTGTGCCTAAATTATGTGAAAAGACTTCTTTCGGAGAAGTGCTTCCCCCCACCGCCAGCTCCACAAGCTCGGGGGGCAGCGGCAAGGCTGCACGCAGCCTTTGCGCTGTTCCCCAAACTGCTCTTTGGGGCTGGTGGTGGGGGAAGCACTGCTCCCAGCCCCAAAGAGCAGGTCGAAAGGAACCTGAAGCCTTTGGAGTCCAGCAGGAACTCCTGCCGTGCTCCAGGGGCTTCGGGTTGCCTTCACTGAAGCCTGGAGAGCGAGAGGGGTCAGTGCGCACTGACCCCTCTCGCTCTCCAGGCTTCCAAGGTAGCCGCCTGAAGCCTCCAGAGCGCAGCGGGAACTCCTGCTGCGCTCCGTAGGCTTTGGGTGAATGCACCTTGAACGCACCTTGTTTTAAAGGGGGAGAACAAGAAAAAATTTTTCTCCCCTGTTCTCCCCCTCCTATGGTCCGGTGCGTCCTATAGAGCGAAAAATACGGTATATAGACCCAAGAGACCGATTTATAAAACCCCTGTTTACGAATGGAAAGCATTTGAATAGGGGGGAAAGGGGGAAATGGCTTCTGAGCAACACCGACAACTTTGTTACTTTATGTGCTGGCAACTAAGAAGATCAGGAAGAAGGAACTAGACAAAATAGCAGTCAACTGCAAAGGGGATTCGGATATTTAATTTGGCACATCATACCTGAGAATATTCTGCTATTCTATTCTATTTAATGCAACAAATAATTTTAGTAGCTGTGACTGTGGTTTTATTGTATGTCTGTGTCCGATGATTTTTATGGTTATTGTTGTTCTTTATTTCTTGTTTTTTCTTTTTGTTCTTCTTCTGAATGATGCCATGGCCTATGGCTAGCACAATAAAAAGTTTAATTGGAATTGGAATTGGAGTTTCTTTCCAGGTCCAATTCAAAATGTTCATGTTGGGGTTTAAAGCCCTAAATGACTTAGGCCCCAAACACTTGGAAGACAACCCCATCGCTACAGCAACCCTCAAGTGGTAAGGAAAGCAGAGGAACCCTCTTCTTAGCTCTTCCACCCTCAGAAGCTTGAGGGCTGGTTGCTTAGGAGAGGGCATTCTCTGTGGCAGACTCAAAGCTGTGCAGCTCTCTCCCCAAAGAGATACATCTGTCATCTTCATTATACAGCTTTCTGCCAATGCTCTTTACATCTGACACCTGAAATGTATATTTTAAGGATTCACCTTGTTTTTCTGATTGTAAGTGGCTTTAAACTGTTTTTAACATTGTGTTTTAATTGTTGCAATCTGTCCCGAGAAGCAAGGATAAAGAGTGGGTATAAAATAAATCATAGTTGTACAGGAAACTATTAGACACTCTTACTCTCAAATGTGAAAATCAAAAGGTAGCACTTTTTAGATCTTAATGTAAGTCACAGAATTTGAAAAGCACTGAATCTTAGCTTTATTTCTCACTATCTTATTGATTCTAACATCACAATGTTGTCCTTTAGAGTCTTTTTTCAAAAACTCATAAACATCACATTGCATGAAGTTTCACACCAGTTCTGCTGCTATTTCTGTGACTGGTTTTCAAAAAAATATTTTGTGCAGTTTTAGTATTGCTGAAATTGTCATCTGGGTAAATAGTAGCTATTTGTATGACTACCATCAGTAGTGTTACCTGGAAATCCTGGTGTGCCGGGAATCCCTGAAAGACCTTTGTCCCCTTTATCACCAGGTGGCCCAGAGGGCCCGACCCCTGGGGAACCAGGAAAACCTCTCTCTCCACGGGGTCCTGGAAAACCACTTATTCCTGGGAGGCCACGTTCTCCTTTTAACCCAATTGTTCCCTGGTTTTAAGAAAACAAGAAAACAATAACCTCTTCACCTTATACATCAAAGAGTAACATTTATTTTATGATATTGCATTAGTTTAACTAAAGTAGCTGGATTAACCATTACAATAAACAAGCTCCGGCCACACTGGATTATGAATAAATGTTTTCCAATGTGCATAAATTCTGTTCCTGAAACGGGATCATTTAAAATTACTTGCTGCTCAGAATACAGTTGCCCCTCATTATAAGACAAAAGCAACTAGGTTTCCAGTAGGGATGTTGCTGAGACCCATTTTGTTATGCTTGGAAAAGAGTGAGGTTGAAAGGGTGGGCTGGATTTAGATTGCCTTGGAAACAAGCTAAGATATCCACAGACATTTTAAGAACAAAGTAACAGCTTGTTTTCAACATAATCCAAAGTGTGGGTTGGGAGCTCACCCATCACCAGTCTACAGATGTGGGTATATTTAGAATATTTGTAGCTATTCTTCATTTAAAAGGGATCATATGTAGGATATATAGCCAACACTGTGCCCTCCAGATGTTGTTGGACTACAACATTCATCATCGCTGCCACTGTCATGCTGGCTGGGCTGATGGGAAGTTCAACCATATCTATGGAGCCCCATGTTGGCTACCCCTGATGTACAGCCACATTTACAGGTGCCAGGGACTGCTTGGATGAGGAAGAGTGGTGGAAGCTTCCCACTCAAGAGACCCCCAGAGGAGGGAACAAGTTGGGAGGTACTAAAAGCAGGAAGCTTGAGGGATCATTAAGAGGCAGAAGCAGGCAAATGGCCCAGAACAGGGCAGAATGATGAGGTTTCCAGTTTGGATGCAGGTTGCAACAGAGACAACAGAGGGGAGCCAGGTCCTGCATCTCTCCCCCAGATCCATCCTGACAGCTCCTCTGCTGACGGCTCTCCGGCCCCACTTACCCCTAGGATATTACATGTTGCCGAGCAACGAGCCAGACAGGCATAGAGGCTCCTGGAGCTCACTGTAGAGGAACATTACAGGGGAGGAGCCCTAACTAAAAAGGCTTGAGAGCGAAGGAGGGGCTGCATGCCAGTTCAAGCAACTTTTTAATTAGGGGAGTTTACGTTTATGAGCCTCCTTGTATTTTTTCCTTTCCTTAATACAGAAACTAACTGCAAGTTAGCCTTGCATCTTCCTCTCTGACCTGCTCTTCCTGTCAGCCCTTTGACAACAAGTGTAGTGTAGTGGCATAACCAACCGGTTATGCACTTTGCCATAAAGTCACCAAACCTACATCTTTTGTGGTAGTGAGTGACAAAAGTATGGCTGTCACAGAATGTCACAGGCTGGGTGAAAGTGTGACATCAGGGCCATTGCACAACAGATAAATGTAGTAATAAAATAAGAAGAACAAAGTGTCAGACCCATTCTTGAAAATATCAACATGGGGGGAAATTAAACTCAGGTCAGGTTAACAGTGATGTTTAAACACAGTAAGTGCACCAAAAATGTTGAGAGCTACCTAGTCTACTTCCAAGCAGGTATTATTGCAGGTATTCAGCACTGCATGCAGAAATATTGTAATGGGATTTATCTGCAAGAGCGTTCCAGTGAATGAGAACTGTAACGTGGAGTGTTGCTATCAGATGTGTATAAGAAAGAAAGGGTGAACGTGCTGACATTAATACCCTACAGTTAATATAGTAGACAGTACAATGGGCAAACATAGACATACACCTACCGATGCACCTTTAAGACCTGGGGCACCTGGCAGGCCATCCCGCCCTGGTCTTCCTTCTCTTCCAGGAACACCTGGAGGTCCAGGGAATCCTGGATCTCCTTTATCACCTTTTAAATCAGAATCAAAAAAAACATCTCCAGGTTCCCCTTTTGCTCCTGGGCTTCCTGCCAGTCCAGGTACACCTGGAGGTCCCTGAAATAACATTATAGCATCATTAAATAAATAATAAAATATATTTTAATAAATCGGAAAAAAACTAAACAACCTCAGGTTTTAGTGCTAGATATTCAGGTGACAAATAATGAATTGCCAAGATTGCTCATATTCAGTTTTTCTGTGTGTGTTGCTATGAAATAATACAGACCTCTAAATTTCCAGAGAACCATGAGAATCTGAACTTGCCACTCCTTATAGCCAGACAGGTCTAATGGAACCAAGAGCTTACTTTTTTTTTTTAATTATTCAAAATTATAACAAGACATATTATCCAAAGACATATCATCCTTGTCCCCCCCCATTTTTCCTCCCTCCCTCCTCCCACACAAAACCCACCCCCCATCCCATCCCGACTTCCCTCAGTTCCAGTCTTTGGTTTCTTTAAGAATGCTGTTTTCTGCATGTTACAAAGTTGTATAGATCCTCAAACTATTTAGCTGATTATTATCAATAAAAGGTTTGTGAATGTTTATTCAAAACTGGAACCAAGAGCTTACTGAAATGTTTGGAAAGGTTATATAGTCCTTCTGTAACTTTCAACTCAGAATACATGTGAAGGATTGCTTATTTAACAGTGCATCCACACACTCATATATAATTTGAATCTTCCTGCACACAAGAAGCTCACATACCAAAGAAAGTAAACTGAACAAAACCATGCAGCTTAAAAGACAGGGGCACTGTATCTCTCTTTTCTTTTCTTTTTTAAATAATATTTATTAAATGTTTAATAATTACAAAAAGAAAAAGAATAAAAAAGAAAAGAAAAAACAATAAGTTTAACAGACAATACATCAAAAGTAAAAAGAAAAAGCAATACCACAAAACAAGAGAAAACTAAAACATTTAAAAACACATCCAAATCGCATTTCTTTATCTTTCATATGCTTGTTTCCTCGACTTCCTCGCGCCTCCCTTTTTTGTATTCTAGTTCAAATTAACTGGTTCAACAAATCCTTTCCCTCTTTCTCAATTTTTGTTCTATAATTTATCCTAACACAGTTTAACTTTAAATTTTCCACTTTAGCGCATTAACGATTAATTTTTGTATAATTCTTGATAACACTTCTGCTAAAACCATGTAACTGTAAATATACTTTAAATTTTTTCCAATCTTCTTCCATCGACTCTTCTCCCTGGTCTCGGATTCTGCCAGTCATTTCCACCATTTCCATTGTATCTCTCTTTTCAAAACAACACAAAACCAAACAAAAAAACAAAACAGCAAAACTGAATATGCTCTAAGCCAAGAAAGACTCTTTATATATGTGAAGGATAGGTTGATGCCCCAGACTACCTGGTTGCAATGAAAGGTGCAATAGTTGTGGTGCACCAATACGGTGTTTAGCTCTGAGATGCAGTGTACTATGGTGATAGCCACCAGTGACAGCATTTGAAGAATATAATGTGAAGAGGAATCAATTTGTGGTTCAAATGGAAGGCTCTCTATTGCTGACAGGGAGGACAGAAATTAATGTTGAACCAGAGATGAAAGCAGAGTTGTCCCTCTGAGAATGCACTTCAGGAAAGGGTGAGATGAGTTGACTTCCAGGAGGAAGATGGTGCACTAGACAATTTCTGTCAACAGCTCGTTGACAGAGATAATTATGTGGTGATTCTTTTCTCCTTTTAGTTTTCATTTAAATTAGTTTGTTTTTAATTGCTCTGTATCATGAAAAAGTTTCAATAATTTTTTATGGGGGAAAAGGACTATGAGATTTTGGATAACAGCCTAGAGAGGGAATATGCCTGCCTTCAAAGAGTGGAGTTTTTTAAGAAACTGGAACAAACATTACTGGATTTAGAGAACAACAATTTGGTTTTACTTGGAGATCTAAATGGAGTGCCAATACCAGAATTAGACAGAAGCTCGAAAAGGAAGAACTTAAATCGAGGAAAACTTCCAAGATTGTTTAATGACCTCGAGGAAAATTTAGATTTAATAGAATTTAATAGATTTAATAGATTTAATAAAAATTTAGATTTAGATTTAATAGACACAATTTAGATTTAAGAGACACAAAACCCCCATGACGAAGCAATTCACCCACTTTTCAGAGCCACATCAGAGTTGGAGCAGGCTGGATCAGATATGGATCTCAAGAGAATTAACAATAAGAGTGTCGAAATGTGAGATACAGCCTAGAACACTATCTGATCATAATTCAATAATGTTACACTTAAAATGGGAGACCCAGGGTATGTACAGATGGAGAATGAATGATTATTTATTTGAGAAAGAGGATGTGATTGAAAAGGCTAAATCCACCTTGAAAGAATATTTTGATTTAAATATTAACAAAGAAATAAATATGGATGTAGTCTGGGATGCTAGCAAGGCAGTGTTAAGAGGTTTTTTGATACAACAAAATAGTCATAGAAAAAAGGTGAGAGAACAAAAAAAAAAAAAAGAAGAGTTACTTACCCAACTAAGAGAATGTGAAAAGAATTTGAAAGAAATAAGCAATTGTATAAGATGTTGCAAACACAATATCCAATATTAATAAACCAAGAGGTGGAATGGGGAATTAAGTTAATGAAACAAAAAAAATTCGAGTCTGCAAATAAAACTGGAAAATTCCTAGCATGGCAATTAAGAAAAAGGAGAAAACAAAATGTGATTAATAAATTAAAAATAGAAGAACAAGTTTTGGAGGACCCTAAGGAAATAAAAAAGAGCTTCCTTAAATTCTATGAAAAGTTATATAAAAGAGAAGAAGAAGATGTAATAGAAACAGGAAAATACCTAGAAGAAAACAAAGTCAACAGTTTATCACAGGAGGAAAAGAGCCTATTAAATAAACCCATAAAAGCATAAGAAATTCAGGAGGTGATAAAGAAGATGAAACTAGGGAAAGCTCCGGGGCCAGACGGCTTTTCGGCCAAGTACTACAAAGTCCTAGAAGAACTTGTAACTCCGGTGCTCTGTGAAGTAATGAATGAGATTTTAAGAGGTGGAAGAATACCAGCGTCCTGGAAAGAAGCATACATTACGCTAATACCTAAACCAGACTTGGATAAACTTAATATTAAGAACTACAGACCGATTTCATTATTAAATAATGATTATAAGATCTTCGCAGATGTAATGGCGAGTCGACTTAAAAAGTGTTTAGCCAATTTCATTCATAATTACCAAACCGGATTCTTACCTAATAGGCAAATAAAAGACAACATAAGACATACAATAAATCTCATTGAATACTTAGAATGTAAAAATGAAATCCCTGCGGTATTAATGTTCATCGACGCTGAAAAGGCTTTTGACAATGTATCCTGGTATTTCCTATTAAAATGTCTGGAAACAGCAGGGATAGAGGGCACATTCCTGGAAGGAATAAAAGCAATTTTATTCGCAACAAAGTGCTAAATTAATTATTAATAACAACTTAAGTGAATCTTTTGAAATTTCGAAGGGTACAAGACAGGGGTGCCCTCTATCACCTCTTTTGTTCATTATGGTGTTAGAAATAATTACAAATAAGATAAGGAAAACTTCAGAAATATGCGGAATAAGAATTGGAGTAAAAGAATATAAATTGAAAGCATATGCCGATGATCTTATGTTGTCGTTGGAAGATCCAAAAAAAAGTGTCAGTAAAGTGATAGATCTGTTAGAAGAATTTGGAAAGCTATCCGGCTTCAAATTAAATAGAACAAAAACTAAAATGATGACTAAAAATATGAAAGAAGAGCTAAAAAACCATCTTGAATCACAGACTGGGATTAAAGTAACTAAAAAAGTAAAATAGCTGGGAATTTGGCTAACGATGAAGAATATAAATTTAATGGAAGACAATTATACAAATACATGGAAAGAAATAAAGAAGGATCTGGATACCTGGAACAGAATAAAACTCTCTTGGTCAGGAAGAATGGCAGCAATTAAGATGAGCCTATTACCGAAATTGCTGTTTTTATTTCAAAATATACCGATAATCAGGGGAACCTCAGTATTTAAAGATTGGCAGAAAGTACTCTCTACATTTATTTGGCAAGGAAAAAGGCCAAGAATTAGATTCAAATTACTTACGGATCAAAGAGATAGGGGAGGATTTGCGGTTCCAAATTTGAAGTTGTACTATGAAGCCTCGCGCCTTTGCTGGGTTAAAGATTGGATTACTATTAAAAACACAGACTTGTTCGATTTAGAAGGCTTCAACATAAGATTCGGCTGGCACGCTTACCTGTGGCGTAATAAGGAAAAGGTCCACAAAGGATTTTCTAATCATATTATTAGAGGGCCACTGCTGGAAGCATGGGAGAGAAACAAAAAACTATTGGAAAGAAACACCCCCTGGTGGTTATCACCAATCCACATCCTAACAATAAAAAAAATAAATATTGAAGGAGAAAGATGGACTTATGAAGATTTGCTAGTAAAAACAGAAAATGGATGGAAGATTAGGCCATATGAAGAGATAAAGAATAAACTGGCAGGCTGGATCCAATTTCATCAAATCAATGCTTTATGGACTGAAGATAAAAAGATTGGGATGAACGAAAAAAAATCCAGATTCCAGGTAGAAATATTAGAAAACAAATCAAAACTACTATCAAAAATGTACAGCCAACTGCTTGAATGGGACACCAAAGATGAAGAAATAAAAGAAGTAATGGTGAAATGGGCGATAGACTTTGGATACAACATAGAGTTTGATAAGTGGAAGAAACTTTGGAATAAAGGTATGAAATTCTCGGCATGTACAACACTTAGAGAGAACATGGAAAAAATGATGTACAGGTGGTACATCACGCCTGTAAAATTAGAAAAAATGTACAAAACCGGAGACAAATTATGCTGGAAATGTAAGATTAAGGAAGGCAATTTTTACCACATGTGGTGGTCTTGTGAAGTAATTAGAAAGTTTTGGGAAATAATTTACAATGAATTAATTTTTTTTTTTTAAATATACCTTCACAAAAAACCCTGAGGCCTTCCTTCTGGGGATAATTGGAGAAGAAATTAAAAAGGAAGACCAAACACTTTTCCAATATGCAACAGTGGCTGCTAGAACACTAATTGCACAAAACTGGAAGACATCAAAAATCCCAACTATAAATGAGTGGCAATCTAAATTATTTGATTATATAGAATTGGCAAAAATGACACAGAAAATAAAAAACCAAAAAGGTACAAAGTTTAATAATGAGTGGAATAAATTTATGACATATATTGAAACAGATGCAAAAAAATTAAAAAGCACAGTAGGCTTGATGTAACACCCGCGACGTAAAGAGTTTTAAGAAAACGAAACTGCAGATAGAAAACTCTTTGTAACATATTCCAAAACTGAGTTGAAGGGAAGTCAATCATTGTTGTGTGATCTAGTTATTTAGTTATTGTAAATTTAATCTGTTGGTGTTTTGTGTTATGCAATGTTTCTTTTTCCTTTGTTGTTGTTTTCTCTCTTTTTTTGTTCTGTCTTTTCTGTTGTCTTAATGTTTGGTGTTGTATAATGAATTGAAACTAATAAAAATTAAATAAAAACCAACAAACAAAGAGTGTTCAGCCTGAGGACAAGCTATTCTGGAGAAATGGAAGATGGGAGACTCCAGCTCTCCTGGGGCAGATACTGTATCCTTTGCTGTTTACCCAATGACAGTTCCATGGGGATAAGAGAATAGGAATTATATACCAAACAATAAAATACATTTCCTTAGTTCATTTGCTGAGATGATGTACCTTGAAACCAATTACTGTTATAAAGCCATTATCTTATATTATATGCTGCTGAAGAAATGGCTGTGAAATATTTGGATCATTTACTTACTGTCATTCCTGGAAGACCCTCAAATCCAGAAAGGCCCCTGTCACCTTTAGCACCCTTTGGTCCTGCAACACCTTGTAAAGAATAGGAAAAGATAAATGTAACTTACAAGTATGAGGGGTTCTGCTAAGAAATTTTTTTCTTGCCATTTGCTCTTCTATAATTTGATATTCTAAGAAAATTCATTTAAATATATAAAATATTTCCAGAAACAATAAAAGTATACTGCTTAAAGCACTGTTTATTACAGTGGTTTTCAACCCATGTGCTGTGGCATCCTAGGGTGCCTTGGATGATGGTCAGGGGTGCTGTGGGCAACCCTGCCCTCTGTCCCTCTTTTCTTCCTTCCTTCCCTCCCTCCTGATGCCCTCTTGCTTCTCTGCCTCCCAACAGCCTGCACAGCTGTTTGTTGCAGCAGCCCTGGCTACAAGCTCCGCAGACAAATGGTGCCTCTGAGGCTGGTCAGGGGGTGCTTCCCAGCCCCCTGTGGGGTAGTGTGAGGAGGCACATCTCTTTGGGGTGGGGCAGCTCAGAGACCAGGGGCGGCAGCTGCGGCTGCCTAGAGGACTCCCAAGGATAGGGGGGAGGAGGCTGAGGGAACACTCCACAAAGGAGGGTGTTCGAAAAAGGGTGAGAGGCTGCCAGCTCTACAGGCAAAGGGTGGCATAACTATAATAATAATTTATTGTTTATACCCTGCCCATCTGGCTGGGTTTCCCATAACTGGGCTCCTGAGCCTCACAAGGGTACAGCAGAAAGAATGTAGTTGGTCAAGGGAGCTACGGACTCAAAAAGGTTGAAAACCTCTGGATTATTAAGATCTAATAATGTAAATTTAGGATTATTTGAGATGATTTTCAAAAACAGATTTTTATTTTAGTATTACACTTGAGCAATCCAGGATGGAGTGCATGTACACAGTATCTTCTATCCAGACAGAGAATACAAAAAAAGGAAATCAGTTCCTATAATGTCACCCACATTGATGATAAGTCACTTTCAGAGAAAAGCTCACACAAGAATTTCAGAACTGCTGTAGAGAATGCTGAAACTTTACAAAACTATAAGAACAAAAATAAAAGATCACAAAATGGTGTGGATATTGTGGAGATGTGGCACTTGTGCAACATATCTTCCAAATAGCCATAACACATTACAATGGCAACATTAAAATGGGCATGTGCAAGATGGATGGGTGAGAAGAAAATGGGAACTTCTTCCTGTAAACTCCTGCTCATAATAGAGTGAGGAGGGCATTCTCAATCCTTCAGGAAATATCTTCTCATCTGAAGAAGGAAGAGCTGGATTGTACTTTGGGGACTTTTGATGGCTCTGTTGAGGTGCTGCTTCCAGATCAGACAGGAAAGAGCAAGGATTTCCTCCAGAAACAGAGAAAGGGTGGTCTTGTGTGGCCCTAACTATTCTCCCCACATGTGTCTGCCATCCAGAATAATGAAGCAATTTTTTCATCAGCCATTGTATTACAGTAGATATCAACATCTTTGAAGCTTGCTGCCCGCACCATTTTGTATATGAAGCAATGTGATTGAAGGAATAAGAGGAAGGCAATGCAAATCCTGGAGGAATCTAGCACAAATCCTGGAGGAGTCTACCACAGTGCTTATTTTGTACTTTACCTGGTTCTCCTGGAAACCCCTGGGGGCCTGGCTCACCAGCTAGGCTGGGTACATCACAGGTAAAACAGCCATCACCTTTTACCCCTATATTAAAAATACAGAGATATTTATCAGAGGGTTATGCTTAAGACCTTTACAAACCAAATAGTAATTCCCACAGAAAATAACCCTAATGTTCTCACTCAAGGAATATGACATTTTTACATATTTTCTCAGCTTTTACTTGACTGTATCACACTGTTGAATCACGTTAAGATTGTGGATAGTAATTAAAGAATATCTCAAAGGTTACTGTGACAACAAAAGCTTCCTGGCATATATTGAATGAGTCTTGTAACGTAATGGTGGAGAAAACTAGAATCAAGAAGGAGAAAAATAACATTAGAAACTGTGTAAAGAAAATCTAATTGCAAAATAGTGCAACGGGTATAGTTGGAAGGTTCTTTTTCATTTTAAACAAAATCACTTTCTATTTCTTCTTTTCTTTTCTCTATATTTGTAATTTGCCAGATTATTTGTAATGTGTAATGTTTGTATTGTATGTATTTTATGTTATATACACAATAAAATAACAACAACAACAATATTGTGGTCCCTAAATCCTTCTCATATTTACTACTAGCAAGCAAGATGTTCCCCATCATATATTTGTGCACCTGGTTCTTCTTGCCTAAGTGCAGAACCTTACATTTGTCCCTACTGAAATTCATTTGTTAGTTTGGGCTCAGTTTTCAAATATATTAAGGTCATTTTGAATCCCTATTTCTGTCTTCTGTGGCATGAGCCACCCCTCTCTGTTTGGTGTCATCTGCAAATTGTATGTGTATCCCCTCTATTTCTTCATCCAAGTCATTTATAAATATATTGAACAACAACGGGCCCAGGACAGAACCTTGCAGCACCCCACTTGTTGTTTTTCTTCTTTAGAATAATGAGGAACCATTAGTGAACATTCTGGGTTTGGTCAGTCAACCAGCTACAAATCCACCTAACAGTTACCTTGATCAATACACATTTCACTAATTTATTTGCAATAATATTATGGAGGTATTTGTCAAAAGCCCTACAGAAATAAGAATATACTACATCCACAGCATTCCCCTGATCCACCAAGCTTGTAATTCCATCAGAAAAAAGGAGACAGATTCATCTGGCATGACTAGTTTTTGAGAAACCCATGCTGGGTGTTAGCAATCACAGTATCCTTTTCTAAGTGCTCACGGACTGTTTAATTATCTGTTCTAGGACCTTTCCTGGTATCAGTGTCAAGCTGACTGGTCAGTAGTTACCTGGATCTTCTTTCCCCCCATTTTTGAAAATGGGTACATTTGTCTGGTTCCAGTACACAGGACCTCACCTGTTCTCCAAGAATTCTCAAAGAGGCTCTGAGATTACATCCACAAGCTCCCTTGGGTGAAGTTCATCAGGCCCTGGAGATTTATATTCATTTAAAGTAGCCAGGTGTTTTCTTATCACCTCTGTTCCTATCTTTGGCTGCAGTTCCCACCTAGCATCCTTTATTCTGTCATCACCAGGTTGGACATTGCTTTTCTTTTTGGTGAAGACAGAAGCAATGCAGGTGTCAAGCAATTCTGCCTTCTCTTACCCAGTAGCATTGGGGTGCAGGTGGCGCTGTGGTCTAAACCACCGAGCCTCTTGGGATTGCAGATCGTAAGGTGGGCAGTTTGAATCCGCATGACGGGGTGAGTTCCCATTGCTCTGTCCTATCTCCTGCCAACCTAGCTGTTCAAAAGCATACCAGTGCAAGTAGATAAATAGGTAGTGCTATGGTGGGAAGGCAAACAGCAGTCCTGTGTGCTCTGCCTTCCGTCACGGTGTCCTGTTGCACCGGAAGTGGTTTAGTCATGCTGGCAACATGACTTGGAAAGCTGTCTGTGGACAAATGCCAGCTCCATCAGCCTGAAAGCGGAGATGAGTGCCGTCCCCATAGTCAATTTTGACTGGATTTAACTACCCAAGGGTCCGTTACCTTAATCCATTAGCATTTCTCCATCTTCTCCAAGCAAGGGACCTACTACTTGCTTCTTCTTCTTCAAAGCCAAATAAACCTTCACTATTTTTAATCTCCCTTGCAAGCCTGAGCTCGTTCTGAGCTTTGGCCCGCCTGACCTTCTCCCTGCAACTGTTGGCTACCCATGTATATACTCTTCCTTTGTGAGTTCTCCTTTCTTCCATTTCTTATACATGCTCTTCTTAAATCTCAGCTCATCTGTAAGCTACAATGGTCTCATTAGATGCCTCCCACTTTTTTGTTGTTGGAATTGTCTCCATTTGGTCTTCAACATTTTACCTTTGAGAAACTACCATCCATCTTGGACTCCTTTTGAGCATTTCTGACCATGGAACTTCATCCAGTAGTTCCTTAAGCTTTTTAAAATTGGCCTTCTTAAAGTCCAGAGTGTATGTGTGACTACACTCAGTTTACTCTTCCCTCTGTATAATGAAACCCAATGCACATGATCACTTCTTCCCAAGGTTCCTAATACTTCCACTTCATTGATCTGTTCCTCCCTGTTGATGAGGACCAGGTCCAAGAGGGCTGACCGTCTTGTTGCTTCTTCCACCTTTTGAGAAATGGAATTGCCATTGATGCAATGGAGGAATTTGTTGGTCCTTACATTCTTGCCGGTGTTTGAGTTCCAACAGATATTAGGGAAGTTGATGTCTCCCATGACTACTATATCTCTCCTTTTTGAATGTTTAGTAATCTGCTATAGGAAGGCATCATCCAAGTTTTCAGTCTGGCTTGGTGGTCTATAGCAGACATCCATAGGAAGGTCACTGGTTTTCCCCCTCTCCTACAATTTTTACCCCTATACTCTCCGTCTGCCTTCCCTGCTCCAGGTCACGGATGGGTACACATCCTTTACATAGAAGAAGAAGAAGAAGAAGAAGAAGAAGAAGAAGAGTAGTAGTTTGGATTTGATATCCCGCTTTATCACCACCGTAAGGAGTCTCAAAGCAGCTAACAATCCCCTTTCCCTTCCTCCCCCTTAACAAACACTCAGAGGAGAAGATGGTGAAATGCAAACAGGGGACACAGAAAGGGCTGAACTCCTCAATTCCTTCTTTGCCTCAGTCTTCTCCGATAAAGAAAACAATGCCCGACCTGAAGAATTTGGAGCAAATGATTCAGCAGAGAAAACACAGCCCAGAATAACTAAGGAGATAGTACAAGAATACTTGGCTAGTTTAGATGTATTCAAGTCTCCAGGGCCAGATGAACTGCATCCAAGAGTATTAAAAGAACTGGCAGATGTGATCTCAGAACCACTGGCAATCATCTTTGAGAATTCCTGGAGAACAGGCGAAGTCCCGGCAGACTGGAGGAGGGCAAATGTTGTCCCTATTTTCAAAAAGGGGAAAAGAGAGGACCCAAATAATTACCGCCCAGTCAGTCTGACATCAATACCAGGGAAGATTCTGGAGCAGATCATTAAGCAAACAATCTGTGAGCACCTAGAAAGGAATGCTGTGATCACCAATAGTCAGCATGGATTTATGAAAAATAAGTCATGTCAGACGAACCTGATCTCATTTTTTGACAGAATTACAAGCCTGGTAGATGAAGGAAACGCAGTGGATGTAGTCTACCTTGATTTCAGCAAGGCATTTGACAAGGTGCCCCATGATATTCTTGTAAAGAAGCTGGTAAAATGCGGTCTTGACTATGCTACCACTCAGTGGATTTGTAACTGGCTGACTGACCGGACCCAAAGGGTGCTCATCAATGGTTCCTCTTCATCCTGGAGAAGAGTGACTAGTGGGGTGCCACAGGGTTCTGTCTTATTCAACATCTTTATCAACGACTTGGATGATGGACTCAAGGGCATCCTGATCAAATTTGCAGATGACACCAAACTGGGAGGGGTGGCTAACACCCCAGAGGACAGGATCACACTTCAAAACGATCTTGACAGATTAGAGAACTGGGCCAAAACAAACAAGATGAATTTTAACAGGGAGAAATGTAAAGTATTGCACTTGGGGGAAAAAAATGAGAGGCAGCAATACAAGATGGGTGACACCTGGCTTGAGAGCAGTACATGTGAAAAGGATCTAGGAGTCTTGGTTGACCACAAACTTGACATGAGCCAACAGTGTGACACGGCAGCTAAAAAAGCCAATGCAATTCTGGGCTGCATCAATAGGAGTATAGCATCTAGATCAAGGGAAGTAATAGTGCCACTGTATTCTGCTCTGGTCAGACCTCACCTGGAGTACTGTGTCCAGTTCTGGGCACCACAGTTCAAGAAGGACACTGACAAACTAGAACATGTCCAGAGGAGGGCAACCAAAATGGTCAAAGGCCTGGAAACGATGCCTTATGAGGAACGGCTAAGGGAGCTGGGCATGTTTAGCCTGGAGAAGAGGAGGTTAAGGGGTGATATGATAGCCATGTTCAAATATATAAAAGGATGTCACATAGAGGAGGGAGAAAGGTTGTTTTCTGCTGCTCCAGAGAAGCGGACACGGAGCAATGGATCCAAACTACAAGAAAGAAGATTCCACCTAAACATTAGGAAGAACTTCCTGACAGTAAGAGCTGTTCGACAGTGGAATTTGCTGCCAAGGAGTGTGGTGGAGTCTCCTTCTTTGGAGGTCTTTAAGCAGAGGCTTGACAACCATATGTCAAGAGTGCTCTGATGGTGTTTCCTGCTTGGCAGGGGGTTGGATTCGATGACCCTTGTGGTCTCTTCCAACTCTATGATTCTATGATTCTAGGTGAGTGAGGCAGAGAGACTTCAGTGAAGTGTGACTAGCCCAAGGTCACCCAGCAGCTGCATGTGGAGGAGTAGGGAATCGAACCTGGTTCACCAGATTACGAGTCCACTGCTCTTAACCACTACACCACGCGCTATATAATGCTATATAATATAAGATATATAATGCTACTCCACCCCACCCTGTTTGGTCTATTCCTTTTGAACAGGTTATACCCCTCGAGTTCTACATTCCAGTCATGTTGCCTATTGGGTCATATTTGCCATCCTGTATTAAGAGCTCAAGTTCTTCTTGCATGCTTCCCATACTCTGCATTTGTGTAGAGAAAACTAAAATCATGAGTCATGCCTCTGTCTCCCTTCACAGGGAGTCAACTGTCACCACTGCACATCTCTTCCCTTTCTGGGGAACGGTACAAATTGTTCTGTACACTGTACCTTCCATGGCCATATCAGTGTGTTCTGAGGTCTGCCACTGCTGTTCTTGCTCCTCTGGCTGAGAATTGGAGAATTGGTGTCCAAGATGAGGGAATGGAATCAGCTTTGTAGCTCTAGAGGCACAGCATGCCTCCTGACAGTCCTGCCTTTCTGTGTCACATTCCTCCAGGGGTTCATCTCCTGTATTGGTCAAGCTAGTTGGGGGCTGCTGAGTCACATATTCCCTGACTTCATTTGAGAACCAAGAGCCTCTGGCATTTTTTAAAATGACACTCTCCACAGAAATGCAGGGATGGAGAAAGCTTCACTTGTTGCTTGTTGCCTATCACCAGCTGTTAAAGGTGCAGTGCCTTGATTCACTTTGAAGAAAGGGAAATAGTGATTCTGGCATTGGAGAAGATAGGGTGACTCCTTCCTAGGAGTCGCCTGTCACTGCACACAATCAGCAGCAGCTACCTCCTCCCAGGAAAAAGAGGGGGCAAAGTGACTCCAACTCAAGATGAGAAAGGGGCAACTAGGCAGCTCAATTGCATTTTGCTAAGTTATATTTTGTTGATGTGCTGGGCAGGCTAGAGTCATTAGGCTCAGAGGCGGAGCCATGTGCTCTGGCACCTGGAGCGGCACACATGCTGTGCACCCGAGGGCGGGGCTAGCTGCCCGCAGGGGCAGGGTGAGGGTCCCAGGGGGGTTCTGCCCGTGGCATCCCAGGGGGGCGGCAGTGATGTCACCCCCCCTCAGTGATGACACCCGAGGCGGACCACACCCACTGCACCCCGCCAGTGATTAGGCTGTCACTATAAGGGACGCGGGTGGCGAAGGGACGCGGGTGGCGCTGTGGGTAAAACCTCAGCGCCTAGGACTTGCCGATCGCATGGTCGGTGGTTCGAATCCCCGCGGCGGGATGCGCTCCCGCCGTTCGGTCCCAGCGCCTGCCAACCTAGCAGTTCGAAAGCACCCCCGGGTGCATGTAGATAAATAGGGACCGCTTACCAGCGGGAAGGTAAACGGCGTTCCGTGTGCTGCGCTGGCTCGCCAGATGCAGCTTGTCACGCTGGCCACATGACCCGGAAGTGTCTGCGGACAGCGCTGGCTCCTGGCCTATAGAGTGAGATGAGCGCACAACCCTAGAGTCTGGCAAGACTGGCCCGTACGGGCAGGGGTACCTTTACCTTTTTATACATTCCTTGGTGCCTTTGTGTATGGCAAATGTGCAGGTGTTGTTGGTGTGTAATGTCCTGCTTGAAGGATTGCTGCAGTGTTGGGAGTGACATGCAGAATGGACCTTGTGGGATTATCTGCTGATACTGCTCTACTATGTCTTTCTTTGCTGTCCCCTGAGCTGCCTGAATGTGCCCATGCCGTGCGGGTATGAGTAAGCCTCTGGAATAGCAGGTTCATGGAACTGGTTGTCTAGAACAAGCTCTACTTCTTTTACCTGGAAGGTTCTATATCTATGTACATCCAAGGTCAGTGTTGGTACCTTTTTCTCCTCTTTCTCCCAAGAAGCCATGCTGGCCACGAGGCCCAGGAGGGCCTGGATCACCAGGCTGCCCAGGTTGGCACTCCAGAATTCCATCTGCAGTTTGAATGGGGGGGAAAACACAGAATGGTTTCTATATGGCAAATCCTATTTCTAAAAAATATATGTCAGTGACATGGATCACTCTTACTTGAGTGAAATGGTAAATCACAGGTGCTGCTTGGACCAGTTCTCACAACTGGGGTAGCTGGAAAAAGAGCTACTATAGTTGTAGAAACTGCTGCTGGTTCTATCTGCAACCAGATCCTTCACATGGGACATTTCTCCATGAAACCAGAGCATTATCATGACTAAATATGGACCTGGACTGCCTGCATGGCCTTAAGGCAACCACTGAAGTATATTCCTCTAAAACATAATATGTAGTTATAATAAAAAGTAAACTAAAATAAAACAATTATAAATAAAATAATAAATGAATAAAAATAATATGTAAACCAGAGCTGTTGTATACACATTAGCATGCAAAAACCTGAATTGAGATGCCACAAAATCATATATATTTTATCTGCTTGCTAAATTTGCTTGGGAGGCTGAATTGGCTTGAAAATAGCCCACAGCATATTTGAGTCAAAGTAATGCTAATATTCTCAATTCTAAGATTCTTTTCCAAATTCAGTTTTCTACACACTAAAAGTTCATTTGCTTCCCATATTTGGCAAACAGTACACACATTTCCCCTTACAGTAGGACAATTTGTATGTGTTTGTATGAATATGTCAATTTCTGCAAACATACAGTTCAATATTTTGTGCAGCAACAAAGGAAAAAGTTGAACTGATTGTACATTTCTGTTCTCAGGAGCGTGGGGGTGGGGGGCATATACCTCCTCTTAGGTTTCTGTCAGAATGACACTAAGGAGCCCAGCACCTGACAGCAAACCACATATAGCCCTATCAAGTGAACTTCTATATAAAAACAAAAGGGCACACATTGAAGAAAAATAAACACTGTACTGAGACTATATTAGTAGTTGAATGCTGATAAATTCAGACATCCAAAGAGAACAAACCAGAGGCTACAGGCTCTGATTGTGAAGATCATCTGCCTCTCTTTCAAATATGGCTGGGAAAATTCTTCACCATGGAACCCCTTGAGAAAGGACATTTACAGTATGCTTCAATTATTGATTTCTCCAGTGATTGGGGTGAGAGATGTCTTTAGAAAAGCAATTCATTTGCAGGGTAGCATTATAGTCTCATCTGTGGGACACAATATTTTGGAAGACACATTGACCAAAGGCTTAACCAGAGAAGGCAAGTGTGTGGCTGTAATAGTGAAGGTAAACTAAAAGGCAAGTTCTATAAACTGCAAAAGCAGCAGAACTCGAGGAATTAATTGTGATACCTGAAGGGACAACTTATTCTGCAGCTGCTTCAGGAAACTGTTTCAGCCAGCAGAACCCCTTCATAGCCTCCTAGAGGCCTATAGTTGTTGCTTTCTCTCTGCTTGCAAGGACCGGACATTGCCCCCTTCTGCTTGGAGCCTCAAGCTCTTATGTAACAGGATGCTCTGCTTCAGAAGAAGAGGCTATGCAGTAGTTAGGAGGTGAATCTGAAACCTGTATGTCAGACTAAATTCTGAAATATGTAGAGGATTAAAACTGCCTTGGGAAGCTGACCTAAGACCCTTCCCCCTCAGACTGCTCTGGACCTCTTCCTTCTGAACACATCCCATCAGGACACATCCCAGAAGATTGAGAAGAGACACGACAGAGCTCAGTCAGGAATCAAATATGAAGACACTTACTTGTGAAACCACTTAACCAAGCCAAAGTCAAGGTTTTGAAACAGGAAACAGAAATTTCTTCTAGAATGAGGCACCACATCTGAAAACAAATTCATTTAACCAATTCTAAAAAAACCCCATAATTTTCTTTTTAACCATTATTATGACCATGGGCGTAACATTTCTTACTATCTCGATTCTTTTGCACTTTAAAAGGACTGTATACTTTGGGCTGCATTTTGACTTGCCTGTTGCAAAAGGTGGGCCTGGAAGCCCTGGTACACCGGGAAGTCCTGGAGGTCCATCTCTTCCTTTTGGCCCAGGCAATGAAGATCCAGGAGACCCCCGGTCACCCTTTTCTCCTCTCTCGCCCGGAAAACCAGGTGCCCCTATTATCCCAGGACTGGGTTGCCCTTGATTACAATAATGCAGTGAAGTAGGCATCAATAAAACCAACAGAAAAAAATATTGACCAATAAGTTGTTTAATAACAATAAAATAATTGCAACACCATAATATCAGCTGAGATACCATACTGAGATACCATACTGAATCTGATCCTAAACTACCTCATGAGTTCAAACAATAGCAAGATACCGTATTTTTTGCCCTATAGGACGCACCGGCCCATAGGATGCACCTACATTTGGGGGGGAGGGGAGAGAAATAAAGAGAGAAAAAATTATTTCCCCCCCCCAGGCTTCAGCGAAAGCCTGCATTCACCCCACAGGACACACACACATTTCCCCTTCATTTTTGGAGGGGGAAAAGTGCGTCCTATAGGGCAAAAAATACGGTAGCTTATTTATCAGAGCTACTTGTTCAACCTAATTCCTAGAAACATCCACCTGCATAGGGCCTATTGAGGGCAGTATTTTCCTAATGAGTCCCGCCAGGGCAAGGATTTCCACCTGCGTAACAGTGTTGCCCCCCCAGCCCCCCTCCCTCCACAAATCTGCTCCAGAGGGTTAGGGGAACACCTAGAACAGATTTAGGGAGCAAACAGGGAGAGGAAAGGGGCAGAACATTCCATTGCACATGCAGAAATTTCTGTACTGACAGAGCAATTGCCATAGTGCTATGCTGGATTCCACTCGTGAAGTTCAAACATGCAGAGTGAGCTTGGTGAGCTGTTTATGCGCAGTACTGAAGCAATATGCCCAAGAGAAATTTTTGTAGAAATGTGTTAAACTGGGCACTGGCGTTTGTCTAAAAGTTTTTTTTCTTGTTCCCAGCAGACCTTGGTGCAACCCATTTCAGCTTAAGACTGTGACCAAATGTAGAATTAAGGCTTCAGCATCATCCAAACTCGCTTCCCCCTCTCCCCACATTGCTCTGTTTACCATCTAGCCTGATGAAGAGATCATGAGAACTTAAAAGCTTCTGTGCCATTCTGTGATATTTTGGTGGCCTTAGAAATATATTGCCCTAATATGGATTTTGAAATTCTTTTAGTGGACCAACACTTTTATTGTTTTGTGCAAAAAGTTTTAGAATTTACGTGGAAAGGCAATACACACCCTAAAACAAGACAACCAAATAATGAAACAGTCTTACCTGGTAGACCTGGTGCCCCTGGTAGACCTGGAAAACCTGCAAAAGCAAAGGTAGTGGATTCTTAGATAATAAAGATTTGAACTGCTTGGTATAATTCCAGGGACAGTCCTAGACTTACAGAAGCCTCCCTCGTTTCTGAATTGATCTCATAATGTCCCGGTTTTACTTTTTCCCCTCCTGCACGTCTCGGAGAACAATTAAAAATGATGCTGGGGTGGGTGGGTGTAGGTCGCTGGATCATCATCTTGTCGTGGTGAATTGGCTTGCATGTTCCTATGACCCTTGTGAGTGAAGCTGTCGGGAATCTCATACTCCCAACAGGGTCACTCAAGGTGGTGAGGTCAAAGGGAAGGAGCTAGACAAAGAATGATCCAAGAAGTCCTCAATGGCAGAAGAGGCGGATGATAACAAGCGATATGTTACAATGGCTGTGGAGGCGGATGAAGGCTGCAGCAGATAGGAATCTACCAGCTTGTCGTGACTACTTCATGCCATCGGAACAGAGCCCTACTTTGAAGACTATGCGTTGGTCAGCGTGCACTGATCTACACACATAAAACAAATCCATGCACAGGTGTCTTCCAAAAACCCAGTCCAAACCCCAAAAGTCCTATGGCGATTGGCAAATGGTAATTGGGGCAGGATCGTGAAATCTGGAAGCCCCTAGTCATGAACCGGCACATGGGCGGTGGATACAGATTCAGTTGTTCTGACTCTAGGAAAGAGGCAGTTGAGCAGCTCAGCAGCTGTATCCATGACTGAGCAGCCCTTTTTAGGATCCACTCTGCTCACCCCGAAAAGGGGGAGGGGCTAGGAAAGGTGCCCTAAACATAGTCTGCCTTCCTTTTTCCCTGACTGGATTACCGCGCCCAGTGGGGTCACCACTTACCGGTCATAAAAGACAATTGAACTTTGAAACATGGAATATATGGACTTTGTCAGATAACACAGACAGCGAGCGTCCTGAACGCACAACTGCCATCATTGCAAGAGAGCTGTGTCGTTTTAACATCGATATTGCAGCACTTCAAGGGACTCGAAGAGCAGGCAAGGGACAACCGACGGAAGAAAAAGGAGGCTACACTTTCTTCTGGAAATGTCTATCTGAACAAGAACATCAAATACATGGGGTAGGCTTCGCTATCAAAAACGATCTTGTGAAGCTCCTGTCAGAAGTCCCTATTGGCATTAATGAGCGACTCTCAACCCTTTGAATAAAGCTCACCAAAAACCAACAGGCTACTATTATAAGCGCTTATGCACCAACACTGGATGCTGATGAAGACATTAAAGAAAAATGTTACTCTCAGCTGGATACCGTCCTATCAGAGACGCCTAACGAAGATAAAATTATCCTCCTGGGTGATATGTGCAGCGCACAACCAACACACTCTTTCGACAGAAAAATAAATTTAAAACTTCATGGAGGCATCCTCAGTAAAACCACTGGCACTTCTTAGGCTATGTTATTGTCTGTGCTAAAGATCGCCATGATGTGCTCCTTACCAGAACTATGACAAGCGCTGATGATGGCTGGACAGATCACTGACTAATATGCTCCACGATGGCTATCGAGATTATACCTCAACGCAGGCTTCAAGGAAGGAAGCCAAGGCGCAAAATGAACACTCAAGCCCTTCAAGATCCCATTAAGCGGCATTGCTTCCAAACGACTCTTAAGGACCATCTGCTTTCAGAATTCCCTGATAACACCGAGAAACACTGGACCAAGCGAAAAACATTCATTATTGCAGCCTGTGAACAAACTATTGGACACCAAACCAAGAAACACCAGGACTGGTTTGATGAGAATTACAGTGAGACTGAATGCATGATTGACAAGAAAAGGAAGGCCTTTCAGATCTGGCAAACAGATAGAAACTGTGCCACTAAGAAAAAAAACCTATGCCAACGCTAAGGCTGAGGTTCAAAGAAGAACCAGAGAACAAAAAACACCTGGTGGATAAAAAAAGCTCAAGAGATCCAGCACTTAGCTGACACTCATGATGCACAGAGTTTCTTTAAAGCCACAAAGACCATCTATGGACCAATAAATCATGGCATATGCCCCCTACGCTCAGCAGACGGCATCACATTTCTAAAAGATAAAGAAGCTATTACATTGCGCTGGAAAGAACATTACCAACATTTCCTTAACAGCAACTCCCCCACAGCTGCTGAGTTCCTCTCACAAATTCTGCAAAAACAAGTTAGAGATGAGCTTGCAGTATCTACAAATGTACAGCTATTAACCAAATGAAAAACAACAAAGCCAGTGGGACACCTGCCAAAATCTTCAAAGTGGGTGGAACTGAACTTACACAACAACTTCACAAGCTCATCGAAAAAATCTGGGAAAGAGAAGAGATCCCAGCAGACTTTAGGGATAGTGAAATTATCAATCTCTTTAAAAAAGGTGACAGAACTGATTGTGGAAACTATTGAGGCATCTCTCTATTAGCTGCGGCTGGCAAAATTCTTGCAAGGATCTTAGCAAACTGTCTCTTAACAATATCCGAGGTGACCCTTCCTGAATCCCAAAATAGTTTCTGGCCTTCTAGGGGGACAGTGGACATGATTTTCACTGCTCGACAGCTTCAAGAAAAATGCAGAGAGAAAAACCAACCCCTGTATATGGCGTTTATTGACCTGACTAAGGCTTTCGACACTGTAAATCGTAATGCCCTGTGGACTGTCCTTCTGAGAATTGGCTGCACAGATAAATTTGTAAACATCATTTGGCTCCTCCATGATAATATGACAGCAACAATTGCATATAACAATGGCTCTTAAAGTGAACCATTCACAGTGGGATCAGGTGTTAAACAGAGTTGTGTTTCCCCAACTCTATTCATTATTTTCATTGCCATGATCCTACACTTTGTCGAAGGGAAACTCTCTACCGGAGTAGAAATCATATATTGAACAGATGGAAGCTCTTTAATCTGAGCAGGCTAAAAGCAAAGAGTAAGGTTTCCGTAACTTCCGTCATAGAGCTTCAGTATGCTGATGACAACGTAGTGTGCACACACTCAGAGGATGACCTCCAAACCATCCTAAATATCTTCACAGAAGCTTACGAAAAGCTTGGCCTGTCACTCAACTTCCAAAAAACCAACGTGCTGCACCAACAAGTACCAAATCCAACTCAATGGTGTAACGTTGGAAAATGTTGATCACTTCTCCTACCTAGGTGGTTATCTTTCCACAAGGGCCAACATTGATGCTGAAATCCAGCATCACCTGAGCTATTGCGAGTGCGGCTTTCTCCCGATTGAAGTGCAGACTGTTTGAGAACTGGGACATTCGCAGGGAAACCAAACTGCTTGTTTACAAAGCTATTGTACTACCAACCTTACTATATGCTTGTGAAACATGGACCACTTATCAACGCCATCTCCAACTCCTCGAAAGATTCCATCAACGGTGTCTCCAAAATTTTTTACTCATCACTTGGGAAGACATGCAAGCTAATATCGGTGTACTGGAAGAAGCAAAGATCACCAGTGTTGAAGCAATGATTCTTTAACATCAACTTTGTTGGACTGATCATGTTGTGCGGATGCCTGATCGTCTTCCAAAGCAACTACTCTATTCCGAACTTAAAAATGGAAAGTGTAATGCTGGTGATCAACAAAAGAGGTTTAAAGACTGTCTCAAGGCAAATCTAAAAAAATGTAGTATAAACACTGACAACTGGGAAACACTGGCCTGCGAGTGCTCCAGTTGGAGAACAGCCTTTACCAAAGGTGTCATGGGCTTTGAAGACACTCGAACGCAAGGGAGAAATGTGCTAGGAGGAAGGCACGCTTGGCAAATCCACACCGGGATCAATTCCTGCCCAGAAACCAATGTCCCCACTGTGGAAGGACGTGTGGTTCCAGAACTTACGGACTCATTGTTAAAACCATGTTTATGGAAGACAATCTTACTCGGCTACAAGTGATCGCCAAAGAAAGAAGAAAGGTGCAAAAACAGAGTCCTGTTTATCCTGAAAATGAAATACCTGAACCAAATGAAGGAAATGGTGAAGCTGGCATACAAAGCCCTTCCTATAATTTTGAAGGAAAATGCTGCTAATCCACTTTAAATTATTTAATTGCAATACTTCCACAACTAGCCATTTTTTAGGAAATTCATAGACTGTTTATTCCTTTATTGGAAATGGAGCCTTACACTGTCTACTCAGAAGTCCCACTGTATTCAATGGAGCTTATTCCCAGGTAACTGGGTAAAGACTGCACAACCTTCAATAATAATTGAATCCTGGGAAGTAGGTGAGATGGAGAGGTTGCAACTGACTGAAGGTGACAGATGTGTATGTGTACATGACATTTATGTGTGCAGTGAGATCAAATGCAGAGGAAACGCTTCCTGGTGTAGAATAGAACATCCCAATTTTCATCTGAGAAATGTTGGAGGGTATGCATAGGTCTAATTATCACTCCATATCATGGCAAACATATAATTCATGAAAAAGCTCAACATGAACTGGGCATGATATCAGATGTGGATCTAATCATGTACAAGTTTACATAAAATGAATTGGGGCCAATTAAGATGCCCAATAGTAAAGGTAAAGGTACCCCTGCCCGTACGGGCCAGTCTTGCCAGACTCTAGGGTTGTGCGCTCATCTCACTCTATAGGCTGGGAGCCAGCGCTGTCCGCAGACACTTCCGGGTCACGTGGCCAGCGTGACAAGCTGCATCTGGAGAGCCAGTGCAGCACATGGAACGCCGTTTACCTTCCCGCTGGTAAGCGGTCCCTATTTATCTACTTGCACCCGGGGGTGCTTTCGAACTGCTAGGTTGGCAGGCGCTGGGACCGAACGACGGGAGCGCACCCCGCCGCGGGGATTCGAACCGCCGACCATGCGATTGGCAAGTCCTAGGCGCTGAGGTTTTACCCACAGCGCCACCCGCGTCTACCCAATAGTAGACCTATTGAAATCAATGGACTTATCCTTGCAGACTTATCCTTGCAGACCTTGCAGGCCAGCGGCTGAAGAAGGAGCCAAAAGGGTTTTCTCCTGTGTGTGATTCTTTGTGGCTAATTAGCTGCTCTCCCTGTACAAAGGTCAGAGGGGGCAGGGTTTCTGTTGAGGCAGGTGATTAGCTGTGGGAGGAGCTTATCAGACCTTGCAGGCCAGAGGGGCGCGCTGCTAGGCGCGCGCAGTTTGATCCATCTTTTAGATTTAGGGGAGCTAGTCTCAAACGTTTGTTGGGGGAGACCTAGGTTTTTTTTTTGGGGGGGAGTTATTAGTCCTGTCTTCACGCTTTTTATGATGCAGGATCGCTCTAGCCACCCCCAACGACACGTTCTCAAGATGGAGGGGGAGGGAACAGCTGCAGTCGCCTGCAGTTCCTGCGCAATGCTTGCCATCTTGCCAAAGGTTGCAGGCAGCTTTACATGCAGCAATTGCATGTTGATTGCCCTCCTAAAAGACAAAGTCCAGCAACTGGAGGAACGTGTAGCTACGCTCCAAAGAATTAGAGAGCTGGAGCTCTTCTTGGAAGCAGCAGAGCACACCGTCTCCACCAAGGAGGAGACAGGAGACTCCCCTGTGAAGGAGGCTAGTTCACCAACACAGGAGCCCGATATGTGGAGAAACGTGACTCAAAGAAGTAGGAGGCCCAGGGTTCGCTCTGATTGTTTAGAAATACACAATCGCTTTGAGGTCCTCTCCCCTAGCATGGAAGACGAAGAGCAGACTCCATTTGAGGATCTCTCCTTCATTACAGTCGATCAGGTATATGAAGATGAGCAGCAAAGTCAGTCCTCAGGGAATGTGCAGGCGACCTTGGAACGGACAGCTCATGGAAGAACCCCGACCAGACCTAAGAGGAGGCGTGTAGTGGTGATAGGGGATTCCCTACTGAGGGGAACAGAAGCAGTGATCTGTGGGCCTGACAAGATGTCTCGGGAAGTGTGCTGTCTCCCCGGGGCTAAGATCCAAGATGTAACTGAACGACTGCAAGGAATCATAAAACCCACTGACAATTACCCCTTCCTCTTGGTTCATGTGGGAACCAATGACACTGCAAGCAATAGCCTCCAGAAGATCAAAAGAGACTACGAAGCTCTGGGCAGGAAATTGAAGCAATTAAATGCACAAATCGTCATCTCATCTGTCCTCCCAGTTGAACGACGTGGCCCAGGGAGAGAGGGGAAAATAGTGGAAGTAAACAGCTGGCTTCGCAAATGGTGTAAGCAGGAACGGTTTGGATTCTTAGATCACGGACTGCAGTTTCTTGAAGATGGACTTCTGGCAAGCGATGGGCTGCACCTCACAACGGTTGGGAGGAATGTTTTTGCCAAAAAACTCAGAAACCTCATCAGGAGGGCTTTAAACTGACTATTGTGGGGGAGGGAGACAGTGCTCCTGAAGGTAGGAGTCTATCAATTGATGAAGATGATCATCCAAATGTCATAGACCAAATGGAGCAAACAGCAAGCAGACCTAGTGGTGGGAGGAAAAAATCCTTAAATAAGAGACACGGGGGAATGACTAATGGACTTCAATGTCTGTACACTAATGCACAAAGCATGGGAAATAAACAAGATGAGCTTGAGCTCTTGGTACAGCAAACTAAATATGACATAATAGGCATCACTGAAACCTGGTGGGATAAGTCCCACGATTGGAATGTAAAAATGGAGGGATACAATCTATTTCAGAGAAACAGACCAGACAAGAAAGGAGGAGGAGTGGCGTTATATGTCAGGGATGTGTATACCTGTGAAGAGATCCAAGATTTAGAACCTCAAAGCCAAAGTGAAAGCATTTGGGTCAAAATTAAGGGAGAGAAGAATAACAGTGACCTCATTGTGGGAGTTTACTATAGATCCCCAAGCCAAACAGAGGACATAGATGATGCCTTCATGGAACAGATGGCCAAGCATGCAAAAGGAAGGGAGATAGTAGTAATGGGAGACTTCAATTACCCAGATATATGTTGGATGTCAAACTCAGCCAAGAGCATAAGGTCAAACAGATTCCTCACTGGCCTTGCAGACAACTTTATTGTCCAGAAAGTGGAAGAAGCAACAAGAGGAACAGCCATTTTAGATCTGGTCCTAACCAATGTCGATGACCTGGTTAATGGGGTAGAAGTGGAAGGATCATTAGGCGCAAGTGATCATGCTCTTCTGAAGTTTACTATACAGCGGAAAGGAGCAGCCAAGCATACTAGGACTCAATTTCTTGACTTTAAGAAAGCTGACTTCATAAAACTTAGGGAAGTGCTGGGTGAGATCCCATGGACAGTAATACTAAAAGGAAAGGGAGTTCATGATGGCTGGGAGTTTGTTAAGAGGGAGATAGTAAAGGCACAACTTCAGGCAATACCAATGAGACGGAAACATGGAAGGTGCCTAAAGAAGCCAGGGTGGCTATCTAAAGAACTTTTAACGGAGTTAAGATTAAAAAAGGATGTGTACAAAAAATGGAAAAGGGGGGAAACCACCAAAGAGGAATTCAAACAAATAGCCAGCACGTGTAGACACAAAGTCAGAAAAGCTAAAGCACAGAATGAACTCAGGCTTGCTAGAGAGGTTAAAAGCAACAAAAAAGGCTTCTATGGGTATGTTCGTAGCAAAAGGAAGAACAAAGAAACAGTGGGGTCACTCAGAGGAGAAGATGGTGAAATGCAAACAGGGGACACAGAAAGGGCTGAACTCCTCAATGCCTTCTTTGCCTCAGTCTTCTCCGATAAAGAAAACAATGCCCGACCTGAAGAATTTGGAGCAAATGATTCAGTAGAGAAAACACAGCCCAGAATAACTAAGGAGATAGTACAAGAATACTTGGCTAGTTTAGATGTATTCAAGTCTCCAGGGCCAGATGAACTGCATCCAAGAGTATTAAAAGAACTGGCAGATGTGATCTCAGAACCACTGGCAATCATCTTTGAGAATTCCTGGAGAACAGGCGAAGTCCCGGCAGACTGGAGGAGGGCAAATGTTGTCCCTATTTTCAAAAAGGGGAAAAGAGAGGACCCAAATAATTACCGCCCAGTCAGTCTGACATCAATACCAGGGAAGATTCTGGAGCAGATCATTAAGCAAGCAATCTGTGAGCACCTAGAAAGGAATGCTGTGATCACCAATAGTCAGCATGGATTTCTGAAAAATAAGTCATGTCAGACGAACCTGATCTCATTTTTTGACAGAATTACAAGCCTGGTAGATGAAGGGAACGCAGTGGATGTAGTCTACCTTGATTTCAGCAAGGCATTTGACAAGGTGCCCCATGATATTCTTGTAAAGAAGCTGGTAAAATGCGGTCTTGACTATGCTACCACTCAGTGGATTTGTAACTGGCTGACTGACCGGACCCAAAGGGTGCTCATCAATGGTTCCTCTTCATCCTGGAGAAGAGTGACTAGTGGGGTGCCACAGGGTTCTGTCTTGGGCCCAGTCTTATTCAACATCTTTATCAACGACTTGGATGATGGACTCAAGGGCATCCTGATCAAATTTGCAGATGACACCAAACTGGGAGGGGTGGCTAACACCCCAGAGGACAGGATCACAATTCAAAACGACCTTGACAGATTAGAGAACTGGGCCAAAACAAACAAGATGAATTTTAACAGGGAGAAATGTAAAGTATTGCACTTGGGCAAAAAAAATGAGAGGCACAAATACAAGATGGGTGACACCTGGCTTGAGAGCAGTACATGTGAAAAGGATCTAGGAGTCTTGGTTGACCACAAACTTGACATGAGTCAACAGTGTGACGCGGCAGCTAAAAAAGCCAATGCAATTCTGGGCTCCATCAATAGGAGTATAGCGTCTAGATCAAGGGAAGTTATAGTGCCACTGTATTCTGCTCTGGTCAGACCTCACCTGGAGTACTGTGTCCAGTTCTGGGCACCACAGTTCAGGAAGGACATTGACAAACTGGAACGTGTCCAGAGGAGGGCAACCAAAATGGTCAAAGGCCTGGAAACGATGCCTTATGAGGAACGGCTAAGGGAGCTGGGCATGTTTAGCCTGGAGAAGAGGAGGTTAAGGGGTGATATGATAGCCATGTTCAAATATATAAAAGGATGTCACATAGAGGAGGGAGAAAGGTTGTTTTCTGCTGCTCCAGAGAAGCGGACACGGAGCAATGGATCCAAACTACAAGAAAGAAGATTCCACCTAAACATTAGGAAGAACTTCCTGACAGTAAGAGCTGTTCGACAGTGGAATTTGCTGCCAAGGAGTGTGGTGGAGTCTCCTTCTTTGGAGGTCTTTAAGCAGAGGCTTGACAACCATATGTCAGGAGTGCTCTGATGGTGTTTCCTGCTTGGCAGGGGGTTGGACTCGATGACCCTTGTGGTCTCTTCCAACTCTATGATTCTATGATTCTATGATTCTATGATCCTGAGTGGGACTAATGGCTGGATATTGCCTTATATCATTACTTAATTATAAAGTATAGCAGGCACTTCATTTTCCTGATCTATTGATAGATAGATAGATAGATAGATAGATAGATAGATAAACTTTATTTGCATTGGCCAACGGCCACAGCAATATAAAACAAGCAATATATATAATTAAAAAGACAACTATGGGTAAAAAGGACAATCAAATGGTCAAGATTATTGTTCAGATAGTGGCCTCATTGCACCTTTGATAAACCTAGCAACCTTTGCTGCTGTCTGATCCTTTTGATCTGATAACAGAAAGAACAATGTGGCCTCAGATGGGTAGCCTGGGATGGTAAGCAAGAGTGGCATGATGATCTCATTCCTCAGATCTTTATAAAGGGGACAGGACGGGAGAACATGAGCCACTGTTTCCAGATTGCCATCTCCACAGAGGCAGAGTCGTTTCTCAGTTGGAATCTTTTGGCATCTGCCCTCAAGTACGGCAGAGGGCATCGCATTCAGTCTGGCCAGTGTGAAGGCACGTCTGTATTTCGGGATAGTTAATTTATACAAATATGGTGCCAGGGAATCAAACTGAGAGGGGGGGGGGCCAAAAGGCATACCAAGGACAGAGTTTCTTTATAATGGCCAGATTGTTCTGTTGCTCTAAGTCCTTCAGACAGTGTTCAATTAGCCTTCTTGCTTTAATAAAACCCATCGTGAGAAGCTGATGTGGGTGGAGTCCGCAGGGGAGGAATTTTTGGTGCACAATTTTGGACCACACACTTTTATGGGGGTCTTGTGTCACTAAGGGCAGTAGACCGGGAGGATTTAGATTTAAACGGAGCCAATAATTAAGAGTTCTTTCCCAGGACCAAGCTTCTACAGAGGGAATACTTGCCTCTAGTTGTAATGCTGCATTTGGGACACAAGGTGGTACAGAAAAAAATCTGCCTTAAAAATTTGGATTGGACAGTTTCAATAATACTACAATGATTACCTGTCCAAATTTGGGCCCTGTAAAGTATCTGCGCCAAAGATTTGGCTTGGAAAACTTCTAGGGATGCTGGGATGTATTTGCTGCCCTTCGTATGGCAAAAACGGGACAGCATCTTAGCACTTTGGGCTGCTTTTTCTTTAACAGATTTTTGGTGTACATCCCATGACACCGATGACTGGAAGACTATGCCCAGGTATTTAAAGGCTTTAACCTGCTCAATTGGGTGATTGTCCATGCTTCAGCTATGTAATCTATGTTTCCTTGAGAAAACCATGACTTTGGTTTTCTGATAGTTTACTACCAGCTGTTCTCTCCTGCAGTATGCTGAGAATTCTCCTATCAACCTTTTAAGGCCTATCTCTGTTTGGGATAGGAGGACCGCATCATCAGCATATAAGAGCACTGAGATTGGTTTTGTGGCCAATTTAGGAGCATGGAACTCCAGAGATGTTAAGCTTTTAACCATGTCATTGATATATAGGTTAAATAATGCTTGGACTAAAATGCAGCCTTGCTTAACCCTCTTAGTGGCTGGTACAGGGCCTATGAGTTGGCCATTTGTGGAGGATCTTACATATGACACAATATCTTTATATAGGCCATTAATCAAAAATAATAATCTTTTATCTATACTGGATGTATTCAATTTGGCCCAGAGTCTTACTCGTGAAATTGAATCAAAGTTCCAACATGGCGCCGAGGTAAGACGAGCTTACCGGTGCTCTTCAGATTGCTTTTAATCTTTTAATTCTTTATATTTTATCTTAACTGACCTATATTTTTATCTTAACTGACCCAGTCAGTCTTTGAAGCATAATTGCTGCAGCTACATGCTATGGAAACTTTCTGAGAGATTTGGCCCTGCTCCAGATTGCTGCAGACTGCTCCTTGTTTCTCTCTTATCAGCGGGTCGGCCTCGGCTGCTAAAAGAGAAGAGAACGCCATTATCCTAATTGGAGAGAGGACTCAGTGGTCTTAACTATTTTATTTGTGTGTTAAATGTTATGTTATTTTAAGAATCATATAATCCTTGGCCTGAGGAAAGTATGGGTCAGAACAAACGCTTGAGAGACTTTGACGAGCCCCTATCATCCCCTAAACCAAAAATATCAAGGTTGGTGCCACACCGGAATAGAAGAGGGAGTGACAATGCTGAGCATTGCTTTGCGGTGGAAACCCAAAATCGCTTCCAACCTCTAATTGATTTGGAAGCCACGCCAACTTCGACGACTTGGGATTTTTTAAAAGTAAAGCCTGTAAAGGAGAATACAAAAGAAAAACTCTCAACACAGGATGACGGTTTAACACCTGATATGGGGGAGTTCCCCAGTTGTGAGCAGTGACACTTAGTAATTAAGACCCTTCACTGTATCTTCAAAAGGCTGGATGAGGTATCTTCACAATTATCCAATATCCTGCTGAAAGTCGAAAAACTTGAATCAATAACACAATCTTCAGTTCGTGAGGTCAAAAACTTATTGCCTCACCCCAATTCAGATAAAAGAAAGGAGACTAAAATTAAATATATCTTAAATTCCCAATTGAATAATCAGATATTAACTCTGCAACCCAAGAAAAGTTGCCTTTTTGTCAGGTCGGAAATAGGAAGATGGTCATCGCTAGAAGGGGCTAAAGACTGTTTAAGCAAACTTTTAAAAATTAAGAAACATCAGATTGACCTTTATGCGGTGATGCCCCTGTTCCGACAGACCAACTTCTTGAAGGTGATACTTGCGTTCCACTCTGAAAAGATACCATCTATTATTGTTCGGCGGAAAACGCTTTTGTCCATGGCCGATATCGTAGCAACGAGGGTTTTTGCAGATAGCAAGATCAAACCCCTTCTAAATAGGTGTCCTGGCGGTGAGGACATTAGGACAAGAGACTCCGCCTTACTTCAAAATACTGCCAGGCCCCACTGCGATGATTCTGCAGCGTGCCATTCTCGACCAATCTCGATACCCTCTCAAACAGCCATATATGAGGACGGAAACCTGCAGACTGCCCTTGATGAAAGGGAACTTATTGATTCGTTCAGAGCCCTCCCTCCGAAAGAACAGTCGGTGATGATGCAAAGATTTGACACGCTTAAATCGCAGCTTTTGCAAGTCCAACACAGAGGGGAAGATACTAATGATGCTTCAAACAACCCCACTTGGGTTCACCGGACAGAAGTGGTCGACCTTCTTCAGCTCAGCCCCACTTTGAAAACAAAAACCATCTTGCAAGACTCAAATCTTCAAGTTGTTTCTGCCCCCAGTGCTATTCCACGAGACGACCAGGCTCTGCCATCCTCATTTAACCTTCATCTACATCCACCGGCCAACACACCTAAGGACGAAACTCTGATCTCCCTGCCTGACTCAAATCCTTCTTTAACTCACTCATCTATGCCAGAGCTAGAATCTTCTCCAGTTTCGACCAGTTATAGAAGTAGTCCACAAGTGATGCCCCTGAGAGAGTCTTCTATAATTACCGCCCCCGTGATGTCCCTTCAACTACCTTCTTTAAAGGAAAATGTGAACGTCACACTTCGGGACCCGTCGTCGGAAACGACTGAAGACCCGATGGGACGCATCAATAAAATCATCCTAATGCCTGATGATAAATCTGCTAGAGGGTCTCCTCCGACGGACTTAATTTCTCCCTCTCTGGGTATTTCTCTGTCAAGTTGTACAAAGAATTTCGAAATGAAGAGACATCCTGTTCAGGGATCTACTTCTAGTGGATCATCCCAGGTGTTCCAACAGTCGAACCAAATTGTTAAAAATTTTAATTTGGAGGGTTCCTCACAGTTACCATCTTCCCAATGTAAAATAACTGATTTTTTTGTTACATCTTCCGTCTCTCCCAGAGAGTCTGCCCCTCCTTCGCTTTGACTGTTAAAAGAACAACATAGAAGTCCCCAGCTAGCAGTCCTAAGTTGGAATATTGCTGGCTGGAAAAGGAAAAGATTAGATCCCGGATTTATGTCCTATATAAACTCTTTTCAGATAATCCTTTTGCAAGAAACATGGGAAGAAGATAAAATAGATATAAATGGCTTTGAACTGATATCACTTCCAGCTAGTCCCTCCCAAAAAGGTGGCCGGTCCAGAAGTGGTCTTGCAATCGCCATATCGCTTAAAATGAGCGCTAAACTCTCGCTAGTTCAGACTTTTCCTCCTTTTGCCTTTACAGGTCTGATTTCAAGTGGAAAATTCTCCCTATTAATCACCAATGTTTATCTTCCTCCAGGTGGTCTTATATCGGACCTCCATTATAGATGGGATTCTCTGGAAGATCATTTATTGGCATGTTATGCTATGTACCCTAATATTCCATCGATAATGGGTGGTGACTTTAATGCACGTACAGCCGCCAATTGGGATGGGATAATCAAGGCCAAGTGGTGGGTACCTCCCCCCTATCCAAAATCTGATTTAATCTCTTTTACATCAAGAAGATCTAAGGACATCAGAGTGAATGAGGCGGGAGTCCTTCTTTACCAATTGGCCATTCGTATGAATTTGAACATTTTGAATGGCAATTGCCCTCCGGACGTGCCAGGTGAATTCATTCATTTGGGCACAACATCAAATAGTGTCCTAGACTACCTTCTAGTTTCAGAAGACCTATTCTCAAACTTCTTTTACTTTAAAGTAGACAATGTACAACTCAGTGACCACCTACCTCTAGCGGCCAAGCTAATGATTGACTGGCACTCGGTTAGCGGTTCACATCCAATTCATGTAGGTTTAAATGCCGCAGCTCAAGTAAGAAGCATTAAATGGTCTATGAAACAGGCCCCAAAATACGCAGAATTCGTCCAGAGGAATATCTCCGAACCCCTTATTGTTTCAGTGGCGGAGTTGTCTGAACCAAATAGGATATTGGACTGGTTCTCTCACCTCTCTGCAGATTTAACAAGCTTCTTTACGATGCCGACTCACCTGGTTAACCGAGATCAACCCAGGTGCGGTGCACCTTGGTTTGATTCCAAATGTAAGCAAGCTAGACTCTCTCTCTGTTGTATCTACAACAGATATAAATCCTCTGGAGCTGAAACTCTTCCCCCAGAGTACTTGCAGACCAAAATTGCTTACAAACAGGCACAGAAGTCAGCCAAGCATGAATGGCAGCTAAGACGTTGGCAAGAACTGATTGCTGCCTCTAAGCTTCGCAGCTCTCATGGTTTTTGGAATTTAATCAACAAAAGATCGAGGAAATACCCATTGATGGTTATACCAGCCCCGACATGGGAACAATTTCTAAGAAAATATTTCTCCCAGACAGTTATCTCTAACACTCATTCTGATACTCTTCCATGTCACTTGCCCATATGGCCAGATACTGACCCAGAGGAAATAGTTGATTTAATTGCTAAACTGAAAACCGGCGGAAGCTATTAAACAACACCCAGCATGGTGGGCCAAAATTCTTGCAAAAATCTTTGATGCAATTAATGCCACGGGCCAGATACCTAGATCATGGAAGGAGTCCATCATAATTCCTATATATAAAAAAGGACCACCAGAGGACCCAGGAAACTATCGTAATATCAGTCTATTATCAATCATCGGAAAATCTATACTCGCTTCCTGCTAACCAGACTAACCCAATGATTCCAATCTGATAGGCCATGAACAGGCTGGGTTTAGACCAAATCGTGCTACTATTGACCATGCAATAATTCTATATCATTTGGCACGGAAGTATTCTTCCCCCACCCATGGTCTTCTATGTGCCGCTTTTATAGACCTGAAGGCGGCTTTTGACAGTATCTCTAGAGAGCTGCTATGGGGAAAATTGGCAAAGTGGGGCATAGATAAAAGGCTGTTGTGGCTTATGATCAAATTACATGAAGGAACGGCCGCTAGGGTGAGGTTAACACCTGAGGGCGATCTCACAAACTCTATACCAATAAATAAGGGGGTACGACAAGGGTGCATCGTTGCCCCCTATCTCTTTAACCTCTATATTAGTGACATGAGAATTCCCCTAGTTGAGGCCCAAACCACCATTCATGCACCCAGGCTTGCAGACTATCGCTGCCCCTTACTATTGTACGCTGACGATGCAGTGATCCTCTCATATTCAAGAATTGGTTTGAGGAGGGCCTTTAAGATCTTCGCGTTATATTGCCAAACAAATTTACTTACTATTAACCATTCCAAATCTAAAGTCCTAATTTTTTCCAGGAGTCGTAAATTGTATAGGTGGGAACTCGAGGGGAAGCCAATTGAACAAGTCTACAAATTTCAATATCTAGGAATTTACTTCCAGCATAATATGGGATGGAAAGCGCATATCACATATTTACAAAATAAGGGCAAAGCCCTTATCTACGTTCTATTACGCTTTTTCTTTACAGAGGGGGCTATGCATGTTCCATCTGCCTTAAAAGTTTATAGTGCAAAAGTGGTTGAAACTATGGCCTATGCGGTCCCTTTATGGGGCGCTTTTGTAAACCTCATGCCTCTGGTGACATTGCAAAATCTTTTTCTCAGACGCCTTTTGAAGTTACCCTCCTGTGTAAGCAACTCGGCTATTCGCTTAGAACTTAAGACCCCCTCCTTAGAGATCCTGATGTGGAGACATGTCTTTAATTACTGGCTGTCCTTTTGGCATAAATTGCCCAATTACCATCTTATTCAGTGCCTTTGGAAAGATGAATTTACCAGCCCATGGGCAACAAAAATCCATTCCAAACTATTGTCTTATGGAATCTCTCCTTCCGATATACTAAATTTAGATCTAATTGCAGCAAAAAAGGTCATCAAACAAAGATTGGAGGTTGATTTGCAACAAAATCTTACTACAGGCGGAGGTACATGTTCCCCAATAAATCAGGGCATTACATTTATGTCCCAGATACCTCGATATCTGTCTACCTTATCGGTTGCGTCGCATAGATTCGCTTTTGTTAGAGCCAGATTTAATGTGTTCCCCTCAAACGTGTTGAGCAATAGATTTTCTAACGGTAAAACCTCTGTTTTATGCGCATGTGACAACAAATCAATAGAATCCCTTTATCATATCTTGTTTAATTGTCCTTTATATTTTGTTCCCCGATCAAGGATTCTGAGTTCAATCATTTTGGAAACTGTTGCTAAACCATCTTGCCTATCTACTCCAGGACATTGACTCTTATAGAACATTACAGGTTGCCAGATTCCTGAATTCAGTTCTTTCATATAAAAGACTTCATGGAATGCTGCATGACTATTAAAAATCTAGTAAACTTTATCCACCATCCTTATACTCAAGGCCACAATATGGTATATCTAGAGATGGTACGTAACGTGAAGGAGATTACGCGTTGAAATATTTTAGTTGATATTTTAGAATGTAAAATGCTACTTTATTTATTGATTGGTTTTACCTTGTGGGCTTATAGCCGAATAAAGTATCTGAATCAAAGGCAGTCTTCAAATCAATGAAGGTTGCAAAACCCCACGGGTTTTCTTGGCGTATTTGTCAATAAGATGTGCTAAGACAACACAGTGATCTATGGTAGATCTGTCTTGCCTAAATCCAGCTTGCTCCTCCGCCAAGATAGCCTCAGTGTCCATCCAACTGGTTAATTTGATATAGAGGTGTTTTGCATATAATTTGCTTGGTATAGGTAAAAGACTAATAGGTCTATAACTCGCCAGGTCCGATGTGGGGCCCTTTTTATAAATTGGGATGATTATCGCCTTGGCCCACCCTTCGGGAAATAGGCCTGTTGAATCAATGTGGGAGAATATTGTCACCAGCAGGGGGGCCCACCACCAGTGTTGGTCTTCAGAAGTTCTGTGGGAATATAATCTATGCCAGGGGCCTTGTTGTTCTTTAGCTGTGCGATCAAATTTTCTACCTCCTCTGTGGTTACAAGTGACCAGTGAGGTGAAACCTCTGGTTGAACGCTTGGCTTGTTAAGCTGAGCTTCCTTATCATAAAACAATGATTGAAAGTATCGGATCCACTCTCGGGGTTCAACGGTACAAATGAGTCCGTTACACTCCTGGTACAGTGGGCCAGATATGGTATGCCAAAAGGAAGTTGGGTCTTTCTCGTGTGAAGCCTTGACCAGGCTTTGCCATGCGATTCACTCGGCTTTTTGTTTTTTCTTCTTTAATAGTTGTTTGTAGTTCCGTCTTATGGAGATATATGTGGTAAATAAAGGGGGTGCCACAGTATTCCTATATTTGCGATAAATTGTTCTCAAATGCTTCCTTGTTTGTCTGCACTCTGTGTCAAACCAGCTTGCTAGATCCCTCGCCCTCTTTGTGGCTGTATTCTGTATCACAGATGATAACTGTGTTTTCAGCTTTTCTATAAGTATCTTAAAAAGCTCTAGCACCACAGCCGTGGAGTTAGTTGAAACAATAGCAGAATGTATATTCTTTAGCTCCACTGATTGAAGGAGGTGGATTAAGTCTATTGAATGACTGCACTGAATTTAGAGAAAGAAAGAATCAGCTACAATCTCATCAGGAAGTCAATTAAATCATTTTTGAAACTAAATTGAATTAATTTCTTGACCAAGTTAATATAATGAAATAATTAACAATTAGCAATATTTACCTTTTTGACCTGGTTCACCTTTTTGTCCAGGAATTCCTGGAGGACCTGAGTCGCCTTTCTCACCTATTACTTCTTGATCTCCAATCCCTATAACCTGAACAACAGGGGAAATAGTATGATGTAGATTAATTAAAAAAAACCCAAATGCTTTCAGCCTTCTAACAGATAAGAACTATCGGGTTCAATCCTGTACACAAGTGGCTTGATAAAATCTTCTACTCTGACTTCTACTCTGTGCATAATCATCAAGTTTAGGCTTGCAAGGGTTTGTTTTTAGCACAATCTCAAACCCCTTCGGTTCTATACATTTATCTAATTAAAGCGGCTAAAAATAGTCCTTGTAAGAGTGAGAGGGGATGAGGGGTTTTGGCTCCAAGGTAAGCTGTGGTGCCACATACTACAGAGACCTCACCACCCAGGTGCTTTAAGTAAAGCAACTTTACTTTAAGTAAAGACTGGAGAACTGGGCGCAAGCTAACAAAATGAATTTCAGTAGGGACAAATGTGAGGTCCTGCACTTTGGCAGGAAGAACAGGATGAACAAATACAGGGTGGGGGACACCTGGTGTCAGGGAAGAGTTAGAAGTTTCCAGTTTCTCAGAGGGAGAAAGCATTCCCCAAGGGGGGAGGGAGAGCAGTGAATCTAATAGAAGGGAGCAAGAGGAACAAGAGGGAGGGACTGGCTGTTCACAGGAAAGGCAAGGGTTCAGTTCTAGCTCAGATTCGGAGGAGGGGAGATACAGGCCAGCTCTAGCCAGGAGGTTAGAAAAAAGAGCGGGAAAGCGAAGGGAAGGGCGCCTTCGCCATTTTGAGGGTGGCTGGTCATGGAGAAGCAGAGCTCAGAAGGTATCTGAAATAAGTGACTCTGAGGAAGAATATTTAAGAACCATTTATAAGATTGTTTTGTTAATACACAATAAAAAGTTATAAAAGAACAAGAAGCGTTTGTGTGGTGATCTGAAGAGGACAACGACCAGTCCTGACAGAATACCTTCTGCTCTGCGCCTCTTCACTATAGGTAAAGAAGGAGAAGCCAAAATGGAGGGAGCTGTGGCGCCAGTTGGGCAAGGAGAAACCCCAGCGCTCCAGCTAACATTACAGGACTTATGGCAACAGAACTTACGGTTGAAAAGTCAAGTCGACATACTATCAGCAGCACTGGGAGAACATAGAACCATGCTGCAAGCGACGTGTGGAGATAGAGTGAGTAAAACATTTACTGTACATCCACGTAGCTTCAAGGGAGAAAGCTCTGAATACATGGCTTTCAAGACAGAAATTTCTTACATAATTGAGATAAAGGATAAAGAATTTCAATCGGAGCAAGAGAAGGTTGCTTATGTGATTAATTTCTTGGAAGGGAGGGCTAAGGACTGTGTTATACCCCTCATATCTCGGAGGGATGCCGCCCTAGGAAATCTACAAATTTTTCTGCAATATCTAGACACGATTTTCTTAGACCCTGCGCATGAAGTAACCACAGCTAGGCAGCTGTTGAGAATGAGACAAGGAAAAGACACTGTGGGAGTTTATTGGTCCAACTTTAGTTTGCTGGTGCAGAAATTAAAATGGGATCTGAATTCCCCAACAGTTGCAGCCCTTTTTAGGGAAGGACTGAATAATGAGATTTTAGACCAACTGGCCCAAATGCCAGAACCTAGTTCCTTGGATTCTCTGGTCTGAACGTGCCTGCAATTGAGCCTACGTGTGGAATGGAGGGCTAGTGAAAAGAAGGAACAATGGCGACCACGGTGGCAGGAAAACAATATTATCGAAAGTACAGAGAGCAGAGCGGGCAACGTGCCAGGACGAGAGCGGCCAGAGCCCATGGAATTAGGAGCAGCCAGACCCCTCCCAGTTACTACCTCTTCCATGATAAGAGGAAATGCAGGGAGAGGAAGAGACATGAGACGTTGCTTCGTCTGTGGAAAACCAGGGCATCTAGCACGACAATGTCACAATCGTAAAGGATGGGAGTCTCTATCTGGAGCAGACATGGGAGAAGACAATTGCCCAAAGGAATTGCATCAGGGAAACGAATGTCCCTGGCTGGAAATGGGAGCTTGCAGCCAGGTGGAGAAGCAATAGAAGGCTCTCACGCAGAACCACCTATCCCAGGACTAACGGCGAAGGTGCAACTACAACTACAACTACCCAATGGACACAGGGTTCAGGTAGAGGCGCTGTTAGACTCAGGAGCGTCAGCAGATTTCATAGACCAGAAATTGGTACAGGAACACAAAATCGCTTTGTTACCTTTGAATTTCCCACTGCGAGTGAAAACAATCGACGGCAGACCGCTACTGTCAGGAGAAGTGACTTATGAGACTCCACCAATGAGAATGGATATGGGTCATCACTCAGAGACCAGGGCATTTCATGTGACCAAACTAGCTGGACACCCGATGGCGCTGGGCATGAGTTGGCTCAATCGTCACAATCCGGTGATTGTCTGGCATCAAAGGTCTTCGGTTTTTGGTTCATTGTTTGGGGCAAAAGGGAAAAATCTCAGTGGAAGTAATGGGAACAGAGGTAGAAGGGAAGTTGATGGGGAATGAAAGTGAGATTCCGTCACAATATATTGCTTATCGGGATGTTTTTTATGAAAAAGAAGCGGATAAACTTCCACCACATAGGCCCTATGATTGCAAGATAGATCTAGTCCCTGGGGCACAGTTGCCACCAAGCAAGATATATGCCATGTCAGAAGTAGAATCTGCAGCATTGAGGGAGTTCCTGCAAAAGAATTTGAAGAGAGGTTTTATTAGAGAGTCCACGGCCTTGGGGGGTGCTCCCATCTTTTTTGTCAAAAAGAAAGGTGAGGAAGGGGCACCGAGATTAGTATGTGACTTCAGAATCCTTAACAGCCAAATGAAGCCTCGCGTGTGCCCACTGCCACGTATAGATGACCTCTTACAGAGAGTAAGGTCAGCCAAAGTCTTTACAAAGCTTGATCTACAAGGAGCATATGATCTGATAAGGGTCAGAGAAGGGGATGAGTGGAAAACCAGTTTTTGTACTAAGTATGGTGCATTTGAATTCTTGGTAATGCCTTTTGGCTTGCAAAATGGCTCAGGGGTATTTCAAACCTTCATCAACCATGTCTTAGCAGGTATACTGGATCAGTTCTGTGTCTCTTATTTAGATGACCTCTTAATATATAGTGAAAGCATGGAGGAACACGTAAAACATGTCACGCAGGTGTTAGAGAGATTGAGGACCAACAGGTTATATGTGAAGTTAGAGAAGTGTAAGTTCCATACACAAAGGGTGGAGTTCCTGGGATATTGCATTTCCCACAAAGGGGTGCACATGGACCCCAGTAAAGTTCAGGCAGTGGTGGAATGGGAGGCACCTAAGACTAAGAAAGATCTACAGAGGTTTTTAGGATTTGCTAATTTCTATCGTAAATTCATAGGTAATTACTCCAAAATCACAACGCCACTGACTGATTGTCTAAGAGGCAAGGGGCCATTCAGATGGTCTGAGGAAGCACAGAAGGCCTTTGATAAACTAAAGGCGGTGTTTGCTTCAGAAAAATATCTTATGCACCTAGATCCAAGTAAACGTATGAAGGTAGAAACTGACGCCTCTGATAGGGCTATTGGGGCCATTCTGCTGCAACAGGACAAGGAAGGGGACTGGAGACCCTGTGCCTTCTACTCTAGAAAATTAAATCAATCAGAACAAAACTACACCATATTTGATAAGGAACTTTTAGCTGTGCATGCTGCCTTTAAAGTGTGGAGACATTTTTTGGAAGGGGCGTCACATCAGGTGGTGGTACAAACAGATCATAAGAATTTAGAGTATTGGAGAACTGCTAGACAGCTAAACCAAAGGCAAATTAGGTGGGCGGAGTTTTTTGCTGGGTTTAATTTTAGGATTGAGTATATACCTGGGCATCAAAACGTTCGTGCAGATGCGCTATCACGCAAACCTGAGTATATGGAAGGGGAAGCACCTCCCAAGTTGCGAGAAATGCTGAGATCGGATCAGTGGGGGTGTGCAGCCGTAGTAGTGGACGGCAGGAAATTCCAGCGATTGACAGTAACAGATTAGTTTGCACAAAAGAAAATGGAGGAACTGAGAAAAGGTAGAGGGGAAGAGGAAGGTTTCAAGGAAAAAGGTGGATTGTTGTACAGGAGAGGGGTGCTGTATGTACCTGCGGGTGAATTAAGAGGTAAAGTGTTGAGGCAACATCATGATAACCCGACTGCAGGACATTTTGGTAGAGAAAAGACCCTGTATCAGATCACACAGCAGTTCTGGTGGCTAAAGTTGAGGGAGGAGGTAATGCAATATGTAAGAGGTTGTGAAGTATGTCAACGAGCCAAGGCACCCAGAGCAGCTCCCGCAGGGTTGTTGCAACCTATGCCCACGCCGGGAAGGCCTTGGGATGTGGTGTCTATGGATTTTATAACGGATCTACCATAATCGCATAGGCAAACAGTGATCTTTGTGGTGGTTGACATGCTAACCAAGATGGCGCATTTCATACCATGTGCCAAAATTCCGACCGCAAGGGAAACTGCAAAGATGTTTTTAGATAATATTTTTAGGTTGCATGGTTTGCCATCACAAATCATTTCAGATAGAGGGGCCCAATTTACATCACAATTTTGGAAGAGGTCAATGCAGTTACTAGATGTGGAGCTAAGCCTCACGTCGGCGAGACACCCGCAAACCAATGGGGAAGCTGAAAGAACGAATGCAACACTACAACAATATCTGAGGTGTTATGCTGGTTATCAGCAGAGCGGGTGGTTAGAGAAGTTGAATCTAGCAGAGTTTGCGTATAATAATGCAATGCATGTGTCTACGGGCAGAGCCCCATTTGTGGCAAACTATGGCTTGCACCCAAGGGCATTCCCAGGTCAAGAGGAGCAGCTAGCAGTACCAGCAGCAGAACAAATGATAGAGGAGTTGAGGTGCATTCATGAGATATTGAAAGAGGATTTGGAAGAAGCTAAAGAGGCTTACAAGAGAGCTGCAGACAGGCACCGGTGAGTTGGGGAAGAAATCCAAGTAGGGAGCTGGGTATGGCTGTCTACCAAGGGACTACCAATACGAGGGAGGTGTAAAAAGCTAGAACCAAGGAGATTGGGACCTTTCCAAGTAAAGGCTCAAATTAACCCAGTCACTTTCAAGCTTCATTTACCTGAAAATATGAGAATACACCCTGTATTTCATAGACCTTTATTGTCAGTGTTTGTACCAGCGCATAAGTATCAAATTTCAAGGGAACCACCTCCTTTTCCCACCATGATGGGGGAAGAGGAGGCTGAAGTGGAAGAGATATTAGACTCAAGAATAAGTAGGAGGAAATTACAGTATTTGGTTGCATGGAAAGGGTTAGATGAGTCTGAGAACTCATGGGAACCAACAGAAAAAAATTAACGTTCCGGAATTGCAGAGAGAATTTCATAGAAAATATCCCCACAAGCCAAAACCCCATAACTGGCATCTTCAAGAAATTTTTGAAGAGACAGATAGCGAGGAAGAGTTCATAGGGTTCGGTCCTTCAGAAACAGAAGAGAGCAAGAAGGAGGAAGGGGGGCTTAGGGGAGGGGGTGATGTCAGGGAAGAGTTAGAAGTTTCCAGTTTCTCAGAGGGAGAAAGCATTCCCTAAGGGGGGAAGGAGAGCAGTGAATCTAATAGAAGGGAGCAAGAGGAAGAAGAGGGAGGGACTGGCTGTTCACAGGAAAGGCAAGGGTTAAGTTCTAGCTCAGATGCGGAGGAGGGGAGATACAGGCCAGCTCTAGCCAGGAGGTTAGAAAAAAGAGCGGGAAAGCGAAGGGAAAGGCGTCTTCGCCATTTTGAGGGTGGCTGGTCATGGAGAAGCAGAGCTCAGAAGGTATCTGAAATAAGTGACTGAGGAAGAATATTTAAGAACCGTTTATAAGATTGTTTTGTTAATACGCAATAGAAAGTTATAAAAGAACAAGAAGCGTTTGTGTGGTGATCTGAAGAGGACAACGACCAGTCCTGACACCTGGCTTACTAACAGTATTGGTGAAAAGGATCTAGGGATCTTGGTGGACCGCAAGCTTAGCATGATTCAACAGTGTGATGCAGCAGCAAAAAAGCTAATGCTATTCTAGGCTGCATCAACAGAAGTATAGTGCCCAAATCAAGAGAAGTCATAGTCCCATTCTATTCTGCCTTAGTCAGACCACATTTGGAATATTGTGTACAATCTTGGGCACCACAATTTAAGATGGATGTTGACAAGATGGAAAGTGCGCAGAGGAGGGCAACCAAGATGATCAAGGGTCTGGAAACCAAGCCTGGAAAAGAGGAGACTGAGAGGAGATATGATAGCCATCTTCAAATATCTGAAGGGCTTGTCACATGGAGGAGGGAACATGCTTGCTTTTTTCCAGCTCTGGAGGGTAGGACTCGAATCAATGGCTTCAAGTTGCAAGAAAGGAGATTCCGACTAAACATTTGGAAAAACTTTCTGACAGTAAGAGCTGTTCAGCAGTGGAAGAGACTCCCACGAGAGGGGGTGGACTCTCTTTCCCTGGAGATTTTTAAGCAGAAGCTGGATGGCCATCTCTCATCAAGATGGCGACGTGAACGGCAGCCTTGTCCCACGCCCGGTAAAGCTTTGTTTTGACTATCTGCCTTGACGGGTCCTAAAGGCTCTAAGATGCCTTAAGGCGTTTATTTTAGAAGTCTATGGTTTTATGGATCAGATTATCTTTACTTTTCTCATAAATTTTCAAGAAAACGCGGAAGATAAGACTGTTAAAGGGAGCAGGGCTCATTAACAGCACAACCTGCCCTGACCTGCAGTTCTGAGAAATTCCCTCCCTATTTTCTTGCTGATATGAGAGGGAAGAAACGCTGCAGGCAGCTTTCTAATGAAGCTACGAGTGCTGCCAAAAAACAGACAAATATCAGGGACTTCTTGCCTGACAATGACCTAAATGAGATCTGTAGAAATTTCCCTACAGCAAACAGTTATGAGGCTCTTGCTCCCAGTACTACTCATGAGGAGCCTGCCGGCATTGTGGATGGCCCACAACTAGCCTCGAGCCTGTGTATGAAGGAACAGAGGGAACAGACTCTTGAGTCCCTGCAAAAAACTTCACCTGAACTATCCCAGCCACCAGCCCAGTTAAATAAGGACCGTGAGGTACTGGAACTGCTAATTTGCCAGACTGAGCTGATAACACACACCATCACCAACTTATATAAAAGGCTGGATGGGATCGAAAAGAAGCTTGAAAATGTTTTTGGCTTGTTCCGCTGCCTCCCCTCACTTCCTCAGCTTAACAACACTGTAAACTCTGCACACCCCTGCCCAAGTGTGCAGGCCAACCTTGCACAAAAACAAGTGAGATGCCTGCCCAACCAAGTACAAAACTTAAGTTTGCAACTCCAGATCAGCAAACTTGCAGTACTGGTGGGAAACCACCCCTTGAATTATAATAAATGGGCGGATAAACATTCGGTCATAAATTCCCTGACCCAACTGCTGGGGCAGGCACTTCGCCGCGCAGATATCGCGGACATCACATGGCTGCCTTCTGGACCTTACATGAGACGTATGGTTATTAACTTTAGATCTGCCCATCTCGTTGCAAAGATTCTAAAACTAAGAAACCATACAAGGAAATGGCACATTTATTTCACAAGGGTATTCACTAACCTGACCCGTACACCACTACGCACCAGGACAGGTGCTGTCTGTGACGATGCTGGGCCTGTGCGCCATAAAGAACAAATAGACAGGGGAATGGAGCCGGGGACCCCAAATAAGGGCAAATCTATTACCCCACAGGGAGTGGCAAGCCTGCCCGCAAATGACTTAATTGATTTCCTACACCCCCCGCTTGGTACCTTGGTCTCTACGTGCAACGAGCCTGACATTGGACTACCCAAGCAAGACCAGTCTGAAATGCTCTCGACCTCATATGCCTCGATGCCGGAACTGGAGGCTTCCATTATTCCAAGCCCAATACGCAACCAAGATCCACAGCTTTTGTCAATTTTTGACCCACTAACAGTACCGACGCAAGATACAGCTGTTGACCTGCTACCTGTACAGACTATACGGGTCGGCAAAACCCTTGCTCTCCAAAAACCTGCTGAACATCATATCGGCAACGATGCCATCGATGATCCTCTGGGCCATATCAACCAACTGGCCCCTCGGTTAAAGCCATCACACTTACCTAGGGTCCAGCGACCTCAAACCTGGAACCACCAAGCAGGGCAGAAAGAGGAGGAGCCCAACTTAGGAGCCTCAAACCACCGGAAAAGAGATTGACTGCCACTATTTCCACCATCACCCTATTTCCACATTCTATCTTGGAATGTGGCGGGATGGCTATCTAAGCAGGGCGATGTCGACCTTCTGGATTTCCTTACAAAATTTCAGATCATATGTCTACAGGAGACGTGGTGTTTAGATCTCCATGCCCCTTCTCTACAGGGATACGAAGCCTTTGTTACCCCCGCGTTAAAATCAAATACCCGAGGCCGACCTAGTGGTGGTTTAGTCACTTTTATATCCACTAAGCTAAAGTGCAAGGCCCGGCAACAGCAGTGGGTGAAAAGTAACAATTTACAAATCTTACTTGTTTCTAGCAGGGAAGGAGGAGATTTTCTCTGCTTTAATTTATATATCCCTCCCATAGGCTCCCCTCCCCATTCGTTACAAATCTGGGAAGATTTAGAGCTATGTTTGGAGAAGGCTGAACTAGAACTCCCTGGCATGGATATCCTGCTGGCAGGTGATCTCAACGCTAGGATAGGAAATAACATTAATACGTACTGTTCTAAATCTCAGTTCCTGCCAGAGGCAGATTGGTTTATTCCCTGGTCCTCTGACGACAAGGTCTTGAATAAGGCAGGCATTACATTAATGGAGACTGCCTTCAAACATAATTTGTATAATTTGCATGGTACCCATATGGACAGGTCAGGGGGTTTCTTTTCTTTTCTTGGGCCTAGAGGTGCGAGCGTTATTGATTATATCCTGGTCTCCCCAAAACTCTTGGAGAGGTCACAGGGCTTCAGCACTTTCAATAGAATTGAGAGTGATCATCTTCCTATATCAATTTCACTAATTCCCCGTGGTTTGGAGGACCCGCAATGCCGCAATCACAGTGCAGATCCACCTCTAACTCTGGCCCTTCGTAGACGTAAATGGAACAGCGACCTGGATTTTAAAATCAAACAACACCTGCATTCATCAGACTTACTGGCCTTGAGAGACCAGTGTATTTTATCTAATTCTGATCCCTTTTCAATATTTCAGCAGGTCTCAGAGTCGCTCTTCCCACTACTTACGAGCTCCAATCCTCCCAAACAATTAAACAACTCGAGGACCTGGTTCGACAAAGACTGTAGGAATCTAAGATCTTTGCTTAGGAAATTACAAAATAAAGTAAAACAGGAAGGGACCCTGTCCTCAATAGAAAACCTGCACAGGTGGCGCTCTCATTATAAAAACACTCTAAAACTCAAGAAATTCCTATACAGAAAGGAACAATGGGAGGCACTTGACAAAGCGATCAAATTGCGGGACGACAAAAAATTCTGGGAAATTATTGCTCAGGGAGTTTCACCCAAAGGGAAAACTATAATCAACAGTATTTCACCCAACTTATGGTACCAACATTTCTCCCGGCTATATACAGCTCCAAACACTGCTAAACCGAGCCAGTTCCCTTCTCTAAAAAATGATCTATTAATGGGCTGGGATCCTGTTACCGAATTAGAATGTTTACAGCTAATTAAAACACTCAAAAATGGCAAAGCTCCTGGTGAAGATATGATTCCTCCTGAGGTGTTTACATTAAATGCCCAGTGGTGGGCTGCTTTCTTGGCCCAATTTTTTACGGTAATAAATGATACATGCAAAATCCCAGAAAACTGGAAACTGAGCCTGGTAGCCCCCATCTATAAGAAGGGAGACCCCCAAGACCCCTCAAACTATCGCCCCATAAGCCTCCTGGACATTGTGTATAAACTTTACACTCGCTACCTGCTAAATAAACTGGTTGACTGGGCTGACCACTCTAACTTGCTTAATCCGGAGCAGGCAGGGTTTAGAAAGGGCCATAGTACAACAGGCCATTGCTTGGTACTACAGACAATGATAGATAAGTATACAAAGGTACACAAGAGCAAACTTTTTGTGGCTTTTGTAGATCTTACATCTGCTTTTGACTCAATCTGTAGGGACAAATTATGGCAAAAACTATATGAGACGGATATTGATAGACGACTTCTTAATATACTTAGAGAGTTACATTCAGACACCACAGTTAAAATCAGAACCGGGATGTCAGGCAACTATACTGACCCACTGCCACTGGGGAAAGGGGTAAAACAGGGTTGTTTGTTAGCGCCGTTCCTCTTTAATTTCTATATAAATGACATTGTTCAACATATGGCAAAGTATAAGTTAGCAGCTCCCGCCCTGGAAGGCAAACATCTGAATATATTGCTATATGCTGATGACATGGCTGTCATGGCACTTACTCGTAGGGGCCTACACAGCATGCTGGAGGGGCTCGCAGCTTATTGTGCCCAAAACTCTCTAAAGATAAATTATGACAAAACAAAAATTGTGGTGTTTACTAGAGCTCGCCAGACATTTAGATGGTCTTTAGATGAACACGTAATCGAACAGAGACTTTCTTTTAAATATCTTGGTATCACTTTCCAAGCTACATCTAGCTGGCTTGCCCACTTCAAGACTGTAGCCCTCCTAACACGTAGGACAATCGGTGCTCTGCTCAGCTTTTTTTATTTGAGGGGAGGGCAATTGGTGATCCCGGCACTAAAAGCTTTTGTAGGAAAAGTGATTCCCCAGATGCTATACGGAGTAGAACTCTGGGGATGGAATCAGAAGCTGCTAGAACGGCTTGAAATTCTTCAAAACTATTATCTCAAGAGGATTCTAGGCCTTCCTCAAGGAACCCCAGCAGCTCTCTTGAGGGTGGAGGTTGGATTACCCTCTGTGTCTGCCAGGGCCCACTTAAGATTCCTACGATTTTACATCAAACTTGCAAATACCACAAACACCTTATTGGCCAAACAAGCCTTTGTATCTCTTCAAAAGAATACCACTTGGCGTCAAAACCTATCTGAGATCCTGGTTAGATACACCCTACCGGAGTTTAACACCCTCAAACTGTGGAGCCCAGACAAAGTTCGGGAATGGATCCTGGAGAGAGACGCTCTATTAGATATCACAAAAATTCAGAACCCAGGGTCCTCCCACTGGCTTCCCCGACTGAAAACAGTCAAAACCTGTGCCAATTATTTGGCGAATATCACCAATCCCACCCTTCGGAGAGCCTTCACCATGGCCCGTTTTCAAACCATTCCTACGGCCTACCTGACAGGCAGATATGCAAAAATCCCAGCAGAGCAACGTATATGTCTTTGTCATATGAGAACCCAAGAGGATCTCACACATTACATGTTGTATTGTCCCATCTATTCGGCCTTCAGGGATGCGATGTTACAAACTATTCCCAAATCAATAGTCAACTCTGAGGACCAAGTAAAGTTTTTACTGGTGGACGCTGATCCACGGATTTCTCACGTGGTAGCGGTCTTTGTGGTGAAGGCTATGAAAACTAGGGTACGGTTCCTGGACATATCAATAAATAACTCACGTTATACAGGCTCACAGAACTGCTAAACCTCGCCAAAGGTCTTTGAGGTTTTTCAAAGCCTCCCCAAAAGTACCAGTAAGATTAACTCTATAAACTTAACACGTTATACCAACCAACGATCCAACAACAGAGCACAGTTGCCAAGACTAGGCCACACAATCAGATTCTGTAATGTAGAGTGGGATAATACTTAACACTTGGAATTGGGAAGTACCTTTGCCATGGAATTGGGAAGTACCTTTGTCCACCTGAACCATGAACTCATAAGGCAAGCCACTATTATTTCATTACTGGCATCCACATCTGAAAAATATGAACTAGTCTCATTTAACTTCCCTTTGTGGATCTAAAGTGGTGCCCTCCAGGCCAGTTTGCCCATTTACCAGTTGCAATCTTTTGTCCACTAGTTATAGTCAGGTCACATTTGAAGGAAAGGAATGTGTGATACAAATGCAAGAGTATGTGGTGTTGGAAGAATTCATGATTTTTTGTATGTGTTTTCTCAAGCTACAAGTGAAGCAGAGACAGAAGTTTGTGTGCAGGTTGGATTTTCCAACACCCCCCACACAAGCAATGTGTACATTTATTTCATAGAAAGTTCTGCACTTAGCCAAGAAGAACCACGTGCACAAATATAGGATGGGGGACAACTAGCAGTTCAAGTGAAAAGGATCTAGAGGACAAGCAGCTGAACTTGAGTCAACAGTGTGGTGCAGTAGCAAAAAAAGACTAATGCTATTGTAGGTTGCATCAACTAGTGTCCAGATCAAGGGAAGCAATAGTGCCACTCCATTCTGCCTTGGTCAGACCACACCTGAAATACAGTGTCCAATTCTGGGCTCCAAAATGTAAGAAGGATGTTGACAAGCTGGAAGGTGTGCAGAGGAGGGCAACCAAGATGATCAAGGTTCTGGAAACCAAGCCTTATGAGGAATGGTTGAAGGAGTTGGGTATGTTTAGCCTGGAATAGAGGAGACTGAGACGAGATAGGATAGGCATCTTCAAGTATCATAACGGCTGTCTCATGAAAGATGTAGCAAGCTTGTTTTCTCCTGTTCTCTAGGGTAGGACTCGAACCAATGGCTTCAAGTTACAAGAAAGGAGATTCCAACTAAATGTCAGGGAAAACTTTCTGATGGGAAGAGCTGTTTGACAGTGGAACGGTTTCTCTCTGGAATTTGTGCACCTTGGAGGTTTTTAAGCAGAGGTTGGATGGCCATCAGTCATGGATGCTTTAGTTTAGATTCCTGTATTGCAGGGGGTTGGACTAGATGACCCTTTGGTCCCTTCCAACTCTACAATTCTGTGATTCTATGATTCTTCTGAAGTGGATGCACCGTACTACTGGAAAGTAAGAAAAACTGTCTCTGTGCAATTCAAACACAAATTTGTTACATATAAGGAAATATCAAATTTTGATCACATAAAAAAGAAAGCATCACAGATGAATCAATATTTTTGCATAGTCCCTTTCTAAGCATTAAATTAAGAAACCATGGGAAAAGCTACAACCTAGTGATGGATCACACTACCTTCATATGCATGACACCCCAGCTTCAATTCCTTGGTGTCTCCAGTTGGAATGATCAGAGCAGCTGTTGGAAATGATATTTGCCAGCTGCTGCAAGTCAGAGTAGGCAGCTCTGGGCTACATGGACAAATAGTCTGACCTAGCCTATGGCAGTTTCCTATGTTCCATTTATTATAGTTAAAAGAGACATTCATTTAAGCACATAGTTTAATACTTACTATTCCTGGAGGTCCTGAAGGACCTGCTGCACCCTTATCTCCCTGAAAAAAATAAAAAGTTAAATTCTAAAGCTGACTAAAGGAAACATTATTATTAATTGCAATATTGCAAATGAAAGCTAAAGTACATGCCAGTACATTTTCAAATGGATCTACTTACTTTAGGACCACTTATTCCGGGCAGTCCTGGAAATCCCGGGGGGCCAGTTTCTCCCTACACGTATAATAATAATAATAATAGTTTTCATTAACTGTGGTATTTGTAAATCAAGACAAGCTCCTTAAGATTATTTTAACCTCAATCCATTAACTGTCATCCATCCTCCAACTGCCTCCAGACACTCACACAGGACATTCACCACCTCCACTGGTGCTGATTTAAACAAGAGGTAGAGCTGGGTACCATCCGCATACTGGTGAACACCCAGCTCAAACCCCTGATTATCTCTGCCAGCAGCTTCATATAGATGTTGAAAAGCATGGGAGAGAGGACAGAGCCCTGAGGTACCCCACAAGTGAGAGCCCCCAACACCACTTTCTGGACACGGCCCAGGAGGAAGGAGTGGAACTGGTGCATAACAAGTGTCCCCAGTTCCCAACCCTCACAGATGGTTCAAAAGGATTCAATGGTCAATGGTATGAAAAACTGCTGAAAGATCCAGCAGAACCAGGAAACAGCTTTCACCTCTGTCCCTAGTCCACTGGAGACCACTGACCAGCAGGACCAGGGCAGTTTCAGTCCCGAATGGAAGAGATCAAAATGGTTCGCATCCTCCAGATATGCCTGAAGTTGTTCAGCGACCACTGGGCAATAATTGGCCATAGTGGCTTGGTCCAAGTAAGTTTTTTAAAAAAAGTAGTTTAATAACCACTTCTTTAAGGGGTTCTGGGAAGACTTCCTCATAGAGGGAAGCATTTGCTATCCCATGGAGCCCATTGCCCATCCCTGCCTTGCTCACTTTTATGAGCCAGGATGGTCAAGTATCAAGGAGACAGGTGGTCAGTTTCAGTCATCCAAGCAGCCTGTAGACATCCTCAGAAATAACAGGCTGAAACTGATACAGCTTGACCAGAGAGATCACCAGTACTCTCCCAACCCAGCACTGCTATCATGGTAGAGTCTGCTTCCTTCTGAATTTGAACAATTATATCTGCAAAAAAACTTTGCAAAATCATTACAGGAGATAAGCGTCTTTAGCAGACTCCAAGCCACCTGAAAGAGTCTCCTGGAAATGTTTTCTGCAAATGCAGTAAAGGGGCAACAAAGGTCCTCTTTGCTGTCACCATTGCTACTTGGTAGGCTTGATGTTGAGCTCTCCTCCGTGTTTGGTCCATGGCCTTTTAAACTGTGTGGTGCAGGGTTCTTGTTTTTGTTCGTTGTTATGATATGTATTTTTGTGTTTTTATATTGTAAACTATGCAGTGTTCATCTGATGAAGGGTTGTATAGAATTGTAATAATTAAATTCCAGAGATAAAAGCTTTTAGAAGTATGTAAAAGCAATATTGAAGAAAATTGAAAATACATACAGTTCTTCCCTTCTCTCCATTTTCTCCGTCCTTTCCAGGTCTTCCCTGAAATGTAAATAGTTTCATATAAATCCCTACAACTATTTTTTTTAATGTTGAAACTGCAGAGTAAATGGCATGTTTCCTTCCCTAGCTTGTCTTAGAAAGCATTTACCGTAGTTTTTCCAAGCTTTCTCAGAGTCTCATAGGAAAAACCTGGAGAAAATGAATGCTTGGGGAATCATTCCTCACCACTGTCACTAGGGTTGCTTCCAGGTATCTTCCATGCAGCCGTGCAAGTCTCAAGTATCACCCACTCCTTCCCATCCCACCCACAATCCTCCAATCCTATCCCTTTACTTTTCACCATGTTGCTGGCTGAAGCTGCTGCCTTGGCCATGGTGGCAAGTGGGAAGGAGGAAAGGAGGAAAAAAGGTGCCTCCTCCTGTTGGAGATATAGGACAGTGAAATCCCAAAAAAAGCTTCAAATGTAGAGCTGTATGTAACCACAGTGGCAAGGAATCTCTCTGCATGGAAGCAGAAAGATGTGAGAATACCCTCAAGGGAAGAATGGTTGATGAAAACCTTGGAATACACAGAACTGATAAGAGATACAAATCTAGAATCATTTAAGGAGGACTGGAAACCCTTTTCTGGTCCATTTAAAAAGTTATTTTCCATATGTGAAGTCCATAGCAGGGTTTGAAGATAACGGGGGGAAATAGCAGAACATATTAAGAAACCTGTTAAAGAAGATGAAACTGGATAGGGTGGAATTATAAAATGCAATTGTCTGTATTCTTGATTATAAACATTGATGGTGGGTGAGTGGGAAGTCATTGGTATTGTAGAATTGGATAGAACTGTTGAGTGACAAAATGTAACTTTTAAGCTCAAAATAAAATAACCTATTAGTTCAAAATCTTCTAGTAAAATTCACATTTTTAAAAAATTAAGCAAGTTCTATCATCTTTACTTGATTGATTCTGGGCTGCATCAATAGGAGTATAGCATCTAGATCAAGGGAAGTAATAGTGCCACTGTATTCTGCTCTGGTCAGACCTCACCTGGAGTACTGTGTCCAGTTCTGGGCACCACAATTCAAGAAGGACACTGACAAACTGAAACGTGTCCAGAGGAGGGCAACCAAAATGGTCAAAGGCCTGGAAACGATGCCTTATGAGGAACGGCTAAGGGAGCTGGGCATGTTTAGCCTGGAGAAGAGGAGGTTAAGGGGTGATATGATAGCCATGTTCAAATATATAAAAGGATGTCACATAGAGGAGGGAGAAAGGTTGTTTTCTGCTGCTCCAGAGAAGCGGACACGGAGCAATGGATCCAAACTACAAGAAAGAAGATTCCACCTAAACATTAGGAAGAACTTCCTGACAGTAAGAGCTGTTCGGCAGTGGAATTTGCTGCCAAGGAGTGTGGTGGAGTCTCCTTCTTTGGAGGTCTTTAAGCAGAGGCTTGACAACCATATGTCAGGAGTGCTCTGATGGTGTTTCCTGCTTGGCAGGGGGTTGGACTCAATGGCCCTTGTGGTCTCTTCCAACTCTATGATTCTATGTCAAAATTAATCAAATTCTTCCTGCATTGAAATCATTCCTCCCTTAAAAAAAGACAACACACTATTTCAATCAGAAACAAAGCCGACCCACAAAATTCCCTGTAGTAGAAATATTGCTTTCAGATTTACATCTTGTTGAGATTACTAATATGTTTAACAGAAATCACTAAATGGCTGGAGAAGCAAAAGCAAATTGATTAATAAATACTAAGCGTACATACCCGTGGACCAGGTTTTCCAGGTTCACCTTTCTGCCCTTTCTCACTTAATCCTGGTGATCCCTTTTTTTAAAAAAAAAATGCCATTAGTGTATGTTATTGAAGTCTACAGTGGTACCACAAGTTACAAACGTAGGGCCACTGGGCATTGCCAATGTCACTGTGTGTCCATGGTTCCATTTCTTGTGTGTTCTCTTAACCCTTTCTTTTTCTCATTGGCATAGATTTTCTTCACCAGTTCAGTCTCCAATCCTTGTTCTGAGGAGGGCTTCTTTAGGCATTCTGCCAAAGGGGCTATGTGAGTGCTGTGTTGGACGCCCTCTCCTTCCTTCCTTTTGCATGCTGTATTCAAAAAACTGTGGTTGTGAGAGGTGGAAAGAGACTCAAAGTCCTGCATGTAGGGATGTTGGGGGACTCTCAGGAGTGGGGCTGCTCCTGCTTGTGCTATAGGAGGTCATTAACTGGGGGCACTGAGCTAGCGCTGGGCAAGCTGGGTTGAAGGGAGGAGGGCTGAGCTTGTTACCATGAGTTCATTGGCTCCCTCCATGATTTTTTTGGGGGGGTCATGTAGGCATCATTACAACCTCTGACTGCTGGGAATTTCTGAGCATTTGTGGTGTGCTCATGTCTGGCTGCTGTTTATGCAGCATTTTGGAATTTTTGAGTGTTGTGGTCTCTCCCCCCCTCCTGGGGTGAGCAGCTGAGGATTGCTATAGCATTGCTCAGTAAGTCAGTAAAATGAATTCAGGATCCCCAAAATACAGATCAGTTTTAAACTTACTGGAGAGCCAGGGTCACCCTTTTCACCAGGAGCACCCTAATGGAATGACAAAACAAAGTAGATTAATATAATGAGGCATCAGCTAAACCCTCCCATTTAAAACACAGTAATTTTTCAAGACTCTCCAAACCTTGAAAATGTTAGGGTTACTGTCTTGCGTAATGTTTTGTTTTTGAAAAGTTTCAGATTCTCTGATATAATCTGTTTATAAGAAACTGCTGAAAAGAAAACAGGTTTACAGGTCGATTGTGATCAGAGAACCTTCAGTCCCCTTGAATCAGAAGTGAGGAACCTTATGGGCTCTGTGAGCCAGATCTTTATTGGGCCAAATTTGACAGGTGGGTGGGACATACTGGTGTCAATCACCTGGTGCCACCATGAAGTCAGGTGACTGAGTGCTTTGATGCCCCAAAGTTGAGACTTCAGAGCACCACACAGAGCTTGCAAAAAGCTATCAGCTGACAGGTAGTGGATCTGAAGCCTGCTTTCCCTAGTCAATGCCCAATTAGGAATGCAGTTTAAGGCTCCCATTGTGCACTTGAAGCCACATCTCTACCATACCAATTTGGCCCATGTGCTGGAGGTTTCCAATTCCTGCCTTAAAACAGTGCCCTGAATCTGCTGAAATGCAGAAATGCCCATCCAATGGCAGACCTATGTCCTGATTCATATATATATATATATATATATATATATATATATATATATATATATATAAATTTTTTATTCAGTTTACAAATGAAACAAATTCATACAATTCATACAATTTTTTAAACCATTCTCATTTTTTGACTTCCATCAACTTGGCTGGTACTCCTTCCCTTCTCAATTTTCCACACATTTCTTAATTCTCATCTAATTTGTAAATTAAATCTTATTTCACTCCAATTTTAATCTTTCATTTTTTCACTGCTGCAGAGAGGTGATGGTCCAAACAAGAGGGAGATGAGGCACCTCAGGGTTCCAGGCAGACAAAGGCTAACAAAGCCCAGATCAGCACCTTGGAGAGTGACCTAGGTTTGGTTCTGCATCTAGGCAGTTAAAAGGGCAAGGCCCTTCCTCTGCCGTTTGTTGGCTTCTTCTAGGCCAGGGGTCAGCAACCTTTTTCAGCAGGGGCCAGTCCACTGTCCCTCAGACCTTGTGGTGGGCCAGACTATTTTTTGGGGGGGGGGGGGAGTAAATGAACAAATTCCTATGCCCCACAAATAACCCAGAGATGCATTTTAAATAAAAGGACACATTGTACTCATGTAAAAACATGCTGATTCCCGGACCATCTGCGGGCCATATTTAGAAGGCGATTGGGCCGGATCCAGCCCCCAGGCCTTAATTTGCCTATCCATGTTCTAGGCTGTAGGTTTCTGAACTTTAGAGCTCTCCTGCTCCCCAGAGGGGTCTATCAAAGTCTGGCAGCAGAGGTGTCTCCTCAGGCTTCCGACAGACACAGGCTTAGATCTCTCTTCCAAAAGGCAGCTGCCACTCTGCCTCCGAAGATTCGTGGTTTGTGACCCCATCAAGTTGAAGAGGTGAGAAAACCCTCCCTATGGATTATACTATTATGTGTATGTTTCAGTGGCATATGGACAGGCCTAAGGGGGATCTCCCACTGGAATAAATTTGGTTGGTCTATGGAGCTTCTAACCTACATCTCATTGAGCTATTTTCATGCTGTCACATCTAGTTTGGTCTTTTGTGCACTCACAGAGGGCATGGCAAATGAGCGGTGGGAGTGGGTCAAAGAATGAACAAATATTCCAGAGAGAATAATTTACTTACCAAAAAAAAAAAAAAAAAAAAAAAGGAAAAGGAGAAAATTGATGGACTTCTGACTGTCGATTTATACTTCTCTTCCCTCAGTAATCCCTATCACAACTGATAGCTTTTGGAAATTAATGATTGTATTTGACTTCCTTTTAATCAGAGTAGACCCACTGAAATAAACTGACCTGTGAGTCATGGCCATTAAATTCAGCATGTCTACTCTGAGTAAAAGTTTGTGAATGCAGCCCAATGCCACTGATATCAGAAGAACAAAATGCACACACTCACAGTCTCTCCACGTATTACTACGGTTCCTTTCTCTTGCTGTTGAGGAGCAGTTCCCTGGGGACCTGGAGGGCCCATGGCACCCCGTTCACCCTAGAGTTGCATGCAAGAAGGATTAAAATAAAATTAGCTACAAGAGGAATACTTAGAAAACAATTTTCTAAGTATTAAGACTTTGATTCTCTTCAAAAAAATTGTTTTGTTTTAAAGTTCATTATTATCAAACAAATTTGAAGATACTAAAAGTTTATAGATAAAATTCAGTTTATTCAATCCTATTATTTCAGGAGATAATGCAACATAACTGATCCAAAAGAAATTTGTTCTTAGTGATAACGAGTCCTTCAAAACTGAGAGATAAATAGCATCGGTTCTTAGAAAGAAAAACCTTCTATTATTTTTCCTTGCCATTCTATAGAAGCCTACCAGTTCCCCTGAAAAAGCACACTAAATAAAAGAAACTCCATTTAATACTGGCTTGTGATTCCCCCTCCCCCAAGTAAAAAAAAAAAAAAAGGATTGACACTTTTACATTCTCAAAATAAAAATCTGGACAAACCATAGATTCCAACAATATCTGTTCAGCACAGTTCTGGTAATGCTAAATCCCCAAATCTAGGGATCTATTTTCAGGGAAGTATTTCTTAAATATTCCTACTAGTCAACGAGATAATATTGGGAGGGGAGGGGGTTTCTGAATTACTAGGTTGAAAACAAGTAAATGTATGTCTTAGAGTGATTCCAAGCATTTGAAACCACACACTGTTCATCTGGAAGAGGAGGCCAAGCACAAAGAGATCAGTTTGTGCTACATGGCTGCTTGGTTGAGTCTGATGCTCCTATCAAGGTGATGCACACAGATGTGATGCTGTGAAAAACAACAAAATATAAACTCATTGTATTTTATCTACCTGCTTACCAGCAGCGGCCAGGTGAATAGGGGTTGGGGGGTTGTCACTGCAGCTTACCCAAAAGCACATGAGGGTTGTGTGGAGCCACTCCTGGAGCCAACCTAGTGCTCACACCTGCAACTCCACCCCACTGGTTATTACTGCAGGTTACCTTTTTAAAAGAATTTCTCTAAGTATTTCCAAAATATAATGACATACAATTATCCACAATTCTATTTACCAGCTCTCCATGGGCAAGTGCCAGGGCTTTCTTGGGAGGACTCCCAGTAGCCTCTGAAAGATGCTTTTGGCATTGTAGTTTGGAGAAGTCCTCCCCCAGTGCTGTGATCCAGTGCTGCCACTGGGTGCAGCCATTTATGGGCTTTGGCACAGCGGTGGAGTGAGCAACAACATGAGAATGGGTCTTTTCTGCAGTGGCTCCCTGTTTGCAGAATGCTTTCCCCAGGAAGGCTAAAGATATGTAACAAAGGTGCCAGGAAAAAACTGCGAGAGGGAGTATTGTTTTTTTATTGTTATTATTTTTGTCTTTTTATATTGTAAACCACCCTGTTTGGACTTGTAGTTTTTGGTATCTTCTTGGTGGTCAGTAGGATTGCATACCATTCTGAGTAGCACATTTCCTCTTGCTCAGTGACCAGGACCTTCGCTTTCCCCTTGGACTTGATAATAACATCTTTCAAAACCTCCTATTGCCCACAAAGACCACTGTGGAAAATGCTGTGTCCACCTCCCAGGGTTTCAGCCAGTGTTCTGCAGGCGACAATGCCCATTACCATTAATAATGCCACAAACTGGGAGGCATCCAATGTGGCATCTGCCATGACAGCCGCTGCCCTAGAAATCTTAAGGAGGCTCTTGCATAAGTACTTGAGATGCTGTTGGGGGTTTGTGAGGTGGTATCAATTCAGGTGTAGTAAAGAATAAGGCTGTGCAGGATGTGTGGATGAAGTGGGGTGTGGACAGCCTGTCTCTCATCTGAACTCAGCTCTGCTATCTGCCCCAAGAGCAGATTGGGAGATAGAGGGGTCTCTCAAATGGCAGTCTGTGTGTCAGGCATTGATGGGGTCCTGCGCTTAACAGCTCTCCTAGGAGCTAAGAGATGTATGTGTGAAAAATGCAACCTTTTCCCTTGAGCATAGTCAGTCAGAGGAAAGGAAGAGAGGGGGAGAATTTTGAATAATTTTAAGATTTTATATACAAGCAATCCTTGTTTTGCATGGGGGTTCCATTCTGGACCCCCACGCACATCACTGAGGCATGTGTAAAGTTGCTCTGCCCCCTTTCATGACTTCTTTATGGGGTTTGGGGGACCGTTTCTGGGTTGGGCACCATGCGTGTGTGCGCGCGCGGTTGTGCGTCATTTGGTGCACCTAAATTGGTCTTTGCCTGTAGTAAGAGGAGTGGAGGAAAGCATTTTCAAAAGGGTGGGAGAAAGCTGCTGATTCAGAGAAAGGAAGGGAGAGTATTCAGGACTAGATGAAGGTAGAATTAAGCAAGAGGATTAGAATAACAAGCCTGAAGATGAAACGTATACAAGAGGCCACAAGCAACATGACTGGTTTGTCAGAAGGCAGGAACAAACTGGTTTGGGAGCCCAGCCTACTCTTGAAGCAGTGGGGAGCCCAGCCTTACCCAGCCTCATCCACTAGGTGGAGCCACAGCCTAATCCAATGACCAACACAGGCAATGGGAAATCACTGAGCTTACCCCATAAATACAGCTTTGTGTGTGTGCTTTTTTCTCTAAAAAAATGTTTAGCAGTACTCTCATTTCCCTACTCATATTGAAATACTGCCCCTCAATGAGGCCAAACTTAGATTCACAAAATGTTTAGGGGTATGTGTACCCCTGAGTTCCCCCAGAAAAAAAGCACTGTGCACGAATGCACACCCACTTTAAAAGATGTTTTTATTCAAGTGGGCATCCTAACATACTGTAGCAAAGGATTATAGAGGTACATAGAATATTTGCTTATTACTTTCAAAAGAACAAACTTACCTTATCACCCTTTGGTCCTTGGAAGCTTAAACCCATATGACCCTGAGGACACAAGGAAGAGGCATTTTATAACAAAATAAGTTAATCAAAGCAACTATATAAAAGTGCTCCCTCACATACATGTAAACACACTAGAATGCAAAGACCCAGTGCAGGAGAGGGGATTTGAATCAAAGACCTCAGATGGCAACAGAGTCTTCAACCTGCCAAGGGAGATCGTTCCACTGTCAAACAGCTCTTACTGTCAAAAGGTTTTTCCTGATGCTTAGTCAGAATCTCCTTTCTTCTAACTTGAACCAATGGCTTCAAGTCCTACGCTCCTTAGTAAAGGGTCCAGTCGTGGACGACTCTGGGGTTGTGGTGCTCATCTCGCTTTACTCGCCAAGGGAGCCAGCGTACCGCTTCCGGGTCATGTGGCCAGCATGACTAAGCCACTTCTGGCGAACCAGAGCAGTGCTCGGAAATGCCATTTACCTTCCCGCCGGAGCGGTACCTATTTATCTACTTGCATTTCATGTTTTCAAACTGCTCAGTTGGCAGGAGGGGACCGAACAATGGGCGCTCACCCCATCGCGGGGATTCAAACTGCCGACCTTCTGATCAGCAAGCCCATGGCTCAGTGATTTAACCCACAGCACCACCCGCGTCCCTACCCTCCTTTGTAAGTAAGCTAATTTTCCACTTTACACAACAAATTCACTTTTGGTTTACATCTGTGTATGTGTAGAGCTTTTCCAGGTCTCATTGTCAAAATATACCTAGAACTGAGTGTCAGATTGCATGTGAGAATTGCAGGCTTGCATGCAAACTCCACACTTCGCAACAATGCATATTGCTATGACACAGTGTGTCAGGGAACTGCCATCAGTGCCGGAGGGAGAGAGCAAAATCCAGAGGGATTCCGGAGAGCATCCCGGGATTGGGAGAGGCAGCCCATCTTCTGGGGAAGAGAATCAGCGTAGCACCAGTGGAAAAGGGGGGCAGATGGGGGAAGCGGCGAGGCGGTCCCATGACTCCTTGCCGGGGACCAGCGGGGAGAGTAGAGGTCCTCTGCTGCCTACGCCCTTCTTGCGCAGAAGGCTTTCGCGCAGAGAGAGTAGGAGGAGACTAGGCGTCAAAGAGTTTCTTTGCTGGAAGAAGTTTAAGAAACGCCCACTGACGGATTCTGCCAGCGATTGAGACAGCCACGGGTGAGTGGCTGTCCGGACAGAAAAGGTTCACTCAAGCAATCCAGCCAGGTGTTTGCACCGGCTTACACACGAGCAACCCCTAGAACCATTACACAGTGTTATTGTGCTAACTACAGTCACCATGGCAACCGTACACCAGCAGTTGATACTACAAGATACCACAAGAAAACAGCCATTATTACTAAGCTTTCGATTTTACTATTATTTATTAGATTTCTTAGCCATTCTTTAACTCAAGGGCAGGTTACAGCAAGGTATAATTGGAATGTTAAAATGAGTTAACACAATTTTTACAATTAAAAAATAGAGTGAGTCCTAAAAATATATAGCCATATTTAAGGCCATGGGTAAGAGGTGCATCTTCAACATATTATGAACACTATACAACACATTCAGCAGTTATTCCCATATTATTTGTAAAGTGATTATTTCTAGAAGTGAATAACATGGAAATGACCACTGAACTCGCACTATTTTCCACTACAGTTCTGGCTCTTACATCCTGTGAAAGCTCAAATATAATGCAGAAATGAACAGTTAGGAGAAAGTCATGAAAACAGAATAAATTATCATGTGAATGCAGCTGTTGTCTCTGCAGCCTTACATAATTAGACTGGACTTGTAAGCCCTGCCTCCAGAGAGGAGCTGGCTGATATTTACAAACCCTTTGCCTTATTTTGCAGACTTTGGCCCCTGTAAGACAGGGGGAGAGCAGTAGATACCTCCTCTGAATCAGAGAAGGGTGATATGGCTGTGTCATCCAGCCAGGAAGGTCGTGAAGAAGGTCATAGAAGTTATTCCCTTAAGTACAGCGATGAAGCAGCCTCCTCCTCTGAGCTCTTTGGTGCACAGGGAACAGTCACCAGCCATACATCATGACAATACATAGTATGTGCATTTTTAAAATCAGCAAATTTGCTTTTGAAATTTCCCTCTCATAAACCTTTAAAATGCCAAGAGTACTTGGTTGTTATATTTTTGATTCTCAAGATCTGACTGCATTCCTACACAGTACTCAAGCAGAAACTTGAAGAAACTTTTAGACACATGTCTGCCTTTGAAAACAAAGGCAAACTTCAGTTGTTCAAGTAATGCTATTTTAGAAACTCAAGGAAATGAGAAATTCAATGATTTGTTACTCCCACCCTCTGGACATATAGATCAGCATACAAATGCACACATACTTACTGAAGGAAATCAACTCCCCCAAAGCACCATTGACTGTGAATGGTCTTACCTTCTCACCTGGGGGGCCTGGGGGCCCTGGAGAACCCTGAAAAAGATTGTTTTATTAATACTGATTTGCTTGTTTCAGCCTTGTCAATTCTTTAACAAAGGATAATTTTATAAATGGTATCTTTATTTAATACTGTTTCTATCAGTGAATTAAGTCATTGAATTGTTTTATCTTGAAAACAGCTTTCAAGGAGCAGAAGTGACTAAGTCAATTCCGTACTAGAAACGCATTGCTTAGATTAATCCTTAAGTCAAAGCCCACAGAAGAACCGGCTCTCTCTAAGTAGAGGATGAATTTACACCCTACTTCCTGTTCCCAGTGGCTTTTGGCTGAACCATCAAACTCAAGAGGTGGCTCACCATGTCTATAACAGTAGTTTTTATATTTATGGTACCCACAGGTTGCTTCAAAAAAATCACAAAGTGAGTGTAGAACTAGCTCTTGAACAAAGGAGAAAAGAGCAGCTCTATACTGTATGTAGTCAAGCCAAATTGAAAGGCATTCTGTCTTACATCCTTCTGATTGCCACTCATTCTAATTATTGATTTAGGTAAAGTAGAACCCTTTGGGTGAAGTTGTGGTGTATCAGCTGGAAGTGCTATCACTGGCATGTTCAATACACTGCACTACAAATATTTGCCTCAGTTCAGGCATTCAGTACGCATGCCTAACACATGGAGGCAGGGGAGAGGGGGGTTCTGCCCCTGTCTCCATACATTCTGTGCAAGTTGCAAAAGGGCACTGGTCCCTCTCCATGTGTTCAGGATATGCATATACTGCACACCTGAATATTCTATAGAAATATGTACGGATAAGTAAGTTAAACCTAGGTTTCTTTGACGTTAAACAACTTAGTCTTAACTTGTCCCAGTGATTTCAATGGAACTTAAATTCAACTATCTCAGGCTGCAACCAACCCCCAGACTCTCGAAGTACACAAAGTTTTCCCTGTGAGGAAAACTTCTTGAAAAACACAGTAAATAAAAATATTTTATTCAGGGTGGATAGAGTTAATATTTAAAGTTGTAATCTTGCCTGTCAATTATTTTTTCACTAGTATTATGCTACCTGTGTGAAAGGTGCTTTGCAATACACAATCATCTGATGGCCACTCACTGCAGGGCTGATGTTTGAGGTCCCTTGGACTCCACCCTTGATCCTTGCCACCCTTGATCCTTGTGGGGAATTCCCCATGGCCTGGGGATCTAGGGATGGATTCCCACCCAAATGCCCATTGAAATGGCCCAGTCGGTGCCCTTATCACCAAAGTAACAATGCATAAAAGGGCCATTCGTGCGGTGGAACTTTGCAGCACAGTAAAAGCAAAAACCCTCCTGCCCCTCCTTCTCCTTAAGATGCTTTTAACTCAGCTTAATCCTTATCACATTGCTAATATTATTTTCCTTTTCAGATCCAGCATTAACGTTGCTTTTCTTCCTGTTAAATGTTTAGAAAAAGTCAGAAGTCCAAGGCAGTATAAGTTCCTCAACTACGTTTACTCAACATTGTCAGTGACAACAGCTCACTTGTAAGGGAAAAAAAACCAAACTCATAGGGCTACACAATAATAAAAGCCCCAGCATGAACTGACCATTGACAGTTGAAAGTGCATGCGCTTACTTGCCATTAGAACCTTCGTCTACCAACGCTTATACGATTGGTTAGAAAGCGCCTTGTAACATAAAATGTGTTAAACCCAATACATAACACTTCCCTAGATCATTTCCCAGCTTAACAATTTGTTTTCTCCTACTTCCTGACTTTGCTAGGTGTTATGTACTGAAGTTCTCACCCTGGGCCAGCAGGGGGATACTGTAGATAGTTTTCACTCAGGTCCACATATGCAAATAAGGGATCGAAAGTGACGTTCAGTGATTGGATATTTACAGAAAATGGTTACTGTTGCGTTCTAGTGGAGCTCTATATAAGCAGGCTGGCTGAACCCTTCAGTTCAGTTCTGTTCTGGCCTGTGAATAAACAAGAGCTGTTTGAAGAATCGCTGTGTCGTCTGATATGTTCACCCACAACTTAACACTATGGTTGCTAATGGTTGCTTGCTATATTCAAAGCCGGGAAGGAACTTGTAGATGATTTGTGGACAAATTGGCCAGTCTGGAGCTTTTGCCTCCCCTGTAGCAAAACATCACAACTTTGTGGGGTAAGGCATTAGTTGGAATCCTAGTCTTTGAGTGTCGGGTGAAGTGATGCAGCAACCAGTATGGAATCAGCAGTATTTCCAGGATGCCCCTATCCAGAAGCCAACATGGGGCAGATGGGTCATAGGGCTTCCAGTGGCAGCCTTAGGACGGCCACCTCAGTTGATTGACATCTTGGGGAGGCCATAATTCTTGGCATGACCCTGAAGTGGTTGCAGCCTTCCGCTGGGAGGCTGGAATGGATATACATCCAATGCGAGGTGAGCCAAAGTTCCACCTACACCTATAATCAATAAAGTTGTGACCATTTTAATTCCAGATCGTTGTCTACCTATGTTTGTGCCTCAGGTTTGTGTCTACCTATGTTTGTTTGTCACTTCACCTCAGAATTAGAGCGGGGTGAGGTTCTGCGACTGGGACCGCAATGAGGTAAAGCAGGGATGGAATCCACCTTGTGCTGAAGGCTAATCTAAGAAGAGAGCTCAGATCCGAGGCAGGAAAAGATATTACCGTATTTTTCGCTCTATAAGATGCACCAGACCACAAGACGCACCTAGTTTTTGGAGGAGGAAAACAAGAAAAAAAATATTCTGAATCTCAGAAGCCAGAACAGCAAGAGGGGTCGCTGTGCAGTGAAAGCAGCAATCCCTCTTGCTGTTCTGGCTTCTGGGATAGCCGCGCAGCCTGCATTCGCTCCATAAGATGCCCACACATTTCCCCTTACTTTTCAAGAGGGAAAAAGTGAGTCTTATAGAGCAAAAAATACGGTAATTAAGCCTCTCTGGGAGTTGAATAGAATAAAATTAACTGAATGAAATAAATTGGCTATTTACAAAGTCACATGCCACCTTTCTCCCTGATAAAAAGGGGAGTGATTCTATCTGGGAATGAACAACCATGGTTCTGAGATATGTTAAAAGGACAGGAACTCTCAGCAGAATTCCTAAATTTGTATAATATTTTAACCCCCCCCCCCTCTATTTTGGGTGTAAGAAAGGAAGGAGAAGCCTGGCTGTGGAAGTAGACATCTGCCTTTAGTATGTCACATCTCATTCCAAATTTGCACTCAGTTAAGTAGCTCTTTCAGATATATTGTGTTAGCAATTCTAATACAGTGGTACCTCGGGTTACATACGCTTCAGGTTACATACGCTTCAGGTTACAGACTCCGCTAACCCAGAAATAGTGCTTCAGGTTAAGAACTTTGCTTCAGGATGAGAACAGAAATCCTGCTGTGGCAGTGCGGCGGCAGCAGGAGACCCCATTAGCTAAAGTGGTGCTTCAGGTTAAGAACAGTTTCAGGTTAAGTACGGACCTCGGAAACTAATTAAGGACTTAACCCGAGGTACTACTGTACCATCATTATACTTTTCACCTACCCCCAAAAAAACAATCCTACATGGCCAAGATCTTTAAATTCCTTCTAGAGGTTATCCATTCCAAAAAAAGCATGCTGATTGCTTTCTTTTGCACATGTTTCATTATTAATTCATCTTTCCTAAACATTAATGTGCAAAACCAGTTGCAGGGAATTCCACAGGATCTTCTAATCCTTCAAGCTTTCTTCCAGATTCTCACATCACATGTCTAACTGCAGGATGTACAAAAATATTTTTTTATTATTATTATACCCCACATTTCTTCCCTTACGGGGTTCAAGGTGACATGCACAGACACCTATGGTGGTCTCCCACTCAAGCACAGACCTTACCCTGACTAATTTTTAATTGGTGTTCTTATTGAAAAATTATTTTTTATTTTGCAGAGCAGTAAGTAAACATGTGTTTTTCACTTCTGCAATATCTTTCTTGAGCTAACCAACTTTTAGTTCTAACCCTCTAGCCATGTTGTCTCCTTTCTCTTCCTTTCTCCTACTTTTGCATATATGTTATACATGTTATATATTATGTTTGAGTTATAAACAGCAGTACATGGAATCATAGAGTTGGAACGTATCCCAAGGGTAATCTAGTCCAGCCCCTCCAATGCAGGAATCTCAACTCAGGAATCTATAGAAGATGGCTTAAAAATTTCCAAGGATGGAGAGTGTGCCACTTCTCGAGGAAGTATCAGAAGAATGAAGGCAGTGGCCTTATGTTTGCCCAAAGCATCTACGAATAAAGAACTATAAGCTGACACTTACAGGTTTTCCAGAAGGTCCAGGTGGTCCAACAGGGCCCGCAATACCTGGTGAACCAGGTGTTCCCTGTATATGACAAAAAACATTAAACACAGTGTCAGGACTGGTCGTTGTCCTCTTCAGATCACCACACAAATGCTTCTTGTTCTTTATAAAACTTTTTATTGTGTATTAACAAAACAATCTTATAAATGGTTCTTAACTATTATTCCTCAGAGTCACTTCTTTCAGCTACCTTCTGAGCTCTGCTTCTCCATGACCAGCCACCCTCAAAATGGCGAAGGCGCCCTTCCCTTCGCTTTCCCGCTCTTTTTTCTAACCTCCTGGCTAGAGCTGGCCTGTATCTCCCCTCCTCCGAATCTGAGCTAGAACTGAACCCTTGCCTTTCCTGTGAACAGCTGGTTCCTCCCTGTTGTTCTCTTCTATTAGGTTAACTGCTCTCCTTCCCCCCTTGGGGAATGCTTTCTCCCTCTGAGAAACTGAAAACTTCTAACTCTTCCCTGACACACAGTATCTTTCCCATTTATCTGTCATTCTGTTGTCTTGTAAAGGTAAAGGGTAAAGGGACGCCTGACCATTAGGTCCAGTCGTGGCCGACTCTGGGGTTGCGGCGCTCATCTCGCTTTATTGGCTGAGGGAGCCGGCGTACAGCTTCGGGTCATGTGGCCAGCATGACTAAGCTGCTTTTGGCGAACCAGAGCAGCGCACGGAAACACCGTTTACCTTCCCGCCGGAGCGGTACCTATTTATCTACTTGCACTTTGACGTGCTTTCAAACTGCTAGGTTGGCAGGAGCTGGAACTGAGCAATGGGAGCTCACCCCGCCGCAGGGATTCGAACCGCCTTCTGATCGGCAAGTCCTAGGCTCTGTGGTTTAACCCACAGCGCCACCTGCATCCCTTCTGTTGTCTTGTACCCTAGTACGATTCAGGGCAAACTACAGAGGTAACAACTTTTTTGCATTGAAAAGCAGCTGAGGTGATTTGGAGTGTGGCTGTGGCTCTCAAAGAGGGTTTATTTATCCTTTCCTCCAGCATTGTTTCCCTGGCTTAACACCTCACCCCCACCCCCAATTATGGGGACAGGAGGTGGGAAGAAGTCTATATTGTAGCTACATTTTCCCATTTGCAGCTGGCAGAAGCATCAGGGACAATTTCCATCAGGGAAGCAGTTGGCAGAAGACTGCCACTACCAGAACCATGGCATCAATCTAAGTTTATTGGGTCGTATCCAACTAAGTTATTTATACTTGGAGCAAACACATTGAAATCAATGGACTCAAATCAGTCAGAACCAGCTTTAGCCCTGTCAGGTTATTTCAGAGAAGCAGCAAGGGCAAAAGGGTTGTTAAACCAAGGAACAGCTTTCTTATAACAGAACAGTCTAGAACCGCAGCATGACTTAGTTGGACACAATGCCACCTATAGCTGAAGCAACGGTATAAGTTAATTCTATATCACAAGTCCATTGATTTCAATAGGTCAACTCTGAATCTTGATTTCAATGAGTCAACCCATTTATTACATTTCTGCTCCTTCCTTCCTTCGGAGCTTATGAAACATAAGCAAAATATACAAATGAAAACACTGTGTAAAATAATACCAGAAAAATAATTAAAACACAGAATTCACAGTGCTGCAAACAATAAATTACAGGCACCCCCCCCTCACCATGGCTGTTTTAAGGACAAAAACAATGTCATGAGGTGTGTGGTCAGATCACCCGTGTCATGTTTTAAGACACTGAATCTAGGAAAGAACTGCACATTGGAGATAGGAGCAGACTTTGATGTCAATGGCTCACAGATATTTCATGGATCAATATAAATTTCTTATGAATACATAAGAAAATGAGAAAGGGGCCCTGCCCTACACAGCTTGGATCCAGGCAACTAACCGACTGCCTACTCCAACATAAGCCTGTCGCCTCAGGAGGTTTTCTATCAGGCTGCCCTGCCATCTGAGGTGAGAAATGGGGAGGAGAAGGACCTTCTCGATTGTGGGATCCAGTGCTTTTTTTCTGGGGGGATGCTGCAGAAGAAGAAGAAGAGGAGTTTGGATTTGATATCCCGCCTTTCACTCCCTTTAAGGAGTCTCAAAGCGGCTAACATTCTCCTTTCCCTTCCTCCCCCACAACAAACACTCTGTAAGGTGAGTGGGGCTGAGAGACTTCAAAGAAGTGTGACTAGCCCAAGGTCACCCAGCAGTTGCATGTGGAGGAGCGGAGATGCGAACCAGGTTCCCCAGATTACGAGACTACCGCTCTTAACAACTACACCACACTGGCTCCAGTACGCACATCCCTAAACATTTTGTGGATCTAAGTTTGGCCTCATTGAGGGCCAGTATTTCAATACGAGTAGGAAAATGAGAGTACCCCTAACCATTTTTTTTTAAAGAAAAAAGCACTGGTGGGATCCCACATGTTCTCTTGTTAGGGAGGCTCATCTGGCACACATAGAGTGACTCAGGTCCAGCCCAAGTCATTTTGGTACCTGAGGCAGACCCCCAAATGGCACCTCTCCCCCTACCAGTGAATGGGGGTGGGGAGGCAAGATCTACATTAGGAACAAGGCGGGGAAGAAAGATAGACATTGGGTGGGATCTACTGCCCCAGGGGACCCTGCCGCCTGAAGCAGCTGACTCACTTTACCTCATGGGTTGACTGGCTCTGCCGGGTAAAATACACCTGTTCTGCCATGGAATATGGGTCCCTAGTTCTAAGTAAGTGGAAGCTGCACCCTTCTCTTTCTCCCCAAACACCATTGCAAAACACAATAAGCCTGAGAAAGGCTCCCTCACTGCATACTTCAGTAAGTTTCCCCTCCTTGGGACAACTGCAGATGAGCACAGCATCTGGGTGCTTTGAAACAAAATACCTTTTCTTGCAGGGTGGGGGGAAAGATGCAGAATAGAGGAGAAGGGAGAACAGCACAGACCCTGCAAATATTCTAAAGGAGAAACTAAGACAGCCTCAAGGAAGCAATGATGAGCCATCACCTCCTGCAGAGGGAAGCAGCCCTCCTACCTCCCACAGTGCTAACTGTCCCAAGACACAACTTCCCTTCCCCTGGGACCCAGGCAAAGACCAACACAGAAACTCCAACAAAATCGCCCCTCTTCCTGCCTGGGAAGAAGGGGTGAGTGAAGACTGACACCAGGAACAAAGGGTGAACAAAGACCTGCATCAGGATCTGCTGCCTGGTGGATGCTGAGTCTGCCTCCTGGATGGGCCAGCCCTGCCACGGCCCACAAGGGATTCCATGTGGCTTTTTACACAGAGTGCACACATAGGCACTGAAACTGCTTCTCCAAACTTCTGCAATATAGGCTTCCCTTTTAACCCTCCCTCCACCTCAGCCATCAGAATGAAGGTAAATTTTATTGGGTTTATAATGAGCCTTACCGGTAATCCAGGGTGACCAGGAAAGCCTTTTTCACCTTTTAGCACACCGTCAGGTATCAGTCCAATAACCTCTCCTGGGTCTCCCTACATGACATGAATTAGAAAAAGAGATTCTATAGCTCTGCATGGATACTGTAAGTGCTGGTCACCTCCTTTACCTGCTAGTAAATAAATGACAGGTCATGTCTCTTCAATTTTGTATCAAATAATACAGGACTGTGCAGTTGACTCACACCTTGTGTGCTTGGCAGCCCATCAACTGACATAACACAACTTGAATGCATGCAAGGTGAGGAGCTTACATGCTCTAGCTGTCTGCCTTGCTTACTGGGTTCTGGGAAGGGCCATCCAAGATCTCACATGATGTCGTTAAAACCGGGAATATCTGTCTCTTTCCATGACTCACAAAAAGGACTATATAGGAATCTAAAGCATACAGTCATTTTAACTCATTATTTGTACTTGTATAAAATTGTTATATCACCACTATCTATTTAATTCCTTTCAAAAAAGAAAAGCTCGCACTCGCAGCTCTCTGCCCCTACCTGGCTCACTCACTCTCTCTCAGTTAGGGGGCGCAAATTACTTGCCTTGCCCAGGGTGCTGACAACCCACGCTACGCCACTGAATTAGGGACTTCCCCTGCATGCGAATACAGGCTCCAGTGGATTGAGAAGGAGAGACCAATAGTGGGTCCAATGGACAAAAAGGTGGTTTCTGCATGTGCTGTAGAGGGAAGTGAGGGGCAGATGGGGCTCATCCACCTGGGAAGGGAGCCCATCTAGGAGAAGACAGACTCTGGCCCTAAACCTCTGCTGCCTTGCAAGATATCTTTGGATTAGTAAACCCTACACAAATCTGGAGTGGAGTCCCTAAGGCAGTTGGATGGTGCCATGGGCTTAGCCAGGATTTTTGTGGGGGGGGGGGGAGAGAACAAACGTGATTGGTCAGTTAAGTATTTCTATTGGTTCTAGGGGGGGCAGCTGCCCTCCCTTGGCTATGCCCGCGGATGGCACCTTGTATGCCTCCTTCTGGCAACCAAGCTGGTGCCAAATGTATTGCTCTGGTTTCTATTGGATTACCTCAGTGAGGCCAAGGAGGGGTTCTTGTTGTCTGGGCAGCCCAGGACCTCCAGACACCCTCTCCAGGCTTCTTCCCCAGGGAGGTCACTTTGGGACTACTAATACAGTGGTACCTCGGGTTATATATGCTTCAGGTTACATATGGTTCAGGTTACAGACTCCGCTAACCACTGGTACCACTGGTACCTCGGGTTAAGTACTTAATTCGTTCCGGAGGTCTGTACTTAACCTGAAACTGTTCTTAACCTGAAGCACCACTTTAGCTAATGGGGCCTCCCGCTGCCCCCGCACTGCCGGAGCACGATTTCTGTTCTCATCCTGAAGCAAAGTTCTTAACCTGAAGCACTATTTCTGGGTTAGCGGAGTCTGTAACCTGAAGCGTATGTAACCTGAAGCGTATGTAACCCGAGGTACCACTATACAGCAGTTTGACTTCACCCCCATAGGCGCACTCCATTGTCTCTTGAGACAGACAGATGCCAACATCACATGCTTTACTTCAGAAAACTTGTGTGTGTCTTGCATAGCTGTCAATGTTTACCGTTTTTTAAGGGAAATTCCCTTATCCTGAGTAGGATTCCTCGCAAAAAATGGAAAAGTTGACAGCCATGGTGTCTTGGATCTTACTTATACAACTTCATGCTTATGCTCATAAAGCTCTCTGCTTAATTCCTCCTTCAGAGCCATGGAGCACTTTATGCAGCTGTTCATGTCCCATCATAGTGTCATAGATATGTTGTTGGACTCGTTCCCATCTGCCCCAGACAGTGTTGCTAATGAACATGGCTGATGGGAGCTTAAGCCTAGAGGGCACCACGTTGGCTATCCTGGACAGACACTGAGGTTTCACTGGTGTGAGACATCAGAATGAAAGAGGGACATGTATCTCTAAACAAAGAGATCCTTTTAAACTTTTAGACTTGCTTCAGAGAAGCAAACACTTGTATACTCAGGCTGCTGCATGCAGTGGCTCTCAGCTTCTTTTTTAAAAAATGCAAAGTCACCACCATGACTAATTCTTCTTTATTGAGTGGAGTGATCCACAATATATAACAATTGTCTTTGTGGTCATTAGCTATCTCCTAAATTAGAATTACTGATTTTACTGTCACAGTACAGCTTTACTAGGAACAACTAAGTTGACACAATCTATTTATCAAGTGTTTGAATTCTCTAAAACTCGTCTTCAGGCTGGGCATTAAGCAAATCCAGGTGCTGCAGCCAAAGAGAGGAGAGAAAGTCTGTTGCAAGAAGCAGGGGGTGTTATGAAGTCTTCATTATATTAAACTGTGACAAGTGCAAAACAAATTTCCAGTTGCACCAAGGGCTACTGGGATAAAGAAGTCAGAAAAAAACATGATCTATTGCACTAGAAAGTCCAGATTGTGAATATTTTTCCAAATGGGTTGATCTGCGGCTTTTTTCATGCTTCTTTGGGCCAAAACACACATTGCAATATTCACATTTGTCTTTAAAAATAAAACAAAATGCTTAATGGGCTATTTAATTTTGAATGAAAACTAGGCTAGGCCCCAACCTAAAACATGCTTCCAATCTGAACTGAAACCCCACACCAGTTTCCTGCCTATCACTAATATTCTTTTTGCATTGTTTTGCACACAAATCAGCTCCCCGCTTGCTGTAGACCTCCAAAGGTGCTGTAAGTTAATAGCAGCAAAATAAAAGTTACAGCTTAAGCAGATGACCTGACTGCTGCAGCTTCCTAATGCTGAGCACAGCTTCTTTCACCTGTTGGATTTTTTCTGTACTGAAGTTATTTGCATATTTTGTTATTGTAAACAAAACAAATAATGTTTTTAATTGTCAGGTATACCTTTATTCCTGGAGGTCCTGGAGGCCCCTAGAAAAGAAATATTATATTTTATGAGAAATTAAGAAATCAAGAAGATATTTTAAGCATTGTTTTTAATGCGTATATTTGAAATCAGATTAAAAGACTGAATTCTCAAGCTATACATTTTCTTACCTGTTTTTTCTTTTATAATGCTTACCCTTGTACTTTTTGTTTTATTTATTTATTTTTTAAATGCTTACTAGATTTCCAGGTAATCCAGGTAAACCTTGGGGACCAAGAGGACCTCTTTCACCCTAATGGGACAGAGAAAGTGACATCACTTCTTATCTGAATAAAACTTGTTTGAACAATATTTCAAGAAAATGTTTGTTTCAGCTGTTTCACCTTTGTTCCATTGCATCCTGGGATACCAGAAGGCCCTGGGGGGCCGTCTCCTCCAGGGATGCCCTGAGATTAGGAAAGAGGAGAGGGAAGATACACAAAAACTGCTAGATTAATTTTTGGTGTACATCACTGCTGAAATATTGATAGTTGCAAATTAAGTATCATACATACAGGAAGGCCAGGATTTCCTGGGTAGCCAGCTGGACCTGGTGCACCCTGGAATTAATAAAATTATAATAAAGGTAATTAATCACTTTAAGAAAATGTACTCTGTGTAGACTTGGGGCTATGTCAGGTGAATAGTTATAACAAAAAGAAAATTCAGTAGACATTTCTCTTAAAGATTCTCAAAAAATATGTCAAATTGATTAACTGGTTAGAACATAAAGAAGAAGAAAAATATTTTGAGCAGCTGGGTTATGGGTAGGCACAGATTGTCACAGCACAACTGTTCTTCATGGGAGTATCACCAATATTACTCACATGTGGGCTTTGTTAGGATACAAAATGCTGTGATATATGTATATGACAGATAAGAGGCTGGCTGGATCCTAAGTTTCTATGAACGGAATTCTGCTCACAGGATATTCTTATTTGTGGAAGTGGGGAGGGGTGGCTTTCATTGATCCTCCTTTCTACTGCAGCCTTAAAATGTGTTCTAGGGGATTGGAGATGCCTCTAGAAAAGTGCAGAAGTTTGTGGCAGCAGGGAATCAACAAAAAAATCACCTTCCATTGGTAGGAGCCTCAGTGGATCAATTTCTTCACTGAATGAAAGTAGCCCTTTTGCTTGTGGAAGAACAATTTGGAAATGGGACTGGAATATATGGAACTCAGTGTGAATATACAACGAGTAAGTAACTATGAATTGCTGTTTTAATATATGACTACAGTGAAGAGACTCCTGTGTGAATAAAGATGAAGGATTTATTGTTTCTCAATATTGGAAGCAAAGTTGTCATGTTGGACTGGAGGAAGACTATTGTTGACATTGATAAACAATAGGAGAACCTCTTTTAGACTTTTTGTGTGGAAGGAAAAATGAATGAACTTCAGGTGTCTGGATTTGAAAACTAGGAAAATATCACATAGCAGGAGGAACAGCTGGATATCATCCTGGAGTGAATAATTTGGAAAAATGTAAATGTGGGTGGCTGTTTCACTGTCATTCTCAGATCAAAGCCTCATTGACGGCTCTGAGTGGACTAGGCAGTATGAAAATAGACTGGTCAAATTTTAGACTTGAGTTACTTGAGGCAAGATCTGCCCTTTTCTATACTTAGAAGTGTCATGTACATGCTGAAAATAAAATGTTTAATACTGACAAACCACTACAGTGCGTGCTCAGGTTGCAAACGTGATCCGTGCAGGAAGCACGTTTGCAACCCGCAGCGCCGCATCTGTGCACGTGCGGGTCGCAATTCGGCACTTCTGCGCATGCGTCGAAACGCGGAAGTAACCTGTTTTGGTACTTCCAGGTTTGGTGTGGTGTGCAACCCGAAATTGCGCAACCCGAAGCATCTGTAACCCGAGGTATGACTGTATTTAAAACAGGTCAAAACAATTTCAAGCATACTCACTCTTGTTCCTTTTGTTCCTGGTAGTCCCGGTTCTCCAATATCACCCTATTTTAAAAGATGGGGAAAGAAGGCGTTTTTCACTTCAGCATGGTCTGAAGAAAAACTATTCAGGTTAATTTTTTAGCTACAGAATGAATCTTACCTTCATTCCTGGGGGGCCGGGAGGACCTTCAGGTCCTTGTATTCCAGGAAATCCAACCAAACCTTGTAAACCTTGCAAACCTCTTTCACCCTGCGAAAAGCAAGAATATATCCTATTTAGCAAAATGAAACCTAACAAAAATATTGGCAGGAGTTGGCGTTTCCTCTTATTCATTTATTTGCATTCATATTCCACCTTTTCTCCAAAGTGGTGTACATGGTTCTGCCCCTCTTCGTTCTCCACAACAACAATCTCCACAACAACCCTGTGAGGTAGGTTAGGCTGACAAGCAGTGACTGGCCCAAGGTTACCCAGGGAGCTTCATGGCTGAGTGGGGATTTGAATGCTAGTCTCCTAGGCCCAAGTCCACTCTACCACCCTGGCTATTATGCAAATAGCAGATGGGAAGCAGTTTTCATTGAGAGGAAGAAAGGGTTAACATTCTGAGGATTAAAGTCCTAGCCACCCAGTGGCTGCTATGTGCATATGTAAAAAGTTTTATGCTGCTGAAAATTACTGTATTTTTTGCTCTTTAAGACTCACTTTTTCCCTCCTAAAAAGTAAGGGGAAATGTGTGTGCGTCTTATGGAGCGAATGCAGGCTGTGCAGCTATCCCAGAAGCCAGAACAGCAAGAGGGATTGCTGTTCTGTTCCCTCTTGCTGTTCTGGCTTCTGAGATTCATAATATTTTTTTTCTTGTTTTCCTCCTCCAGAAACTAGGTGCGTCTTATAGAGCGAAAAATACGGTATACTATTATCACTGCATCCCATACACTTGGGATCTCTCCATGCAGCTAGAAATGGATTCCTAAAACAGAAAGTTGTTTGATTTGATGATGCTGCATCATTGACACACAAACCACTATTAGAACTGAGCCCTTGGGTGGGTGCGGGGAGATAATGTCTTTAATATCAGATGTGCAAAGTAATCATTGCAGAGAATTAACTGAATATGAAACAGTGGCTAGCAACTTAGAACCAATTCTATTTTCTAAAAACTACAGGGGATTGGATCCCGGGATCTTTCTTCTCTTCCACAAACAGAAGGGGGCAGGGAGACAAGCTCCACTTTCCCTTTACAACTCAGCACCACATCCAAAGATGGCCCTGTGGGTCCATTCCAACTCTTACAATTCTATGATTCTTTCCCACACTGTTGTTGTTGTTGTTGTCCCCTCAATCCTTCAAAGCAGATTGTTCAGATGTGCAGGGTTCTGTAAGGGGAATGCAGAAATTGCCTCCCTCCACTTCCAGAATGGAAGCATCTACTTAGGGATGTCTGCTACCCACAATTCTGGTGTGGTCCATGACATGTCTGCATTAAATATTGGTTTTTAACTGCATTTTTATTTTTTAAAATTTCATATTGTATTTTACGGTATTGACAACTCCCAATTTAGGTGAGGCCAAATAATGTGCAATTGCACACAATGCTGAACTCAGAAGTAGCCCCAAAATGTCACAAAAAAGGCAGAATGGGGCAGAATGGGCTTACATGTGCTCCGTCGATGTGTATGGGGGTTCAGAATGGAATCTCCATGCAAAATGAAGATTGCCTGTATTAAAATTTGAATATTATGGAATGCAGATTGTAGTACAATAAAAGAAATAAAATAAGCAATAACACTACAATTTTAAAAACTTCCGGCTTCAAACATAGTGCACTGCAATTGATGCAACAGTGTGGGAAACAAGCAAGACAAATTGAAGCTCTTAATACAGGATGGGAAATATGACCTAGTAGGCATTAATGAAACCTGGTGGCATAAGACTCATGATGGGGTGTAGAAACTCTTTAAAAGGACAAGACCAAAGGTGGGGTGGGGGGGGGGGGGCAGATAGCATTATAGGTAAAGGATGTGTATACTTGTGAAGACATCCATGACCTGGAGCATGGAAGGCAGATTGAGAATGTATGAGTAAATATTGCAGGAGAGGGAAACAACAGTGGCCTTACTGTGGGTGTCTGCTCCAAGCCAGACTGAGGAGTTAGACGGAAGCTTTCCTACAGCATATTACTAAACATTCAAAAATGGAACTTCAACTTCCCCTATATCTGTTGGAATTCAAACTCTGCCAAGAATGTAAGGTCCAACAAATTCCTCCATTGCCTCGCTGACAATTTCCCACAAGGTGGAAGAAGCAACAAGGGGATCATCTACTTTGGACCTGGTCCTTGCCCTTAACAAGAAAAAAAAATTAAGTACTCTGGGTACTTACCTTTTGCCCTTTTACTCCACTACAGTCACATTTTCCACAGCCAGAACAAGCCTGTGGGTTAAAAAGAGAAAAATAATTAATTCTAGAATTCAAAATAAGCTGCAACATATGGTAAAGAGCTGTCTAGAGGAAATAATTACATGTAATAAGAATAAAATTGGTAACGCAAAGTATAAAACATGAAGTAGTTTACTCCATTAGAAATATCTGTAGAACTATGGAACTGGTATTAGGACCCGGTTTGCCAACGCAATGCCTGAGGGCATCAGTGCAGAGCCGTCTTTCCCATCGGGCTTAGTGGTGCATCGCGCCAGGGCGCTGGCCTCTCAGGGGCGCCCCTGCAAGTGGGGGAGCTGCGCAGCTTTGCCAGTGGCCTCCCCTTTCCCTTAACGCCCGCCAGCTGCGCCTCGCTAACTATAAGGCGTGCAGCTTCCCTCTCAAGCCTCTGTGGGGATCGCTCTCTCCCCCCCCCCCCCGAGAAGGCTTGAGAGGGAAGCTGCGCTCTCCTCCCAAGGAGGCTTAGGAGGGGCACAACTTCACTCCCAAGCCTCTGCGGGGATCGCTCTCCCGCAGTGGCATGGGGAAGAGTTGCGCCCCCCCCCCCCCGATGGCTGGCAGTGTGCAGCTACGGCCACCCCAACACTATCCGTGGTAATTTGGGAGTGCTGGGTGGATATTTACACCCCAGTGCAGCATCTGCTAAAGATGGCCCTGCATCAGTGTGCCCATCAGTGCCTCCAACGATGCTTACAAAAGGTCACAGGGAATATCCCCTCAAAAACCATAAGGCAGGGAGGTCCAACTTTTCATACCAAGTGGGTCACAAAAGTACCAACCTTGTTGGAGCAAGGCCAACATTTCCACATGCTCCAGGCCTCATGCTGCCTTCCCAAAGCTTAAGGTGCCAGGCTAGGGGAAGAAGGTGTGAGGCTCCAGCTGGGTCCTAGAGTCTCCCACCTTCTTCCCAAACCTGGGAAAGGGCTAACTAGAATTTGGAAGGAGACAGGAGGACTTGAGGACCCATCAGAGAACTTACAGCTCCTTCACATAGGTCAGCGCCTCCTGACCCGCCTCTGGGAGGGCAGTGCAAGGGCTGTGGATGGGAGGGTCAAACGTTGCAGAGGGCTGCAAAAAGGGATCAAGGGCCACATGTGGCCCTCGGGATGTGTGCTGGACCACCCTGACATAAGGTATAAAGCATTTTTTCATGCTCAGTGTTCTACCTCAACAATTTAGTTCTTGGGTGTTCTACCTCAGCAATTGTGTTATATGTTTACATCTTCCACTGCAGTTCCCTACATCAGCAAAGAAAGGTCAAGCAAACAGAGAATGTATCAGCAGAGTCAATCTGTAGCTACTGATAATGGTGAGGAGGTATCTCAAAACGAAGGAAATTGCTGTCACCCCTTTGACAAGCTCAGCCAACCCTCTGGCAGAACAGTGGATCTTTCAGTTGCTATTTTATAGGCCCAAACACAATATGTCCAAGATCTCTGAACAGATTCCTCAACATATTTTTTTAAAAAACTTTAAAGCTCTTGGAGGATAAGGGCCACCCAGAACAAATTGCTTTTAGGCAGCATTACTGGAGAAGGTAATCCTTATATGCAATTCTCTGATAGAAGTTTTCCTTCCCCAAAGGAAACTGGGAAGCTGCTGTTGTTGCTTTTAAGAGAGGGTCACTCATATCCCACCCAAAGGATGAGTACCTCCAACAGGGCTACAGGTTTTAATATTTTCTTAAGTAAATAAATCATGTAATTTCTTCACAGATCTCCCATGCCATATCTGTTTTGAATCTTAACTTTTAATGAAAAGCCAGAAATTGAGATGCCAGAAAATACACCAGCCAAGCTGCTCCTTGCTGCTCCTGTGGGGGGCAGAAGCTTTGTTTCATATGTCTGCACACTTGGATTTTTATTTTTACCATGCAATAGGTGTTACAGGATTTTGGGATTCCTACCCATCACCATGCAGACAAGCCAGACAGCCCGTGGTGGAATCCAAACCTCATTATCTCCAAATAACAAATATCAGGCTCAGGGCACAACATGGGATTTTTCCTTTCTGTGGTGCACTCAGAGACATTGTCTTCCCCAAAAATATGCTTTACATATTTTGGTAAATTTATCCTAATGCCTTTGAAAAATTGAATGAAAAGAACTCTGCATATGCTTGGAGCAGCGATAGCCAGCCTGGTGCCCTTTTCATCTTTTGGACTTCAACCCCCATCGTCTGTTGCTACTGGATTGAGGCTGGTGGGAGTTGCAGTCTCCAAATTCTGGAGTCTACTCCTGACTTAGAGACACTTGAGGTGGCATCCAAAAGTAAAAGGGGCTTCACCAGCAGCCCCAATCCGCTTTGCAAACCTCTGATGGTCTTGGTGGCTGAATTAGTTGTTAACCTGGGGAATTCAAGAAAAACTAATGTCTGTCCTTTTTCATCACTCCGTGGGCCAATTGACACCTGCCAGTTGCACACACTAGCACTTCTACAGTAGAAGTGCATGCAATGCTGTGTAGACTAAAACAGAGGAGGAGAGCACATGGCCTTCCTGTAGTTTGGATATACCATTCACATAATCTCTGAACACAGGCCATAATGGCTGGGCCTGATAGGAGTTGGAGTCCACAGCTTCCCCATTCCTGGACGATACCTTATGATGAAGGCACACATGCTTATTTCAGAGCACATGTTGTATACTCAGTTGGGAATCGTGTATTGGTGGTCAGGATAGAACAAGCATCCTGTACCTCTCTGGAGTTCTTTGAGGTAGGCTGTCAATTTTTATCATGTTTTTCACATTCCACTCCTTCGCTTTAAATTCTGAGTTTTCAATTTTTCTTATAAATAAATAGGTGGCAAAGACCCAAGCCTTGCAGAGAACCATCAATGGCTCATTTGAGAGGGACAATTGCCCTTCCCCAATTATGCTGGACAGTAGAACATAGCATCCTGTTTTGCCACACATTTGCCTAAAAACATACTATTTGGGTAGAACAGCAGATTAACACAAGATAAGGGACACCCAGACAGAGGCAGAGCAAAGTGGGGGTGGTCCGCCTCGGGTGTCATCCCTGAGGGAGTGACATTGCTGCGGGCGGCGCCCCCCCGGGATGCTCCCCACCGTGGGCGGCACCCCCCTGGGCTGCATGTCGCTGCCGCTAGCTCCGCCTCTGCCTGCCCCATGAGCTGTTTGCCCCACCCCTGGGAGCACCGCCCAAGGTGCCCGAGAGGCTGCTTCTGTCACTGCACCCAGAGCATTCTAGTGAGAAAGCTTTGGAAGGTACACTTGTGTAGTACACAAGTAGATGGCATTCATAATGATGGTGCCCAGAGAAGTAGCCATGTTGTTGTTGTTGTTTAGCCGTTCAGTCGTGTCCGACTCTTCGTGACCCCATGAACCAGAGCACGCCAGGCACTCCTGTCTTCCACTGCCTCCCGCAGTTTGGTCAAACTCATGCTGGTAGCTTCGAGAACACTGTCTAACCATCTCGTCCTCTGTCGTCCCCTTCTCCTTGTGCCCTCCATCTTTCCCAACATCAGGGTCTTTTCCAGTGAGTCTTCTCTTCTCATGAGGTGGCCAAAGTATTGGAGCCTCAGCTTCACGATCTGTCCTTCCAGTGAGCACTCAGGGCTGATTTCCTTAAGAATGGATGTGTTTGATCTTTTTGCAGTCCATGGGACTCTCAAGAGTCTCCTCCAGCACCATAATTCAAAAGCGTCAATTCTTCGGCGATCAGCCTTCTTTATGGTCCAGCTCTCACTTCCATACATCACTACTGGGAAAACCATAGCTTTTACTATACGGACCTTTGTTGGCAAGGTGATGTCTCTACTTTTTAAAATGCTGTCTAGGTTTGTCATTGCTTTCCTCCCAAGAAGCAGGCGTCTCTTAATTTCGTGGCTGCTGTCACCATCTGCAGTGATCATGGAGCCCAAGAAAGTAAAATCTCTCACTGCCTCCATTTCCTCCCCTTCTATTTGCCAGGAGGTGATGGGACCAGTGGCCATGATCTTCGTTTTTTTGATGTTGAGCTTCAGACCATATTTTGCGCTCTCCTCTTTCACCCTCAATAAAATGTTTTTTAATTCTTCCTCACTTTCTGCCATCAAGGTTGTGTCATCTGCATATCTGAGGTTGTTGATATTTCTTCCAGCAATCTTAATTCCGGCTAGGGATTCATCCAGCCCAGCCTTTCGCATGATGAATTCTGCATATAAGTTAAATAAGCAGGGAGACAAAATACAGCCTTATCGTACTCCTTTCCCAATTTTGAACCAATCAGTTGTTCCATATCCAGTTCTAACTGTAGCTTCTTGTACCACATAGAGATTTCTCAGGAGACAGATGAGGTGATCAGGCACTCCCATTTCTTGCCATAGTTTGCTGTGGTTGACACAGTCAAAGGCTTTTGCATAGTCAATGAAGCAGAAGTAGATGTCTTTCTGAAACTCTCTAGCTTTCTCCATAATCCAGCGCATGTTTGCAATTTGGTCTCTGGTTCCTCTGCCTCTTCTAAATCCAGCTTGCACTTCTGGGAGTTCTCGGTCCACATACTGCTTGAGCCTTCCTTGAAGAATTTTAAGCATAACCTTGCTAGCGTGTGAAATGAGTGCAATTGTGCGGTAGTTGGAGCATTCAGCCATGTTAGTAATTTGCAGAAAAAGCAAGAGCCTTGAGGCAGCTTAAACACCAACAAGTTTAGCATGGCATATATTTTTCTGGACAGATCTTTAGGGTTCTTTCTGTCTGCATAACATTGTCATTTGACTATGTTTATTTATTTACATGGATGCAACATCTGCATTGTCTGTTGATTTTATAAGGACTGTGAAACAAAAAAATTATACAGCCATTTTAATTTCAAATGATATTTATAAAAAGTTATAAGTTCAGAATATTCTGCCGAACCCGGAAACACTCACCAGAAGGGTCAACTGACTCATAAAGCACAGACGTTCAAGGCTAATTGTTTGTATTGCAATAAATCTTCAACCTAATTACGATTTGTGTGCTGTGTTATCAAGATGGCAGCCTGGGCTCCTGACAGCCTGACTGTGACCAACTCCCGCCAGGAAACCCATGTCCCCACTGTGGAGGGATGTGTGGATCCAAAATTGGCCTCCAGTCACTTACAGACTCATTGTTAAGACTATGTTCATGGAAGACAATCTGACTCGGCTACAAGTGATCGCCAAAGAAGAAAAATGATAGTATTTTTATTTCCTTATTTTAAATTTATAGTCTTGGTTTTTTCTAAGCACTTTGAATGGGTAAAATAATATTCATCGGGTTCCTTAAGTCTCTGGGGATACTGCCAACTGTATGATCCTCTCCTTGCCTTCACCCCAGTAGCAAGGGTCTCCTTAGTTTGTTAGATGATGAGACACAGATATATGACAGATGATATGCTGACAAATTCACTGGCCATGCCATCAGTGTCAAAATCACCACAGCAGACTGATGCCTCTACCACAACCATGATTTCAGCATGCCAGTTCTGCTACAAATGGGTACATGAGTACCATGAGCACAAGCGCTTTCACTCAGGGCCACTTTATGCTGGCATGGCAAAAAGCATTTTTCTTTTGATTATGTGCTTTGTTATGGTTGCCATTTGTTCCTTCTTTGTCTTTTGCATGTTCCTCCCTTACTCATCACCTCATTCCTATCAGGTTCAACAGCTGGAGAAATGAACTGGCATCCTGGACACTTACAGGCCACACAAAGAAAGCCATTAGAAATCAAATTCATGGTGAAGTGGAATAGACTTGCAAAACCATATCCTGTTTAAAATTCCTGCTACTTCAGTGTCCTGCAACATTGCAGAGCAGCTGGCTAACCAATGTCCTTGGATGGAAACTAAAGAAAGCTTAGCTATCAACACTGCTGGGCCTTAATCGCCCCGCTTTCCTTCCTGGAAACCCTCATCTGTGCTTGCATATATGTCAGTCTAATGCTATGTTCTCAGGGAAATGACTTCCTCCCTGCAATGAAGGAAACAGACTTACTGGTCTGCTGTAACTAGGACTGAGCTAAATGAGAGGTTGCTTGCTAAAAATGGTCTCCCCTGCTTTCTGTGATTTTTCCAGGATGAGTATGCTATGAATAGAGACAGGGAGAACCGATGACAGGCAAGGGGCTATCTCCCTCCCTTTTGGGTAGCCTGTATAGCAGGGATAGGGAACATCTCTCAACCTAACGACTGCCATTTCCTTGTGGTCAACCTTTGGTGAAGAGTCAAATCCCAGCAGTGAGAAGGTCGAAAATGAAAGTGGGTGTCACCAACGTGGGTAGGACCGGAGCTCGTGGTTGATAAGGCCACCTCACAGTAGCTCACATGCCATATACAGAGTCCAGTCTATACTGGACTCACATTATTATACAGAACCCTCATTATGAACATTCAGGAGAAATTTAAAAACATTCCTGTTCACTCAGACATTTGATGGCTAAAATCTGTTCCTGGCAATTATTAATTCTGAAAGTGGAATGTGACTGTTTCCCAATGTTTTTACTGTTTTTTAAATATTTTAAATGGTTTAGATGTCTACTTTTGGGGGGGAGGAAATGTACTGTTTTGTGGGTTTATTTGGGGGTAAAGGTAGGATGGCATTTTAACAAAATTGCTAAAAACAGTATCAGACATGATCCATATATCTGAGAAGCCACAGGAACAGGGTATCAGAATTAAAAACCTCATGAAAGATAGTTATTGCAGTCTTTTTTAAAAAAATCACCTTTCCCCAGCTCTTCTGGGAAACGATTGCAGTTTTGGAGAAACCATACCAAAAGCCATGCTCCAAACTACCGTTCTTTGAATGCTATTTAATCTTTGGTCAAATTAAAGCCATCTATGATTTTAAAACAGCTAAACAATGTCTGGGTGCAGAACTATAGCAGCCTGAAGTAGTAATAGGAAACTGAATGTTGTAGTTAGTAGTTGCCTGATGCTTAAGGGAAACAAAATTTTGTCAATATTCCCTTCCCTGCTTCACTGTCAACTAGACAGGATACTGGCAAAAACTGAACTTTTCCTCTTAAAGGAAAAACACTTTAAATATTTTTCCATGTTTCCAGCTGGGTGTTGTTAAATAAAAACATGTTTTATAATTCTCTGGGAAAATTTCACAATATATTACATAAATATGACATATTAATATAATTGTCTTTACTTTTAAACGATCATTTAATTTTTGGCGGGATAATCAACTGCCCAGTGATATTCAGATGAAGAGTGATATATAAATTTTATAATTAATAATAACAATAATAATCAGGAAATGACCTCTCTTAAAATTGCCACGGGAGCAGAAGAGAGCATTGTCCATGGGCATCAATGGAGCTTTTGCAGGCCCTTCACTGTCAATGCCATTTTATAGATAAGATAACTTACCTATAAGGTAAGTATCTCTCAGCCTTAGTTTCTGACCTGGTTCTTAAAGGTAAAGGTAAAGGTACCCCTGCCCGTTCGGGCCAGTCTTGCCAGACTCTAGGGTTGTGCGCCCATCTCACTTAAGAGGCCGGGGGCCAGCGCTGTCCGCAGACACTTCCGGGTCACATGGCCAGCGTGACAAGCTGCATCTGGCGAGCCAGCGCAGCACACGGAACGCCCTTTACCTTCCCGCTGGTAAGCGGTCCCTATTTATCTACTTGCACCCGAAGGTGCTTTCGAACTGCTAGGTTGGCAGGTGCTGGGACCGAACGACGGGAGCACACCCCGCCACGGGGATTCGAACCGCCGACCTTTCGATCGGCAAGTCCTAGGCGCTGAGGCTTTAACCCACAGCGCCACCCGCGTCCCACTGACCTGGTTCTTATGTCACTTTAAATCACAGTTTTAAGTTCAAAAAAGCTACTTCAAAGATGAACACAGAGCACACAAATGCATGCAGCTAATGCCTGTGCTGCTGCCATGCTCCTGGGAGTTAAGTGATCATTGCACTTCCCATTATGTCTGAACCCAGGATCATGATTTGTTTCTCCAACTATAGCAGTAAGCCAAGGGCAAACCTTGCTTACAGCTTGTGGTTTGTTTGAACAGAAACAACCGACAAGCTGGTTCAGACGTAACCCTGAGCCAAACACAGCTTAGCTATCAGCCTCACCTAGATTTTAGCCCTGCACACAAAGAAATTAATTAATTGAGTTTATATATACCGTTCTATACTCAGAGGTCTTAAGGTGGTTCACAGAAAAGATCACAACATATATAATCAGAATAAAAACAACAACCCAATAACACCCCCTCCAGAAAAGAGCCACATTTTAAAAGGGCATAGGCTGTCAAACATATCAACCAACGGCCTGGTTAAAAAGGAATGTTTTTGCTTGGCACCTAAAGGTGTACAGTGGTACCTCTGGTACTTAATTCGTTCTGGAGGTCCGTTCTTAACCTGAAACAGTTCTTCAGCTGAGGTACCACTTTAGCTAATGGGGCCTCCCGCTGCCACCGCAATTTCTGTTCTCATCCTGAAGCAAAGTTCTTAACCTGAGGTACTATTTCTGGGTTAGCGGAGTCTGTAACCTGAAGTGTCTGTAACCTGAAGTGTCTGTAACCCAATGTACCACTGTATAATGAAGGCACCAGGTAAACTTCCCTGGGGAGAGCATTCCACAGATGGGGAGCCACTGCAGAAAAGGCCCGTTCTTGTGTTGCATGCGAAAGAGGGTCTCAGAAGATGGTATCAGGGTAGGTTCACATGGAAAGAGGCAGTCCTTGAGGTATTGCGATCCTGAGCCATTTAAGGCTTTATAGGTCCAAACCAGCACTTTGAATTGGGCCTGGAAACTAATCAGTAGCCAGTGCAGTCGGACCAGGATCAGTGTAATATGCTCAAACCGTCTTGCTCCGGTGAGCAACCTGGCCACTGAATTACAGTTAAGTTTAACTATAGTTTGAACTGATATGAAAATGAGACCATAAAATGGCCACTCAGCGACTCCACAGCTGAGTGAGAATCCAGTCTGGTCATGTTAGATTTATTACACACCACACCCCAAATTTGTTGTTGTATTGGATGTGAAAAAGGATCCTGGCTTTCTCAAATTAGACTTGCAATTGTAAAGCAAAAGGTTTGCTTTTTTTTGAGGATTTGTCTGTAAGAACCCTCCTGGACTAGGACTGTCTTCGGAACTTTGACACCACTACTTTTGTGGAGTTCTGGCCACCCTGAAACTGACAGAAGACAGGATGCCAGTTTACACAGATTGTTCCCATCCATGGGTTATTTGGCTTCTTATTTAAGCTTCCAACTTGTTTTCAAGCATCTCAATGTTAAGTATTAAAAGAATCTGCTTCCTGATTGCGTCACTGCACATATTCCCAAGGGTTCCATTCATACTTACAGAGCTACATAGATGTACTGAAATTTGGTTTGAGACCTCTTTCTGATTCCTGTATCCATTATAATTTTCATCATATAGCTGGCATTTAATATTTATCACAAAAAACTTAATTTTAAAGACATGTTTTAGAAATAAAATTAAGTAACTTGTCCATGTTAGGAAGCACACTGGGAATACATCTGGTGCATTAGCAAATGTGCCAAATGTAGCATTTCATAACAATATGTTCTGAGTGAACAATTTGAAAGTGAATTTACAGATGTGTTGGCTTCAGAAAATAATCATATGATACAGTATTATGTGGTGTTTATTAGAATATTGTTTTTGACTATCATGTTAAGAAGTTTGTCCTTTCCACATTAGTATTTTTTATGGGGGGGGGTGCTCCTTTAACTTGAAAAAACTCCCCTTTATCTTGAAATCAAAATTATTTTTTAATAAATATACATATGTAAATAAACCTTTTCGTTTAACTTATTAAATAATCACATGCATTTTTTGGCTCCATTCTTAAGGCTGGAGGTTGCTGAAGCTTCTCCTAGCACACTGCAGGGGAAATGGGATCCTCCATCTGATCAAAAGAAAGCCTGAATTTCTCCTTGAAGAAACAAGATTCACGCCTTGGGTCCACTCCTGAATTATTATTACGCTCTGTTATTCTCAAAGGCAGAAGGAGCTCGTGAATTTGGCATGACTCTCTGATCAAGATCTTGCCATCATTATCCATGGTTTGGATTACTGTGTTGAATTTCAACTGGGTTTGCCCTTAAATGGAATGTGGAAGCTTCAGTTGGTGCAAAATATAAAGATGAACAAAGAGCACATATCACATTGACTTTTGCTTATATGCACTGACTGTCAATTAAACATGCTAGTCATCATGTTTAGAACCTGGGCCCTGTGTGCTTCAGGGAACACCCTTCTCCCAAACATTTTTCTATACTCTGACTTCAGCAGCATAGGTTCATGTACACCTGTTCACAAGAGTTAACTATATAGGGACACAGAACAGGAACCTCACCTTTGTGGCACTCTCACTATGAAACACCTGTTCAGGGAGATCAGCTAGGTACCCTTATTATATTGTTTCTGCTGACATGTAAAGACTCTCCTGCTCAGGAAAGCCTTTCCTGGCAGTTGATGGTGGTTTGTTTTCAGCTATTGTTTCAGATTTTAGCTTTAAAACTTCTTTTACTAATTCCACAAAGTTTATAATGAATTTTATTGCTCTGAATTTTAATTTCTTGACTAAAACAGAACGCACCAAAGGCATACATTTCGTTATACATTTTCTAAAACAAGTGACCTAGAGTATCACAGATATTTGTATCTCTGCACAGAGAACCCTCCAGGATCATTCAGACATAAGGAGCATTTGGAAGGTGTACCTGCAATCATATGCACCCTTGTTCTTCTATATCCCAAATAAGGCCCACCTTGCCTTACACACTTTAATCTTTGCATTTACTTGGTTACATATATGGGTGACATTTCCATTACAGCCTTCTTTGCTTTTGCTCAAAGTGAAAAATATTAAGTTCTAATAAAAAAGTGAAAAACACACCAGCAGAGCATTCAGTGTTTCTTGAATACTGAGGCACCACTGCTGCACACAAAACTTAATTCAGGTATTTCGGTCTTCAAGGGAGATAGCACATTGCACAAACAGGTATTGAAACTCAGCATGTAGAAATGTGCCCTTGGCATATGTACTAAGGTTCATTCCAGTCTCTCAATGTCAGCAGAGTTACCACAAACTTTACCAGATTACCAAATTGTTAACGGCCAGAGACAAATTAATTTAATCTTGGCTGAAACACCAACACTTTAAAGATAACCTAAATAGAACATGCAAGCTTGTGTTAGTATTATGCATGAGGGGCATAAGACCTTAAGACCTTGACTGAATGTCTTAAATAATCCCTTTTCTTTCTTTCTTTCTTTCTTTCTTTCTTTCTTTCTTTCTTTCTTCTTTCTTTTTTTCCTATCACTTTTCTTTCTTCTTTTTCTTTGGAGTCCTATATCCGGCACCTTTATTAAGGTCTAGAGATTGTATACTCATGGGGGTGGGAGATGGTTGATGGGGGACCCTGGGTGAGAGACAGGAAAATGTTGGTCTCCCAGGTGTGAGCTGGGGGGAGCTATTATCTTCTTTGGGTGGGTAAGGGCTAAGAATTACTTTTAAGCGAGGACTCTGTATTCTACTTTATTTGCATTTATTTATTGTTTCTAGAGTTAATAAATAATTTCCCAAGAATTGCAAAATATATTTGGTACACAACTCACTTACACGAACTTACAACTCGTGTAAGTTCAAGCCACTGACATTCTTTGCAAATTTCTATCCCTCTTGTTTCTCTCACATTACATCTGTGATGTTTCCTTTTTGTGAAACCATGAGTAGTTTATAGATGCCTTGGTCCTTGCCAAATACGTTTGGCTAAAATGCAAGTACTTGCACAGCTGTATGGAATTCTCTCAAATGGAATTGTTCTGGGATTCACAATGTATCCATTCCTTTGTTGTTGTTGTTGTTTTGGAGATCCCCTCCCCTCTTTTCAGTCCTGAACCCAGGCTCCTTAATCAATGTGTTTCCTGCAAAACCTCTTCAACTGAATCACTGGAAACAACTTAGAAACACTGCTAATTTAAAGCATGTATGGTGTGCTCTTGACCTTCTTCCCATTATATCAATTCCAGAGGTTTTCTCTAAAAGCTCCTGTACAATAACCAGCAATTATTTCCTTCCTAAACAACTGCCTACCCACACTCACCACATCCTTGCCTCTGTATTGATCTTCCAATATATTTTCATGCCTCCTAGCTTCTCAGATCACCTATCTTGTCATTCCAAGAGGGGGAAATGCCCTAAAGTTAGGTTATTGCTGGTCCACTGATGAGGTGGGTGAAGCACTTGCCTCAGGCGGCAGAGGCGCAAGAGATGATGCCTCCCCATGGCTTTCGCTGCAGCTTCTCGCTAGTGAGAGGGGGGTGTTCCAGGGTACAGTGTTGCCTGTGGGGCAAAGAAAAGTGGCAAGAGTTGGGTGAGATGGGGACATTCCAGCAGCAGCAGCAGCAGCCGGAGGCAGAGAGCAGTACATTCCCATTTCACCTCAGATGGTAAAATAGGACAGGCCACCCTGCTGCCTCTGTTACTTCCATGAAGGACAGACAACACTGGTGCAACATACAACTCATTGGCATCAGATGCCAATTGTCCTCTAACGCAATCTTCTCTGGTATCTTCTTTCACTGTGCTGAACAATGGAGAATTTTCTTCCAAAGCAAATGCCAGAGGAAGAATTTTCTCCAGAATCACAGCAGTGGAGGAAAGGGTTACATTGCCCCTCCACACTTGCAGTAATCCTAGTAACAAATCAGTTTCCTCAGCTAATGCTGAGAAATCTACAGTTAATATCATGTCTGGTTTGACCCTAACTTGTGTAGGATATATTTTACATGCAGAGAAGTTATTTATCTTCTATCCTTTTTACACACAGTTAGGCTTTGTACTGAACTGAAACAAGGAAGTATTTCCATTAACCCAGAAGCCTATGTGGCACTGCCGCAGAGAGGGAGCAGCAGTTGATTTCATGTAAAGGTCAAAAGTGAAATGCCTCTTTCAGATTCCAAGCAACCTTAAAATAAAACACATTTCTATACTAGAAATTATCTAGAATGTAATACAATGTTATCCTTATTCTTTTGAAATGTTAAAACAATCACTCTCTTATGCTAAAAATATGTTCCAAAATTGAAACAGAAATGGCAATAAAAGGGCTATTGTTTCTAGTCAATGTATTTTATCAAGAAACTATGAAATTAAAACAACCTCTTGATTATGCTATACCAAGTGGAGCAACATAAAAGCATAGAACTGGCAACACCATTTGGTATCTTTGCTTAAAGAATGGCATCCGGCACTGAGACAGGAATAGTTATAAATGTCAAGAAAGATGCTCTCTTAGATGTGAGAGGAACTCCTATAGCCCAAATTACAGTATCCCAAGGACCATCAAATTAGCTGTCATCCAGCAAAACTTTTTGCTAATACAGGACAGGAGAACCAATAAGAAGTCAAAGGAATGTTGAAAAACAAGTTCGACAAAGAGTTTGTTCCTTGCCATTTTCAATATAAATCTTATGAAGAGTAATCAGAATTTCTGTGCAGTACAGCCCATTACTGCCACTCAAACTCATACTGAGTAAAATGGTAGCGCAATTGCAAAATTATTAATTATTATTATTATTTAGTAGTAGTAGTAGTAGCAGCAGCAGTTGTTTCTAAAGCACTACAAATCTATTACTGTCCAGGGTATAATATAATACACGGAGAGCCAATGGGGGAGGCTGTCAATTTATAAAGAACCCTGACCTTGCTTCTAACATCACAGTGAAAACCTGCCAAAAAGGAATCTATAGAAATAACAGGAGTCCTTCATTTACCACTTGTTAGCTGGGGGGTGGAGTGGTACAGGGACTGGCAGTTGAGCAATCTGCCAATTGTTTCTCCAAGATGCGGATTATAATAGCAGCACTTATCTGATCCCCAAGGCTGTATTCTATGCATTTTGCCTCTGAAGTTTGCATTGTAGTGCTCTTTGCTGCAGACATGCTCCAGATAAAATCTTGAGTTGTATCTTCATAAATCAAAGGCTCTCAAACGTTCTGTCACCAAGGTCTACTTGATTAAATGAATGTCTACAATTTACCACAAGTCTTGTGTGAGGAAAAACTTAAGTGATTTAGAGTCTTAGGTAGGAGTTGATCAAACAATAAAGGTTTTAGTTACAAAAAGAAGTAGTTTGTGAAACAAAGTTGGGTCGTGAGATGTGTTCTTTCAGGTAGAAGTCAACATCACTTAAACTAAATATAAGGATATTGCAGGCTTAAACACACAGTTTTTCTTAAACTTCGGATGCTAAAAATCAGTTGTTACACTTCAGGTAGATGTTCAAGGTTCTTGAATAGGTGGTAAAATGCTTAACTCAGTTTCTGCTACTTCCCTCTCATTTCTTTACTTAGCTGTTATAGGTATCACAGTTAAATACTTTTGACACAGCTGCTGCTGCCGCTGCTTCTTTGGCAATCTTCTTTAGCCAAATAAGATTGTCTTCCATGAACACGGTTTTAACAGTGAGTCCGTAAGTGACTGTGGAGGCCAATTCTGGATCCACACGTCCTTCCACAGTGGGGACATTGGTTTCTGGATGGGAGCTGGTCACGGCGAGGATTTGCCAAGCGTGCCTTCCTCTTAGCACGTTTCTCCCTTGCGTCCTGAGTTCGAGTGTCTTCAAAGTCTATGACACCTTTGGTCAAGGCTGTTCTCCAACTGGAGTGCTCACTGGCCAGTGTTTCCCAGTTGAATACCCTGGTTCATAAGTGAGGGGCGCTTTCCCTCAGTTCCCCTCTCTTAGCAATCCCACTACTGAGGTATTTTCAAATAGTACAACAGACCCAGGGGGTCCCCTTTGCCAAGAAGAGAGCAATGCTCCCTGCGCTCCTTCCGGGGCAAGAAAGGGCTTTGTTTAGCCTCCCGTTTGCTAGTAAATCGAAAGTAGTGTGTCCCAAAACGAGGCATCTCTGACAAGTGGGTCATCAAGATGAAAAGTCTGGAAAGCTCTGGCCTAGAAGATCTCTCCCCTCCCGCCTGGAAGGAGACCCCGCTTTCGTCTGTCTCCCCCCATCTTCTTCTGCCTCTTCTGGCTCAGACTCAGCCCTCCAGTTAGTTCCTGTCAGAAGACTTTCCCCAGACCCTCCACCCGCTCTCCCTAGCCAAGCTGCAAGGCTCCTTCCTCTGGCTAGAGAGAGTCTCCTCCGAGCGGATGTGCCACTTGGATCAGAGCCAGTTCTCCCTCAGTCAAATCCTCTCCTCATCCGTTTCTCCCATCCCAACCAAGCCCTGTCCAACTTCTTCCTCAGAAACAGCGCCTGTTATTTTCCCTCTGAAAGTGCTGCTCCGCCCCTCCCCTCTGGCAGCCAATCCGAGAGAGGCTCTTGCCCTCTGCTGGAATTTTGAGGCGCTTTATCCCCAGACTCTGCTCTGGCACTGCTGTCCCTCACAACCCCTTCTTTTTTACTCCCCATTTACTTTATCATTAAAATTACCAGCATTAACAACATTTTTTTCTCATTACCTTCAGCACCATCTCTGGCCCTTCTCTTTATTAGAGGGAGTTCCCAGTGCTAGCACTGGTCCAACTAAAAAGCTGTGGCATGGCCAAGGGGCAGGGCAGCCAGAAGTCCAGCTGAAACAGGCCTGTGGGTCACTGATTTCAGTGTATCTACTCACACTAAATAAATAAATAAATAAATAAAATCCCTCATTTGCTGCACCCTGCCTTCCCTCTTTTTTATCAGTCATAACACAATAATCTTTAATTCTTTCTGTTGCTCAGAATTCAAAATCTGATCAAAGATTCTTCATGTTGTAGTATTTCTTCAAATAATCTGAAAAGGCTTCTAAAAAACCCAAATCACCATTATATTATTTTATTTTAGCTGTTAGCTTTGCTGAATCAACATAGTCGATTACTTTGCTTATCTAGTCTTTCCTTTTCTGAGCATAAAGGATCCTATCTGTTGTACATAAATAATTTGACCATCTTTTTTGGAATTTCTATTCCTACAATCCCCAGCAGAAAAGCTTGCATTTGTGTGTGCGTGTACTCACTTTAAACATCTTTTTTATCTCATCATATATCTTTTCCCAAAATACCCTAGGGATTTTTTTTTCTAAATCCACCACATATGGAAAAAGAACCATCTGTTCTATTAGGAACCTTCTTATACATTTTAGATAATTTATCAAGTGTTAAATACCATCTATACACCACAAAAGGTGTCTTTATGTCCACTGATAAACAATAACATTATCTTCTTGGAGGTTTAGGAAGATGGTAGAAAATGAGGAAATGAGAAGGTAAAGTGCCCCCTTTTTCATATCTCACCTTTATCTTCCTCAATATGTTTTATATTCTGGACAAAATTATATGTAAGGGACTTCCATTTTCCCGAAATATATTTTATTTCATTATTTGCTTGCTTCTTTATATGCTACATTTCCTCTGAGAAGTTTAGAGCACCATACATTAAGCTTTCTGCTTTATCCCAACAATTCTAATCGCTTTGAGTTTTTTTCCTACCATCAAGAGATATATAAATTTTATGAAATAAATCTCTGGGAGATTTGCCCAAAGTCATGCTATGAGTTTCATTAAGGCTGGAGTATAATGCCAGCCCTCCCCAATCTAGCACCCTTCAAATGTTGCTGGACTCTCAACTCCTATCACCCCCAAACAGGATGGCAAATGCTCATGGATGATGGGATCAGTAGTCCCAAAATTTGGAGGTCACTATTATGTACACACATACTAGTAGTAAGCACTGTGACTTATTTCTGAAAGGGAATGTGTTGTAAGGCTGTATCATACAACTATTTAATATTTAAATGCAGTCTTTATATTTATCACACTTTTAAAATAGATATATAAATAAATAAACTGCTACAGTACTCCCCATTTCCAAACCGGAATAACAACATAATTAGACCTAGGGGTATGACAGTTAAAATACATACAAAAACAACAACCAGCTATTGACTCTTTAAGGGGATGGGAAAGAATCTGTGGGAAATCAAGGAAACTCTGTATCAAATTACCATACTAGTCTCACACAACTAGGCACTTCAATCACTGGGCCATACTTCATCTGTAATATTTAGACCAGGGTCAAGGCATTCCCCAGCTTCCGGGAAGGTTTTATTATCCCATAGCTTTAAGTAGTTGTGATTCTACAGCTGCATATTTGCTTCATTTTCTGGATAAATCTCATGAGATAGCAGCACATGGAATTTTATATTAGAGATGCCTAATTTACTAAAATAGTACATCCTGTAGCCCAATGCAGTTTGCACATACAGAAAGCAGGCAGGAAACTTATGGGATGTTGACTCAGATCTATTTTATGTAGAGTTCATTTGTAGAAGAAGAATTTGGATTTGATATCCCGCCTTTCACTCCCTTTAAGGAGTCTCAAAGCGGCTAACATTCTCCTTTCCCTTCCTCCCCCACAACAGCCACTCTGTGAAGTGAGTGGGGCTGAGAGACTTCAAAGAAGTGTGACTGGCCCAAGGTCACCCAGCAGCTGCATGTGGAGGAGCGGGGAAGCAAACCCGGTTCCCCAGATTACGAGACTACCGCTCTTAACCACTACACCACACTGGCTCTCCCAGAAGAAGAGTTTGGATTTGATATCCCGCTTTATCACTACCCTAAGGAGTCTCAAAGCGGCTCACATTCTCCTTTCCCTTCCTCCTCCACAACAGACACGCTGTGAGGTGAGTGGGGCTGAGAGACTTCAAAGAAGTGTGACTGGCCCAAGGTCACCCAGCAGCTGCATGTGGAGGAGCGGAGATGCGAACCCGGTTCCCCAGATTACGTGACTACCGCTCTTAACCACTACACCACATGCTTAGATGGAGTGCATTCCTTTGTTGCATACCTAAAAATAAGGGTTAAGAAGTTGCCATAAGCAGCAAATACAATAGAGGAATATTAACAGCTAGCTAAATAGCCATCAGGTTGTGGGATGTATATGGGAAAATGGTAAAGAGATTGAAGAGTCCTTGCATAATAAACAGTTAGCTTTGTGTCTACTTGCCAAAAGCTCTTTGTGCTTCCAGAAAATATCTGTGCTGCTTGTTGCTCATCTGTGTATGAAGACAATAATTCTTGACCTTTGTTTTCAGGTTTGTTAAACATGGGATTTTTTAGGTACAACTTGGACTAAACGACTAAGCAACAACAACAGGAAATCCACAATTATGGTTTCCTGCCATTTTCTGTAAACAGCCTAAAGGTAGCATTCCTTTTGGTGCAACTGTAAGGGGCCAATGGTGTCCTGGGCCAGAGGGAGAAATGAGTGGAACAACAAATGTAAATGTTACCTTTGTACAGTAGACTACTTTCCACAAACCCTTCTGTTCTCCCTGAGACAAGAAGAGTTCAAGGACACATCCTAGTCTGGCAAAAATACTTAGGAAACAATGCAGAACTAGTATAGGATGTGCCTGGGGAGGGTTCTGAGGAAGAGGCCCAAAGAGATTCCCCACCCTTGCTTTAATTCAAAGTCAGTTCTTAAAGCTAAAAAAAGGGATACAAGCAATATTACCATGTTTAGTGTTATGTACTGAAGTTCTCACCCTGGGACAGCAGGGGGATACTGTAGATAGTTATGCAAATGAAGGATCGAAAAGTGACGTTCAGTGATTGGATAGTTTTAGAAAATGGCAACAGTTACATTGTTCTGGAGCTCTATATAAGCAGGCTGACTGAGCCCCTCAGCTTAGTTCTGTTCTGACATCTGAATAAAGAAGAGCTGTTTGAAGAATCGCTGTGTCGTCTGCTATGTTCGCCCACAACTTAACATTTATATTTCCCCCCCTTCTTCCCATAAGGTTTCAAGGGTATTTTTTGCTTGCATCAAAAAATTAGATTCCTGCATTGCAGGGGATTGGACTAGATGACCCTTGGGTCTCTTCCAACTCTATGATTCTCTGATCAGGAGTCTATTGCCCATCTATCGTAATAACACAAAAACATTCAGATCCTGACCCATGCTTACATACAAAAATCCTCCATCCTCCACTTCGCAGTAACACATTGCTTTCCACCGGGGCTTTTTTTTTTAGCCAGAACTCACCTGAACTGAGTTCCAGGACCTCTTAGGCGGGTGCCATTGCCATCATGAGAGAACAAGGTGTTCATGGTGAGTTCCAGCACCTCTTTTTCTAGAAAAATAGCACTGCTTCCCACAATAAAAGTACCGTATTTTTTTTGCACCATAACACTCACTTTTTTCCTCCTAGAAAGTAAGGGGAAATGTCTGTGTGTGTTATGGAGCGAATGCCTGCGGGTGGCGGAGGGGATCTGCTGCAGTCGTGAGCAGAGGATCCATGGTTCCCCTTCCTTCCCTCCTCTGTGGCTCGCTTTGAAACAGCAAAGCAGGAGAAGAACCGCGGAGTGGGGAGGAGAGAGGGACAGAGAGCCTGCTTCTTTAAAGGAGCAAAGCGGGAGGGGAGAGGAGCCTTCTCCCCTTATACCCCTCTTCTTCATTATTAGCAGCATCCTTCTCCACACACCCCACATGTGTTCCTTCTCCCCTTAAACTCCTCTCCTGCATTATTAGCAGCATCCTTCTCCACACACCCCACGCGTGTTCCTTGTCCCTTGAGTGCTTTTCCTTCCTTCCCCACTTAAAACGTGGTTACAAAGCACGGATCCACATGAATCCTCAGGATTTTTGCACTGGGTCACCCTAAATTCACCATCAGATCACATAGCATGTCCATGGCTACAGCTTGCACCAAAAAAATCACGCACCCACTGTTGCCTGGGGCCGCAGTGGTGCAAAAACGTGGTTACAAAGCATGGATCCACATGGAACCTCAGGATTTTTGCATTGGGCTACTCCAAACTCACTGTCAGATCACATGTCTGTGGCCACAGCATGAACCACAAAAATCATATATCCACTGTTTCGTTTAGAATATTTTTTTTCTTGTTTTCCTCCTCTAAAAACTACGTGCGTGTTATGGTCTGGTGCGTGTTATAGAGCGAAAAATACGGTAAATAACACTTGGCTTGTAAATCAATACCAAAACACGCAATATTAGAAGCCACAGCGGCGGCGGCGGGTGTGTGTGTGTAAATTGACCACAGATAGAGCAACCCAAGTTTTAAGACTTTCAGACTCTTCAGTTAACTCTGTTGAAATGTATGACAGCTGTAGATACGTGGTCTAGCTTGAAACTCTCACTACTTGGGCGTATTGCTGTAATTAAGATGAATGTATTGCCAAGAATGCTATTTTTGTTTCAGACACTGCAGATTATTGATAAAACTGATTGTTTCAAGAAGTGGCAAAAAGATCTATCTAAATTTGTCTGGCAGGGCAAAAAGCCAAGGATAAAATTTAAAATATTAACAGACGTTAAAGAAAGAGGGGGCTTTGCCCTGCCAGACCTAAAACTCTATTATGAAGCAGCAGCTTTCTGCTGGTTGAAGGAATGGCTACTTCTTGAAAACACAGACATACTGGATTTAGAAGGGTTTAATAATGCATTTGGCTGGCATGCATATCTATGGTATGATAAAGTTAAAGTGCATAAAATGTTCAAAATTCACATTGTTAGAAAAGCACTGTTCAATGTCTGGATCAGATACAAAGATCTTTTGGAAAACAAAACCCCAAGGTGGTTGTCTCCAATGGAAGCTAAGGCAGTAAAGAGACTCAATATGGAGGCAAATTGGCCGAAGTATTGGGAGATCTTAGAACAGGATGGTGACAAACTGAAATTGCAGAGTTTTGACAAACTAAAAAGTGAAGTCCGAGATTGGCTTCATTATTATCAAATAATGGAGGTATTTAAAATGGACAGAAAAATTGGCTTCCAGGTGGAAAAATCAAAATTGGAAACAGAACTATTAGAACCTAAAACAAAAATATTGTCTAGAATGTATAATTTGCTGCTGAAATGGAACACACAGGATGAGGAAGTGAAATCGGCTATGATTAAATGGGCTCAAGACGTTGGCCATAACATAATGTTTGCTGACTGGGAAAGGTTGTGGACCACTGGAATAAAGTTTACGGCATGTAATGCCTTAAGAGAGAATATAATGAAAATGATATATAGGTGGTACATGACACCAGTCAAGCTTGCAAAAATGTATCATATGCCTGATAATAAATGCTGGAAATGTAAAGAAGCAGAAGGTACCTTCTTTCACCTTTGGTGGATGTGCCCAAGGATCAAGGTTTTCTGGGAAATGATTTATAATGAATTGAAAAAAATACTTAAATATACATTTAGAAAGACCCCAGAAGCCTTTCTCCTGGGTATGGTAAACCAACAGGTTCAAGTGAAGGATAGAACTCTTTTTATGTATGCTACAACAGCAGCAAGAATACTCATCGCGCAATACTGGAAGACGCAGGATTTACCCACGCTGGAAGAATGGCAAATGAAGCTCATTGACTATATGGAACTTGCAGAAATGACTGGCAGAATCAGAGACCAGGGAGAAGAGATGGTGAAGGAAGACTGGAGAAAATTTAAAGATTATCTACAGAAACATTATAAAATTATGAACGTTTGAGGTATCAGATTGAATGTACAAGAATGTTACTATAAAAACGACAATGTTACAGAAAGTATATTTAGTAAGACATAGGGAATTGTAAGGATAAATAAGACAATAACATTAATCTGAACCAAAGATACGCCAGAGGGAAAGAGTTTACTACCAGAATATAAGATCTAGAATACAGAGTGGGAAGGCATGGGGAAGTCGCAGACTTAAGTTAATGCTGAAGAATACAATGACATAATATTTGTTTTTAATTTTTTTTTATTCTTATCTTTTTCATTTTTTTTTCTTTCTGTATAATGTATGTATTGTTTTGTTTTTGCTATTTTCTTTTTGATGTGTTTGTCGATTTGTTTTCTGTTTGTTTATTGAATGTGGAAAATAAAATATTATATATATAAAAAAAAGAAATGTATGACAGCTGTTCTGGTGCTATTCCATTTATTTATTTAACTGTGCTTTATGGAAATGAATGCACTGCTGGATTGTGCCCATAAATTCAGAGAATCTCACTTTTAGAAAAACAACAAGAAAAAGGCAGATGAGGTAACAAGCATTTCCTTTGGTAGGGTTTTGGTCGTGGCATCCTATCAAAAAGCAGGAGAGATTAGTTTATTTTAAAGTTCTCTGAGTTTAGTCCTTATAAGAATCAGGCATTCTCAAAGTATGAAGATGTCAATCTTCTTATTAGGATATAGAGTTCTTGTGAATTATTCCATTTACCGGGCTGAAGTAGCAAGCCACAGCAAGCAGAGAGAGTCAAGGAAAAAGAGGGCTGTTCCCCTTCCTCTGGTAGTGGCAGGAAGCAGGAAGGAGAAGGAGAAGACGTCCCTCCCCCCTTCCTGCCAGTCACAGTTTGCCACTGCCATCAGCCTTAGCCCAGTAAGTGAGACGGGAGGGAAGGAGGGTTGGGAGAGTTCATCTCTCATTTGGAATGAACTGAATAAGAATTGAGGCCGGGGAAGGGGGATAGTGGTCCAATCTTATCTGAAACAAGAATCCTTAGTTCTCACACAAAGCGTTCTCTCTCATATACACATCATGGGCGTAGCCAAAGGGGAGCGGGGGAAAGGGCAGCTGCCCCCAAGATCAAATAAATCCATAAAAATACTTAACTGAGGTTCTCCCCCCACCAACATAAATCCTGGTTACGCCCATGATACACATTTTTGAAAATATTTCCCCCTTATTTTGCAAATGGTGAGCAAACTTTATATCCAGCCTTGGTTAAAAATTAGGCAAGCCAGACAGTTATTCTGGGGGGTCTATGGATTACCATTAGGGTTGCCATATTTCAAAAAGTAAAGGCCACCAGGACACCCCAAAAGTTGAGCTTTTTTAAAAAAGACCCCAAAATTGTTGCGCCAAAAGAATGCAGTTTTTCGATTGACTTGCCTAAGAGCTAGAACAAAGTGCCACCTTTTGGAAATTCTCCCCAGATGTCAATTCCACCTTTGAAATCCCAGTAATGTTCATTCAGTCTGATCTGCTCCTCAACCACTGTCCCATATAACTGGCCTCAACAAAGATTTTTCTCTCAAACTTAAGAAGAAGCACAGAGACAGTGAACCTATTTTAAAAGGTGGATTATGAATAATGTAATTGATGTGAAGACAATGGAACACTTAGTTAAAGGTCTTGACTTTGGTGGGTACTTTTCTATCTGCTAGAAAACATCTTACACAATAAATTGAGGTTTTGGAGGTAAAAGAATGCAAAATAGACAAAAGAAAGAAAAGGGTTAATGTGCAGGGGGAAAGCAATAACAAACATATATGGGCCAATTACTCCTTCACACAGATACTCACATTTTGAACTGAGATAATTCACAATTAACAAGCACATTTATTGCCAGATTAGTTTTGCTACATTGTTAAAATTTCAAAACTACTGTGAGATCATTTATTTATGTCCCTTCGGGCATCTCTTCCCTTAGGCAGGAAACGGAAACGTAAGTCAGGATGGAGGTCTGGTCCAGTATGCCATACCTATGATCCACCCATTCCTGTGGCCTGCTTTCAGTCTGGGTGAGAACTGTCTGCAGGAAACATTCCAAGAACAGAAAGTTGCCCAAACAGGCCTATAGACACTGCCTCAGTTTGCTAGGACAGTATTCAGAGGACATCGATGAATCCCCTTGAAGTGATACAGATCTGTACAATTAAAATCCCAAAGGAGGTTTTAAGTGACTCAGAGTCTTAAGTACCTTGGAGATGCATTCCAGGAAGCAGTTTGAATTGGGGTGAAAAGAGCAGTGGCTTAGTCCAGAGAAAGGAAACTGTACAGCAGAGGCCTAAAGACATAAAATAACAAACTCTGGAGAAGGGAAAAGATACTTACACAACACATGCCTAGGACTCCCCTGCCAACTATTGTAGAAACTTGCTATTCAAAAACATACATGGAATGGAAGGCCAGACAGCTGCTCCACACATATAGAGGAACTGGGTTGAAGCCTGTAACTCTGGAAACTCTCTTCTACTCTGAAATGGTTAGGGGTGAACTAGGTTTCAGATGAAGCACAAGTCATAAGGCTTACCAGGCATATTCAAAGTAAGGCTCAGCAAGGCACACATGCCAAATCAGCACGAATGCTGCGCTGCCGATCCTTGACTAAAATAACCAACCAAATCCCATCTCCAAAATAAAATAAAATGCAACACCTGGGTGAGAAGAGTGATTCCAGTGTGGCGTGAGTGGGAGGGGAACTGAAGTGTGTTAATTGGAAGCTAGACCCAGGGATTTAGGAAAAAATATTATGATGAGCTAAAGGGACGCGGGTGGCGCTGTGGGTTAAACCACAGAGCCTAGGACTTGCCGATCACTTGCAGTTCAAATCCCCGCAACGGGGTGAGCTCCCGTTGCTTAGTCCCTGCTCCTGCCAACCTAGCAGTTCAAAAGCACATCAAAGTGCAAGTAGATAAATAGGTAAACGGCGTTTCCATGCGTTGCTCTGGTTCATCAGAAGCGGCTTAGTCATGCTGGCCACATGACCCGGAAGCTGTACGCTGGCTCCCTCGGCCAATAAAGCGAGATCAGCGCAACAACCCCAGAGTCGGCCACGACTGGACCTAATGGGGTCCCTTTACCTTTACCTATTACGATGAGCCAATGGGAACGGCTGTGGAAAAGAGATATCAAATTTACGGGATGCTATAATTTAAGAGAGAATGTAAAGAAAATGCAATACAGATGGTACCCGACCCCGGCCAGACTGGCAAAAATGTAAAAATACTGTAGTGATGTCTGTTGGAGATGCAACAATGGGGCAGGAACCTTTCTACATATGTGGTGGGAGGGCAAAGCGATAGTAGGATTCTGGGAAAATATCTATAACGAACTGAAAAAGATGTTTAGATTTTCATTTGGGGGGAAAAAACCAGAATCCTCTCTCCTAGGTCAAAGGTAATAAAAAGAACGGTCAGACCAATATTTATGTATGCAAATACGGCGGCAAGGTTATTGATTGCCAAAAATTGGAAAACCAGCAGCACCCCGATTAAAACAGAGTGGTTATCTAAAATGATGGAATACTTCCATATTGCCAAACTAACAGGGAGGATAAGAGGAGATATGGTACAAAAAGTGAATAAGGAGTGGGCTACACCAAAATTTATGTGGAAAAAGTAGAATTTCTGACAGATATTGAGTGAATCCAGAAAATGATTAGTGAAAAGAAAGTTAATATAGAAGTTGAGATTAAGGAAATAATTAAATGCATTTAAGCTAGTTGGAAAAATAAAGTAGCGTAACAAGAACGGCTGGAAGTCAAGTCACTTGCTGGGTGTCTGTGTGGGGTAGGTGTGTAGGTATGTTGGTATGTATAGTATAGGTAGGTATTATATAGAGTAATGTAGGTATGTTTTATGTTATGAAAATAAGGTAGTGTGTTGTGTACGTGTATTGTGTAAATGTATATGTACGTGTTTTATGTGTTAATAAAATAAAATAAAAAAGGAAGCTAGACCTGTCCATCAAGGGCTAGAGTCTCACAGAATGCTCCAGTCAGAGTGCTTGCAGAGAGGAACAGCATACACAAATAGTTTATCTCTGTTTATTCTTTATTTGTTTAACATGATGCTGTTTTGTTTGATTTATAACTCCAAATGTATTACTTTTAATTCATCCTTTTTAAAAACCCAGAGTCCAGTTTTGAAGGGGGAAACATGCTTCCTCTTAATTTACAAGTATTGTCTTGTGTGAGACTGTGTTCCTATATTTTTCTGTGTGTCTAAATATCACACAGTTAATTTATCATAGTTCTTTGGGAGCACTACCCAATTTTAAGCATCAGAGTCTGTTTGACTTGAAACCTACTCCAGTTGATTTAAATTGCCTACATTCACCACTCCTTTTGAAATCCTAATTGTATTTTTACAATATAGTATCATATATTGATACAGTTCTTTTGCAGTGTATGGGATCTCAGGGGAGGGGATGACACGTCATACTCCTTCTGGGCTAGTTTGTCCACCTTTGGTCCCCACCTTGCACTCAGTTCTCACCTGCTGTCCTGGACTAGCTGGATGAAAAGGAATGGTGGGAGGCACCCAAGGGAACCCCCAGAGGAGGCAGGCTCAGAGCTAGGGGATTGGTGGTGGGACACTGAGGAGCCGTCAAAGGGAGAAGACAGGGAAGAGGTGTCAGATGCTGAAGGGGCAACAGGATTTAGTGAGCAGGAAGAACCTGTGATAGGGAGAAGTTCAGACTCCCCCTCCTGCTGTGTCCAGCTTCCCTCCCCTCTCCCCACCCGTTCTCCCAGTACATGCAGAGAAATGAAGAGGGCGGAATACAGATTAGTTGTGTACAGACATAGTTTGAGACTGCTTGGGAAACATCCTGGAGAGGGGGAGCTTTAACGAGGGGAGGAAGGTGGGGACCTTCAGTCCCGGCAACTTCTCCATAGGGGAAAGACCTGCTGGAAAGGGTTGCTGAGGCCACATGGCCAAGCTGTATTTTTGTTTCCCTGAACAGAGTTATTTTCACTGGCACAGGTGAATTGCTGCCATTATTGCTGACCTGCACTTGACTCCTATCCTGACACCTCCAGCTCCTAGAAGCTGTTAGCCTATGACAGCGGCCACACCCCAGAAAACAGCTTGGGCTGGTTGGCTAAACCAGGTAAGGATAGCCAATGGGTCCCAAACCCTCAGTGAGTTAGGAACTTCCCCGGCATGCGAAGACAGGCTTAGGTGAATTGAGTGGACAAGACCAATAGTGGGTTAAACCGTCAAGCAATAGAATGCTTTGTTCAATTTCAGACAGAAAAAGTGGAGGGACAATTGGTGCCATGTAGCCAATCCCAACACTCTTTTTCAATTGGTGTTGATTATAAGCGATTTCACATAAGTGTGCTGTGCCATGGAACATAACCCCTCCACAAAACAGTTGCTGCTTGTAATGCAAAGCACAGGCTCTAGCTAATGAAGGTTGAGGTTATATGTAATAATGAATACTTAGCAGAGGTGGGTGAGAACTAGAGGAAATGCTCACATAGCAAGTTCAGGTGGATGTAGCTTGAACCATTGAAAAGACTCCTTGCATACTGCAGTTTATTGTTCTGTGGGCTGGAAACCAGGAAAGCGATTTTCCTCAGAAGTTTGGCCTCTCTAATTCTAAGCCTACATTACTGAGCATGATGATATTTTTAAACCATTAAGGATCTGTTGTATTTCTACTACTATTTTACATTTTTCAGTAATCCTTGGTAATCCCAGAGAGACACAGACACTTTTTGTTCATATTTATACATCATATTTCAGGTGTTTGGGTTTTTTTAACTATACAAGGGTAGCTTACATAATTATGATAAACACATTTAGAATAAGACCCAATGTTAAATACAGCAAGCAACAGCAGTGACAAAATCCAGCAGAAGCAATAAAACAATGGCAGCTGCACAAGAGCAGCACATCACATTTCGATGCCTGAGGCAAAACATCAAAGGTGCTGCCCGGCTGCTACTACCACCTCCTTTACCTGGGTTGTGTGGCAGTGCCTGCAAAGCAGCACTGACAGCAGTAGGTTCCAGTGAGATCTTGCGGCACTCACGTGAGATCTCATGTGGTTTCCCCACCAGCAGGGGTGCTTGGGGTTCTGCCACCAAAGGTGGCTGCCGCAGCCTGCCTGATGTGCACATCTGCCTTACAGCCTCAGCAAAATGCTGACAAATTAAAGAATCTGCTTGTGCCAGAAGGACATCAAATTCTGCACTAGGCACACCCTCCCCACGAGGGGACTACACCTCAAGGTACCACCACCAAGAAAGCCCTTTGCCCTGTCACCACCCACCTAATTTCAGTGGCTAGGGGACCTCAGAGAGGAAGGCCTTGTATGCCAAACATTAAGTTCAGGAAGCCTCGTGCTGCCCCTGGATCTTACCTGATGAGATCCCTTGCCAGGTTGCAGCCTAGGTGGGTCAAAACAGCAGCACTACCACCTTAAACGTGTATGAAAAGGTTTGAGAAAGAGTCCCCCAATTCATGTGTGGGTTCAAGGTGGCTGAAGATTGCTGCTGTAATAGGAGGCATCAATGTCTGAGATGGTTTAAAAGAGAAGCACTTTGATTTGTGCCCGAAAGCAGAACAGAAGCTGAAGTACTTGTTTAAGTGGGGAGTTATGTCCTCAGTGGCCAGCTCCAGTAGGAGCCAGCTGTTGTATTTTACAGCAACTTAAATTTCAAAAACAGCCCCAGCCATACACTACTCTGGCTTTCCCTGTCACGGATGGGTGCTACAGAAGCCTCTTAGGCCTCAAATGACAGCGCTCAATGAGGGTCTCCAAATCCAAGACTTGGGGGAAAGGCCACCCCCAAAGCAGTTTGCCTGCCACTTTCCTAGTCCGAAAACCCACCAACAGAGCCTCCAAGTCTGGCTCTTGTCTCCAGGGCCATCTTTAGCATATGCGCCGCCAGGGTGCAAAGATCCGCCCAGCGCCTCCAAATTTAGTTTAGCGAAGCTTCAGTCGTGTCAAAGGTGCCGCTGACCCCGCTGCCGCATAGCATCTCAATACAATACGTAACATGTTATTTCGATGTAAGAGTTAATTTCGCGTGCACGGCGCCGTTGAGAATGGCAAGCGCTGTTTTTGAGTCTGACAAGCGCTGCCGTTGTGAATGATAAGCTTGCGCATCTTTGGTAAATGAGCACACAAAGTCGAAAGTCCTTGAGTGAAAGAGTAGGTATACATTTTAGTAATACCTAGGTTTATATATGTACTTTGTTTTTCTAGCTTGATCAAAATTATTTATTATTTCATAACAGGTAGACAGTTAAGAGGTTAGGTGGCTTCAGCGGCGGGTGCCTGGCGCCCCCCAGAATTCAGTGCCTGGGTGCCCTGCACCCCTGGGTAAAGACGGCCCTGCTTGTCTCCAATCCATTACTGATCCAGACGTCTCCAAAACTGGAGCTGACAGTGAAGTGACTTCAGAGTTGTTCCACCAGTGCCCCTCGCAGAGGGTCTTTGTGCCACAGGCGCACACAACTGCGTCTGGACCACTCGTGGTGGCAATGGGGGAAATGCAGCCAAGTGGGATTCTACAGGGAACCAGATTCACACAAGTAGGACCGATCATTTGGAAACATGCCGAGAACACGGACCACCTCAGCAACCCTGGAAAGCTTTCCCTTATCCTATCTACATCCACATATCGCAAAAGTCTAGCTAGAGAGAAAAGGCACGAAATCGAGACGCTCTGCATGTTCGCCAGCAGGCGGGTCTCCCGGCGGCACGCAAAGGCGCCCAGGGCCGGCCAGCCGCGCCGCCCGAGACCGTCCCGGGTCAGGCGCCGCCGCCGCCGCCTCGAAGGGGCGAGAGGGCTCCCCGGGCGGAGCGCGGCGGGGTCGCACACAACCTACTACTCACCGCCGCCGCCGCTTCGGCCGCCCAGCGCCGCTCGGGGAGGAGCAGCGGCAGCAGCAGCGCAGCCAGCAGCAGCGCGAGCGGCGGATCCCGCGCGGGGCGGCCCATCCTCGTCCTCCTCTCGCTGCCGACCCTGACGCTCGCACGTGCGCCGCGGCCCCGATCCTGCGTCCGCCTCCGGCGCCGGCCGAGGAGGAAAGGCGAGCTCGCCGCCCGGCGCCGCTTGTGCGCTGCCCAGGCCCCGCCCCGCCGCCCCGCCCCGGGGGCCGCGGGGGGGGGGGAGGCGCCAGCCGCTGGCCGAGGGCCGCTCCCGCCGCACTCCGGACCGCGGCCGGCCGAGCAGCGCGCAGCTCCGGGCGCGCAAGGAGAGCGAGGGCAGGTGAGTCCCTGCCCCGAGCGGCGCCAAGTGCGGCGCTCCCTCTCGCGCAGGAGCCGCTGCCGCCCGGGAGGGCTCGGGGGAGCGGGGAGGGAGCGGGGGTCTCTCCCGGCCGGCCCTGCCCCGCGCGGCGGCCCGTTGCCCTTCTCACGCGCGTGTCGCTCCTCAGTCTGCCTCGCAGGGCGCCTTCCCGTGCGCGGATCCAGAGACGAGGATGAGGCGCCCCCCGCCGCTGCGCGTCGCCCGCCCCCCTGGCCGGTAAGTGGCGCCTTCCCCGGGGAGACGGGCCGCTTTTCAGGCTCTCGGCAGCGCCCGGGACGGCATGCGCTGTAACGATGGCAATTTTGTCTTTTTTGTGCAGGGTTTCACAAATCACGCTCTTTCTGGGATTGGTACTGCTGCTTAGTGGTAAGGTGCAAGCTGTAAGTAAAACTTATTGGAAGTGCGTTTCATTTCTATCCCCGCGAGTAACTTCTTTAGAATTAAGCTATTGCCAAAACACTGTCATTGCCCTAGTTTTTGAGGAAAGTGTTTTAATTTGTTTTATAAACGGGAATGTTCAGTATGCTTTCTGCTATAGAAGAGTTTGGGATATATTTTTATTTATTTCTGTTCAAAAATGCATGCCTACATCATTTTATTTGTATGCCTCCTTTCCATTGTTAAAACCATGCTCAAAACCCTATTTTTAGGCTTGTACACATGATGTGACTTAAGGAAACGAAAAAGTGACTTGTGTGATTTGCTTCCTAAATGTATTTAAGATGGCTGGGTTAGCATCTTTTCGCTATGTGTGCATATTTGTGCCCTGCATTTAGAGTTTATGCAGAGATTTCTAGGCATACCTGTAGTTATAAAAGTTAATTAAGAGATCTTCCCATTGGCTAAACACACATCAGTGGAGGTGCCATTCACACTTGAGCTTAGCCAAAAGCCCTTTCTCTTTACAGCTGGAGTTTCAGTCACACCCTAGGACTTTGGATCAATTCACGTGATTGTTTAGTGGAAGGTGCAAAGGGGACTATCTGTGGAGCTGTATTTGTCATTGGGAACCCTGATACCAGAGAGTTCCCAATTACATGGCAGAATCGATGCCCATACAACGTTTCCTGTCTTCTGCTGAACACATGGCAGAGGGGGTATGCACAACCCTGCTCCCCCTTTCTGAGTTGCATGCATGGGGTTTCCTAGGATCAAAGCCCCATTTTAGTAGTGCTAGATAAGAAGTAACTGGGGGTGAGGGCAAGACATGAAGATGACCATCTAGGGCTTCTGTCCCTTAAAATTTGGGTAGTGAAGCTTTTCTCAGCATTGCAGCTGTGTGTTTATTTGGTTACCAGTATCATCCTCAGGGCTTTTTTTCAGCTGAAACTCACCAGAACTCACTTCCAGCACCTCTCAGGTAAGTTCCAGCATCTCTCAGGTGGGCACCATTGCCAGTCTAAGAGAAAGAGTTAATGGTGAGTTCTGGCACCTCTTTTTCTAGAAAAATAGTGCTGATCATACTAGTATTCATATCAGCTTGATTCCTGTTTGAACCTGGTGTTTCTTACTGGCATTAAAAGTGATGTTTCTCTTTGTTTCCCTTCCCATTTAGCACTGAAAGTTTGGCTAAACTAAATATTTTGAGCTGCTCTTGTACAAATATAAATATGTTTATAAATGAACTCTTTCTGAATTCTTCATAGTGCTATCTATTTACTTACCATGACTCTTTTTTTATTTTGTTCACTGCTCCTGCCCCATGAAATGGGCACACAGCATGGAGCCAATATAGGCATGCTGCTAAAGGAGCCCACATGCTGCTTCAGTACATGGGGCTGTGTACTGTTGCCCAAAGACAGGGCCAGCCCAAGATATTTGGGCACAAATTGGGCCATGCCCTACCAGGGAGGAATGGGTGAGTGGAAATCTCCATCAGGAAGTAAAGGGGGGGGGGAATAAAGACCTATACTGGGAACAAGGGGGTGAGTGGAGATCAACATTAGGAACAAGATTTACCCAAAGGTTGAAGTGGGAATCTAAGGCTGTTCGCGGGGGGCGGGGGCGGGGAAGGAAGGGGACCACTCTGAATCAGCTTGGCAGGGGCAGAGTCCAGGAAACTTCAGAAGGCAGCCCCCACCATTTCCTCCTTGGGGGTGGGGGGAGACCAGCGGTGCCTCCTATTTGCCAAGAGGCTGCTGTAGAGGTGGCATGGCGGGGACTGCCAAGGTGGTGGCAAATCTGGCCTCCAAGGACTGTGTAGATCTCCTGCCCCTGTGGATCCTGCCACCAGAGGCAGCTGCCTCACCTTGCCTCATGTCTGCTCATGTCACTGGATGAAATGAAGTGGAGCCCTGTATTCTAAGAGGGGCAGAGTGGGATTCCAATGCAGGAAAGCATACAAAAGTGTTTTTTTATCCTGCAAGGAATACTTGAGTAGTAAGCTGGTAGCCTGTGAACTCCGTTCTTGCTACCTCAGTGCCTTTTAACTTATGGCAAATTCTTTTTGTTTGTTTGTTTATTCAAGAAAAACAAAATACAAAATCCATATACATTAAAATAAAAAACAACAATTTGCACCCGTGTGGCTTCCCTCCACCACAATTCAACATCTTTTATGTTATAAATACTTTAACATTGTGTCTTGTAATAATCAATATATAGCCATCATTAATTTTACCTTCGTTTGAAACATCTTTATATACTTGTTCTATGCATATCAATATGTTATTCTTAGAACAGTGTTTTTTCATATAGTCCTCAAAACATTGCCATTCCTTCCTTAAATTCTGGTTGGACTGATTTCTTACGTTGTTGTTGTTGTTTAGTCGTTCAGTCGTGTCCGACTCTTCCTGACCCCATGGACCAGAGCACGCCAGGCACTCCTGTCTTCCACTGCCACCCGCAGTTTGGTCAGATTCATGTTTGTAGCTTCGAGAACACTGTCTAACCATCTCATCCTCTGTCGTCCCCTTCTCCTTGTGCCCTCCATCTTTCCCAACATCAGGGTCTTTTCCAAGGAGTCTTCTCTTCTCATGAGGTGGCCAAAGTATTGGAGCCTCAGCTTCACGATCTGTCCTTCCAGTGAGCACTCAGGGCTGATTTCCTTAAGAATGGATGCGTTTGATCTTCTTGCAGTCCATGGGACTCTCAAGAGTCTCCTCCAGCACCATAATTCAAAAGCGTCAATTCTTCGGCGATCAGCCTTCTTTATGGTCCAGCTCTCACTTCCATACATCACTACTGGGAAAACCATAGCTTTTACTATACGGACCTTTGTTGGCAAGGTGATGTCTCTACTTTTTAAAATGCTGTCTAGGTTTGTCATTGCTTTCCTCCCAAGAAGCAGGCGTCTCTTAATTTCGTGGCTGCTGTCACCATCTGCAGTGATCATGGAGCCCAACAAAGTAAAATCTCTCACTGCCTCCTTTTCCTCCCCTTCTATTTGCCAGGAGGTGATGGGACCAGTGGCCACGATCTTCGTTTTTTTGATGTTGAGCTTCAGACCATATTTTGCGTTCTTGGTGTCTTCTGCTTCTGTTAGGTCCTTACCACTTTTGTCCTTTATTATGGTAATCTTTGAACGAAATGTTCCTTTCATATCTCCAATTTTCTTGAACAGATCTCTGGTTCTTCCCATTCTGTTGTTTTCCTCTATTTCTTTGCATTGCTCATTTAAGAAGGCCTTCTTGTCTCTCCTTGCTATTTTTTGGAATTCTGCATTCAATTTCCTGTATCTTTCCTCTATCTCCCTCGCATTTTGCTTGCCTTCTCTCCCCCGCTATTTGTAAGGCCTCATTGGACAGCCACTTTGCTTTCTTGCATTTCCTTTTCATTGGGATGGTTTTCATTGCTGCCTCCTGTATACTGTTTCGAGCCTCCACCCATAGTTCTTCAGGCACTCTGTCCAGCAAATCTAAATCCTTAAACCTGTTCCTCACTTCCACTGTGTATTCATAAGGGATTTGACTTAGATTGTATCTTACCGGCCCAGTGGTTTTTCCTACTTTCTTCAGTTTAAGCTTGAATTTTGCTATAAGAAGCTGATGATCTGAGCCACAGTCAGCTCCAGGTCTTGTTTTTGCTGACTGTATAGACCTTCTCCATCTTTGGCTGCAGAGAATATAATCAATCTGATTTCGATGCTGCCCATCTGGTGATGTCCATGTGTAGAGTCGTCTCTTGTGTTGTTGGAAAAGAGTGTTTGTGATGACCAGCTTGTTCTCTTGACAGAACTCTATTAGCCTTTGCCCTGCTTCATTTTGAATTCCAAGACCAAATTTGCCAGTTGTTCCTTTTATCTCTTGATTCCCTACTTTAGCATTCCAATCCCCTATAATGAGAAGAACATCCTTCTTTGGTGTCACTTCTATAAGGTGTTGTAAGTCTTCATAGAATTGGTCAATTTCAGTTTCTTCAGCACCAGTAGTTGGTGCATAAACTTGGATTACTGTTATGTTAAAAGGTCTGCCTTGGATTCGTATCGAGATCTATCATTTTTGAGATTGCATCCCAGTACATCTTTCGCCACTCTTTTGTTGACTATGAGGGCCACTCCATTTCTTTTGCGGGTTTCTTGCCCACGGTAGTAGATATGATGGTCATCCGAACTGAATTCGCCCATTCCCGTCCATTTTAGTTCACTGATGCCCAGGATATCAATATTTATTCTTGCCATCTCATTTTTGACCACATCCAACTTACCCAGGTTCATGGTTCTTACATTCCAGGTTCCTATGCAATATTTTTCTTTACAGCATTGGACTTTCCTTTCGCTTCCATGCATATCCGCAACTGAGCGTCCTTTCGGCTTTGGCCCAGCCGCTTCATCAGCTCTGGATCTACTTGTACTTGTCCTCCGCTCTTCCCCAGTAGCATGTTGGACGCCTTCCGACCTGAGGGGCTCATCTTCCAGCGTCATAACTTTTATATGCCTGTTGCCTTTGTCCATGGAGTTTTCTTGGCAGGGATACTGGAGTGGCTTGCCGGTTCCTGCTCCAGGTGGATCACGTTTGGTCAAAACTCTCCACTATGACCTGTTCATCATGGGTGCCCTGCTCGGCATAGTTCATAGCTTCTCTGAGTTCTTCAAGCCCCTTCGCCACGGCAAGGCAGTGATCCATGAAGGGGTGATCTCTTATAGCTGCTGTTAATTTAACCATTCTTATGAATTCACATACTTTACTTATCCAATCTTCCTTAGTGGGAATAATGTCTCATTTCCAGTTTCTAGCAAGTGGCTGTGGAGTATAAAAATAGCCTTTTCTTATCCTGTGGGATGTCATTTCCTGTAAAGCCCAATAGAAACGCCTCAGATTTCTTTTCTGTAGAGGTTTTGAACATCTTTTTTAATTCATCATGAATACACCCCCAGAAACATTTAACTTTCTCACAGCCTCACCATACATGAAACATTGCCCCCTCTGCTTTATTACATTTCCAACATAGATTGGATCTTAGTTTATAAATCTTGGCTAGTTTGGAGGGTGTCATATACCACCTATATAACATTTCATCAAATTTTCCTTGATAGTGTAACAGGCGGTAAATCTGATGTCTGACCTCCACTGTCTTTCCCACTGTTCCATCCATATTGTGTAGCCATTTTACCATAACATCTTGTACTTGCTCATCTTTCAGGTTCCATTCCAGTAATAGGTTATAAATTTTGGATAATAATTTCTTACTGTTTTTTAATAATACAATTTGTAATTTAGATTCTTCTTTTCCGAAACCTATTTTTTAATCCAAATTAAATTCATTATGTAGCTGGTGGTATTGGAGCCTATTGGTGAGGTAATGCCTTGTCTCCTCAAATGATTTTAATTTCAGATGCCCTTCCTCTTCTTTGAGTAATTGGCTGTAAGTTGCTCAATTACTTTCCATATTTATAATGCCTCTAATGGGAATAGCCACCATGGCGTCTGAGGTTCTAATAGTGGTTGATATCTGGTCCACACCTTGTAAAGGGCATTCCTAACTATAGGGTTAGTAAACCCACTGGGGACTTTGACCTTATATTATAACCTTATATTATGGCATGCCACCCATATCTGTTGTAGCTTTCCAAGTCAAGTAGATCTGTTTTCTCTAATAAAATCCAGTCCTTTATCCAAGTTAGGCACGCTGCCTCATAATACGTTCTTAAATTTGGTAGGGCAAAGCCCCCTCTCCGTATAAGAAATTATACGTCAATATTTTATGTTTTATGCGCAGTTTCTTATTCAGCCAGATAAACCTTGTCAGGTCTTTTCTACACCTATCGAAACATTCCGTTTTGCCTATGATCGGGATCATTTGAAAAAGGAAAAGCTTTTTGGGACGCACTACCATTTTTATTACCAAAATTCTTCCCCAAAATGAAAGTTTTAACCTAGTCAAAATCCCCAAATCTTTTTAAATTTCTTTCCAGATTTTGTTATAGTTGTCATCAAAAAATATATATTTTTCATTATTATTTCAGTTCCAAGATATTTTGCTTTTTTCGCTATCATCAAACCCGTTTTATCCTGTAGTTCCTTTTTTTCTTGTTCCCATAAATTTTTAACCATTAGCTTTGTTTTTGAACTGTTTAAATCTGGAAACCTCCAAATGCTAATAATTTTTCCAACACTTTGGGTATACAGTGGTACCTCGGGTTAAGTACTTAATTCGTTTTGGAGGTCCGTACTTAACCTGAAACTATTCTTAACCTGAAGCACCACTTTAGCTAATGGGGCCTCCTGCTGCTGCTGTGCTGCCAGAGCATGATTTCTGTTCTCATCCTGAAGCAAAGTTCTTAACCTGAAGCACTATTTCTGGGTTAGTGGAGTCTGTAACCTGAAGTGTATGTAACCTGAAGCGTATGTAACCCGAGGTACCACTGTACTCAATTTTGGATCTTCTAATGTGATGTTTAAGTCATCTGCAAAAGCTTTCACTTTGAAAGCCTTTTGGCCAAGGGTAATCCTTTTAATTTCTTCTTCTTTCCTCAGCACCGAATTGAGTATTTCCAAAGTCAATATGAATAGTAGAGGAGAAAGTGGGCAGCCCTGTCTTGTACCTTTTTCTATTGGTATATATTCTGTTTTTGCAGATTATTAGGTTGGCTTTCTGTTTTTCATAAATAACTTTTATACCTTTGGTAAACTGATCTCCCATTATAGCCAGATCAATAACTTTCCTTAAGAATTTCCATGATAAATTATTGAAAGCCTTCTCGGCATCCACTAACATGAAAGCAGCTTTTTTGTTTGGCTTTAAATCTAGATACTCGAGCAAATCTATCACTGTTTTCATGTTAGTTCTCATATGGTGGTCCGGGAGGAATCCTGCCTGATCTTGATTAATTAGATCCTTTAATACCAATTTTAGTCTATTGGCCAGAATTCCTGCATACAGTTTATAATCGTTATTTAAAAGAGAGATGGGCCTATCATTATTGACAGATTCGTGAGGTGATTCTTGTTTGTAAATTAGAACAATATTCCCTCCTTCCAGGATTCTGGGATTTTACCATCTTGCATTATTTTGTTCATAAGTGATTTCAAAGGTAAGGCTATTATCTCCTCCATTTTTTTATAATGAATTGCCGATAGCCTGTCTGGGCCTGGTGATTTGCCCGATTTTGATTGTGAGATGACCTGGTGTATCTCCATCATAGTGACTGGTGAATTTAATCAGTCAATTTTCTCTTCTGCTATTTTGGGAATTTCTTTCTATTGAAGGTACTTTATTATATCCTGTTCTTCCTCTATAAATATAAATTTCAAAATATAAATCTAAATTTCAAAAATAGCCCAAAAAGCTATTGATTATTCCTTCTTGGTTATCAATTACCTTCCCTTCTTGGACTATTTTATCAATTTGTTTTTCTCTTTGTTTCTTTTTTAACTGCCATGCCATCAGTTTACCTGGTTTGTTGGCAAGCTTCAAATTTCTTTGTTTCATCCATTTGATGTTATTCTCTATCTCTTGGGTTAAGAGTGATGAAAGTTGAGATTGCAATATTTTAATATTTTGGTTTGCAGTATTTTTTTTTTACTTTTCGCCAATATATTCTCATTCAATTCTATAAAATCCTCTGATAAGGCCTTTCCTGCATCCCAGATAACTCTAATATCTGTCTCATGCACTATATTTATTTCAGAAAACTCTTTTAATGTTTCTTTCGCTTTTTGAAGTATTTTGTCATCATTTGAAATTCTCTCATTCTCCATCTTTTACATACCTTCTTGTTACTTCTTAATTTTAACGTCATTGGATTGTGATCTGATTTGGATTTGGGTTGGATCTCTACAGATTTTTTGGCTTTTGATTAATATGTATATTGTCTCGCTTTGACATTTTTATCTCTGCAGGCATCAATTAAATTCAGGTCTTCTACCATTTGAAAGAAGGATTTTGGAAGTTTCCATTCCTTGGATGTTTTCTCCCTTTCCATTCTATCTTGTTCTATTGAGGTGACCCCATAGAGGTCCCCCATAAGAACCATGTCCTCATTATTATTTTCGAGTAGCTTTTTCTCCAATATTTGATTTTTTGTTTTGTTTTATTTCCATTTGGAGTGTACACATCCACCAATATTAGTTTTTCTTTTCCTCTTGTTGACTGCACTCCTAATGTACTGCCATCCTCATCTTTAAATATTAATTTCGATTCTAACTTAGGGTTTATATATATAGTAATCCCTCTTTTTTATGTATACATTCTGCTCCTAATCTCTTGTTTATTAATACTCTCCTATGTTTTTTAGCTATGTGCATTTCCTGGAGGCAGATAACACCCCAATTCTTTTTTAAAATGTGTTTAGTTTTATTTCTTTTTGTTTTATTATTTAAACCATCGATATTCCATGAGATAATATTCAAATTCATCAAACTTTATTGGTCACTATTTTTAGAATCGATTCAGAATAAGTATCAAAAGAAAGGAATACAGTTTTATTTAATAAATTATGTCTTATTATATTTCTCAGCACTGGCTCTTTTACTCTCTCCTTAGGCTTTCCACCTCCTCTACTCTCTCCTGTGTAGCATCTCCTCCCAGTTCTCTCTTGTATTTTCTCCAGAATTTCCCAACTTCTTCTGCATTTCTGAGGGTCTTCTATCTTTGTAAGTGAAGGATATTCCCTCCGGGTACTCCCATTTATATCTTATTTCTTTAGTCTTTAATCCATCTGTCAGTGTCTTATAGTTTTGTCTTTTTCTCAGAATTCTTTTTGGGATTTCTTTAAAGATTGTAATGTTCCTGTTGTCTAGCCTCAGTTTTCTTTTCTGCAATATCTTGTCCTTCAACAATCTTGAATTGAAAAACACCAGACAGTCTCCTGGTCCTTTACTTGATTTTGTTCTATCAGTCTTGATTCTAAAGATCTTATCTATGTCCATTATCAGTTCTTCCTCTTGGACACCCAGCTAGTTAGCAAATTCCTTTGTTAGTTTTGATTTGATATCTTCATTCTCTATGTCTGGGATTCCTCGAATGCAAAGAATAAGCTCCCTTTGATGCATTTCCAGAATAGCAATTTGGTCTAATGTCTCCTCATGAATTCTCTTTAGTTCCAATATTTAATCGTTTATTGTGTCTTGTCCTTTTTTCAGTTCCTTGTTCTCTGTTTGTGTTTTCTTAGTAGTTTCCTTTGAAAGTTCCTCTTGTTTACTGTTTCTAGATTTTAAGCCTTGCACTGTCTTCTCTATTTCCATGTATTTCAGCTGCCCAACATGTCCATTATTAATTTAAAATTCTGCTCGATGTCGTTGCCCATAGAGTCAAGTTTGTCATTTATTGATTTATTCATTCTGATAATCAAATCTTTTAAATCCACATTTGAATCTAACTCCACTACTGATTGGCGTCTTGGGGCTCTGACAGCGGCAGCTAGCATGGACTGTAATTCCATGGTATTAATTATATTGGCTTCCCTATATACTCACAAAAATAAACTTTGACCCAGTCTCAATAATTTCCTTTAGCGGTTCTTTTGCACTTAGAGGGCCCCCATATCTAAATTTATTATACTTAGAGAGATCTGGGAGTAGGTTATTCAGTTACCACTTCAACATTTGTTACTTAAAATATAAAATACTATGATGCTATAGTCACTTATTCAGTACCTTAATTACTAAAACCCCACAATACAATAATCAGTTAATTATAAGCTTGCTGATTGAATTAATTTATATTTTCTATTGCCCATCTGGTTATCTTATATCAAATCTTGTTAGCCTTAGGGTTCTGGATATTAATTGATCCAATAGCCAATACCTTTAAAACATAACCCCTTGTTCTGTTCAATTTGTAAAACATTCACATCAACCATTTAATCAGCATAATTCATTACCAAACCTTAACAGTGATAATATGGGGAGGGCTTGTCCTTATAGAGTCTAGTCGCTTGGGACTTGCATATCCACCAGGATTATCAGAATAGACTTGCATATCCACCAGGATTATCAGAATGTAATTTCTTTTCCACCACTAGGTGTCCCTGTACAGTCTATAACAACCTAGTGATGTCTTGCTTTGCGCTTAAAGAAAGTTAACGTTGATTTGTCAGTGGCACTTCCTCTTACCAAGTTCCATTTTGGCTACTCACAAGAAGGGAGGGAGGGATGACTCAGCTTCTATCTGTCGCCATGTTCTTCTCCCACCCACAACTGGCTTCTTCTTCGCTAACCCTTCTTTGGTTTTCTTTTTTCTTTATCCCCTGAGCTGCTGCTTACAGTCTTTCCCTTTCTCCTCTTTCTCTTCACTGTTAACTTTCAACTCTCTCACAGCCCTTGGATTAACTTTCCTTAGTCTCAGCGTCACCTCAGCAAACCCTTCCTCTCCTCGTCATCTGTTCTCTGTCTGCAGTGCGTTCCCTCGCCTTCCTGCCTCTTCCGTCTTCCTCCAGCCCCGAATTGAGCAATATCTCCAGTGTTCTCCCTCTTATGAGACTACAATCTTTAACGCTCCAATTCTGCTCCTAAAAGCCTTGCTTCTCCCTCTTTTCTGTCTCTGGCAAGGCTTGCCTTTCAACACCCAAAAGTAGCAGGAGGAGGACCCAGCTGAACTCCCCGCTTCTGCTCCCCACCTCTCAGTCACTGTCAGTGAACCTTGGTCAGTTTTTAATTTAATATAAAAGATTTGGTCACTTGGTATGCTTTCTAGTCCTTGTATGGATCATTTGATGTAAAGATTCGTAAACACAAAAGTCGAGTTGGAGCTGACCTCCTTTCCCCTGCTTTCCTTTTCTATTGTTTCACATATAGAAAGGCGTCTGTTCTCGTTAATACTTTTCCGTTTTGTTTTCCGATGTAGGCATCACCTGAGAACAGGGTTCTAACGGCTAGTTTTCAATTCAGAGAGTTTGGTGCTACTCACTCGGGTCTTGTGGCATCTCATGGCCGACATAGCCCCATTTCTTTTAGCGCTGAGACTCTCCTGTCTTCCTCCCCTTCTGTGCTAGAATTACGGGAAGCCCCTTCATGCACTGCTTGGTGCTTTCTTAAGTTTGAGATTTCTTCTCAATCTTTTCCCAGGGGAGTTTGCATCACCCCCGCTCTCCCCAGTCCCATTTTGCTGTGATTGGGTGTGCTCGAGCAAGTCAGAGCACCTTCCCTCAACCCGTCGATGAGCGCGCCCCACCGGAAGCCCTAATGTTAAATTCTATACGAAGCCAGCTCAGCTTCACCAGGCCTCCCAATTCCTCTGCCAGCCCTTCTCTGTCCGTGGGATAAAAGGTTCTTCTCTCACTTCTACTTTCAAAAGCGATAGAAGAAAGTCTTGACACTGATAGAATCTGCTTCTGCCAGAAAGATGGGAGTAAACTGCAGTTCCAACCATCCTTGTACATCTGCACGTTCTGCTGAGGCATGCTGAGAGTTATAGTTTTCCCGCTACCCCAGGCAGAAGCAGATGTTGTCAGCATCAAGATACTTAAAACTTGCACAGGAAATCCTTATTTCTGGCATGGCTTCAGCTTCCTATATCCCCACTCAGTTACCACCTGTTACCTTCACAGGAGGCTAAACTGATCTGTTTCTGCCTTTCAAATTTCTACTAACTAGAATTGGATGAGCCCAGAAGCTGAGCCACATTTCTTTGTGTTCTTTGTGAGGACCTCTTGATTCGAACAGCTGCAACAGAGGTTGGGAGAAGCTGGACTGGGCTATACGTTTAAAATAACCTTTGTAATGGTGCCCATTCTGAGCAAGTGGGAGCTCCAGCAGATGAACCATCTTGGCCCTAGTGACAAGGAAAGTTTTGGGGAAAGTGGACATCACTATGAAGCAATGGGAACGATCCCCTTAGAGCTGTGGCATCTCAATGCCTGGGTTCCTTGGTGGTGTTGTGAGGAGGAGTTTGGACTTCAGCTCTGAAGATTGCTTTGGCACAAGCTGGGTCTTCACAAAAGGGAGAGGCTTCACTCGAATGAGGATGGAACCAAATGCCTGGTGGCTGATATAAAAAGGTAGCACGGCAACTTAAACTGTTGGCAAAGGAGGGAATTACAGGCACTGTGCAGAATCCATTTCTGGATAAATCATCACTAAGACAGGATGCTGAAAATGGAGTGCATGCTGAGTGCATGGAGGATAAGCTTGCAAAAAGAACAATTTGAAATCTAACTCATCACAGGGCACATCTCTCTTGTGGTTTGTCTGTCTGTTCTTGATGCGTTCAAATGCCTCTAGAGATGTCATTGCCAAAGTTAGCACAACAGTTCCTAAGATGGAGCAGCTAGTTTTCATCTATGTTTAAATATCACCAGGCACCATTTTGAATGAAGATGGTGGACTGAAACACTGTAAACAGCTCTGATTTGGGCAGCTCTGAATACGTTGTCCTGTTTGGCATGAGATGTCGTGAGATGGGGGAGCAGGTTTTGGCCTGTGTTTGGATACCATTGGGTGCCAGTTCAAATCAAGATGCTGGGCTGAACTTTTCCAAACTGATTTTAGCCAAAGTTGCCACAAAACTGAAAGGGTTGTGCAGTGAATTCGACTGAACCCTGAACTGGTTCAGACTAATTTGATCCAGGCTTAGACTGAGTTGAGTTGAGACAGCCCTGGATTGTCCCATGTCAGGCCTGCTGGAACCCGACCTGGGTCTGTTAGGGTGGGGCAACTGGCGGTGAGGAGGAGAGGCAGGCAACCTCTGCAAAGAGCAACATGGGGCTGTTTGGAAGGGGGCTTTCAAAAATCTGTGCACTGTGTTTTGGCTGCCTAGACAGTTCTCTGCAAGGAAACACTCACAAGGATTCAAACTGGTGAGTAGAGGAAGCAATCCTGCTGACTGCAGTGGTCTGCATTGCCAGAATGTTACGCATAGGGAACACACTGAGCAAGCAGACTCCACCAGAATTGAAAAGGGGGGGGCAATAATAGCAAAATATTCCTCCAATGAGGAATTCAATTTGTCAAGTTCATCTCTATTATATAAAAGGCTAGTATTGAGATACCAAGCATTGGATTGGGATGTAGTCATTCACAGGTCACTGAGATTTGTAAATCCAGACTCATCTGCAAGTCAGAGTTTGCTGTCCTGCCACTGTTCCCAAAATCATTTATCACAGATATGAGGAGTTATGTAAAATGCCTAACATTTCCTTTATCTTGTATTTCTGCAGGGGCTTGCTTATTTATTTATTTATTTATTTAATAAATAAATATATTGCATTATGTCCCATGGGGTGAAGCAGAGAGCCTTTCAGGCAGTCCATCCTGTTTCAGCTCAAAGTCGGCTTTTATTTCTAAATATTTCATAGGACTATATGATATGGTGGTGAAGAGGAACAAGCTGGTATAGGGAAGGGGAGAAAAGACATTGTGTCAGTGTTTTTTCCAGCTGTGGGAACCTTTAGAGCCATGTCAAGACTCAGTGAGTCTTAAGCTGCTACTGGTAAATGCTAAGCAGGTGAATGAGAAGTCTAACTCCAGCTGCTGCATTCAGCCCTCTCACTATGCACCAGGTTGACTTGCCAGGTGTAGGGGTCCCTGTTGTGTCTATCTGGGTACTCAGCTCAGCAGGCAGCCAAAACTTGATGACTGGGAAAGGGGAACCTGCTGTTCTCGTGATCCATTGTGCTAACCTGTAAGGGTTTGTGCTGACAAGCTAGCTGAGATAAGGCTCCGGGCACACAGCCATCTCTGTACAAAAGATTTATTGCTGAAACTTCAAAGCAGTTACAAGAGTTCAAAACACACATCCATCTCTTAAGGGTCAGATGAGTCGTCTGACTTTTTTTACGCCTTCCCCAGCAGCCCCATCTCCTCAGTCCCCACCCCCTGCTTCCTCTGTTTTGTGAGTGGCTAGTTCCTGGCACTGCCTCCCCCCTCCCAGCTTCCTCCTCTGACGAGGATGAGAAGCTGCTCATTAACGACGTAGGCTCTCTGTACTTGTCTCTCTCCCCCCTCGGCTCTTCGGCAGCTTCCAATTCCCTGACATCCACCCCCTTCTCAAAGGCCCCCTCCCGTTCAGGAGAATCAACCGTCCCCATTTCTCCCTTCCCCGGGGTGGTGGGGGTGAAACTGGGAAAACTTCCCTCCTCATCATCCGTATCTTCAAAAACCACCCTCCAATCCTCCCTCAAACCCGCAGTTCCCCATGTTCCCCAATAGACGCTTTCCACTTCTTCCTCCTCCTCGTCAGATGGTAGGAATCACTCGAAATCCTCTTCATCGTCCGTCTGTTGAAAAAACCTACCCCAGGGTTTGGGTTTGTCAGGGAAGAAATTGTGGAATTCCTCCACTAGACCCTCGTCAGTGATACAGTTCTCCGGGACCCAGGTATTCTCTGAACTCGGGGCCCCTTCCCACGCCACCAGATACTCTTAACTGTTCCCCACTCCAGCGAGAATCCAGTATTTCCGTAACCTCGTTGCACTTTCCTCCATTTCGGGTGGTGGGAGTTCCCCCTCCCCACTACCCTGCCTCCTCCCCCCTTCCCTGTAGGGGGACAGCAAGGTAAAGGTACCCCTGCCCATACGGGTCAGTCTTGCCAGACCCTAGGGTTGTGTGCTCATCTCACTCTATAGGCCGGGAGCCAGCACTGTCCGCAGATACCTCTGGGTCACGTGGCCACCGTGACAGGCTGCATCTGGCGAGCCAGCACAGCACACGGAACGCCGTTTACCTTCCCGCTGGTAAGCGGTCCCTATTTATCTACATGCACCCGGGGGTGCTTTCGAACTGCTAGGTTGGCAGGCGCTGGGACCGAACGGCGGGAGCGCATCCCGCCGCGGGGATTCGAACCACCGACCATGCGATCAGCAAATCCTAGGCGCTGAGGTTTTACCCACAGCGCCACCCGCAGGGGGACAGCAGTGACCTGTGAAACACCGGATGGATCCTCATGCTCTCGGGCAACCTTAATTTAAATGCCACCGGATTGACTTGCTGGATTACCTCAAAAGGCCCCACCCTCCTGGGTTTGAGTTTCTTGCAACCTCCTTTCCAGGGCAACGCTTGCGTGGACAACCACACCTTATCCCCAACCCGGATGACTTCCCCTGGCCGCCAATGCTTGTTGGCCTCCCTCTTGTAGACCTCCTTAGCCCTTTCCAAGTTCAACTGAAGCTGTAGGTGGATCGCCTCCATTTCTTCCGCAAAGCATTCTGCTGCAGGCACACTCCATGACTCCTCCCCCCTCCCCAGGAAAGCCCTGGGGTGGTGCCCGTGATTAGCAAAGAACGGAGTCATCCCTGTGGACACGTTTTCCGCATTATTGTAAGCAAACTCTGCTAGAGCTAGTTTGTCCACCCAGTCATTCTGTCTCTGACTGATGTAACACCTCAAGTACTGTTGTAAAACAGCATTTGCCCTCTCACCTGCCCATTGGTCTCAGGATGCCTTGCCGTGGTGAAACTCACCTCTACTTGCAACAAACTCATGAGCTTGCGCCAGAACCGTGAGGTGAATTGAGTCCCCCTATCCGAAACCACACGGGCGGGCATCCCATGTAGCCTAAACACGTGCTCAACGAACAGCTTGGCTGTTTCTTCCGCCATCACGGCATTTGAGCAAGCCACAAAATGACACATCTTGGTTAGGAGGTCCACCACCACCATGATTGCTGTTTTACCCTTAGTCTTGGGCAAATCAGTGATAAAATCCACCGCCGCCACCTCTCATGGCTTTCCTGGTGTGGGCAAAGGTTCCAGCAAACCTGCTGGTGCCGCCCTTTCCCCTTTGGCCCTTTGGCAAGTGTCACACCCTCTCACATATTCCCTTACATCCTCCCTCACTTTGGGCCACCAGAATTCCCTGGTAACCAGTAGCATGGTTTTGTGTTGTCCAAAATGTCCCACCGTGCAGCTGTCGTGAAGTTGCTTGAGGATCCTGTTCCTGAGGGCTTCACCTGGGACATACAAAGCCCCCCTATAGTACAGAAGCCCTCCTTTCACCTCAAAACCACCCTCGGCACTCCCCTTTTGCCTTAAATCCCCCATCTTTTGCCTTGCAAAATCATATTTTGCAAGAAGAGTGACTAGTGGGGTGCCACAGGGTTCTGTCTTGGGCCCGGTCTTATTCAGCATCTTTATCAACGACTTGGATGATGGACTCAAGGGCATCCTGATCAAATTTGCAGATGACACCAAACTGGGAGGGGTGGCTAACACCCCAGAGGACAGGATCACACTTCAAAACGACCTTGACAGATTAGAGAACTGGGCCAAAACAAACAAGATGAATTTTAACAGGGAGAAATGTAAAGTATTGCACTTGGGGAAAAAAAATGAGAGGCAGCAATACAAGATGGGTGACACCTGGCTTGAGAGCAGTACATGTGAAAAGGATCTAGGAGTCTTGGTTGACCACAAACTTGACATGAGCCAACAGTGTGACACGGCAGCTAAAAAAGCCAATGCAATTCTGGGCTGCATCAATAGGAGTATAGCATCTAGATCAAGGGAAGTTATAGTGCCACTGTATTCTGCTCTGGTCAGACCTCACCTGGAGTACTGTGTCCAGTTCTGGGCACCACAGTTCAAGAAGGACACTGACAAACTGGAACGTGTCCAGAGGAGGGCAACCAAAATGGTCAAAGGCCTGGAAACAATGCTTTATGAGGAACGGCTAAGGGAGCTGGGCATGTTTAGCCTGGAGAAGAGGAGGTTAAGGGGGGATATGATAGCCATGTTCAAATATATAAAAGGATGTCACATAGAGGAGGGAGAAATGTTGTTTTCTGCTGCTCCAGAGAAGCGGACACGGAGCAATGGATGCAAACTACAAGAAAGAAGATTCCACCTAAACATTAGGAAGAACTTCCTGACAGTAAGAGCTGTTCGACAGTGGAATTTGCTGCCAAGGAGTGTGGTGGAGTCTCCTTCTTTGGAGGTCTTTAAGCAGAGGCTTGACAACCATATGTCAGGAGTGCTCTGAGGGTGTTTCCTGCTTGGCAGGGGGTTGGACTCAATGGCCCTTGTGGTCTCTTCCAACTCTATGATTCTATGATTCTATTCTATTCTATGATTCTATATTCTCTGAGCAGCCTCATCAGCAGCCCTTCCTCTCCCACGTACTGCGGTTTGCAAGACAGCGCATCCGCCCTCGCATTCTGCTCCCCTGGCACGTATTCAATCTTAAAGTTAAAGCCGACAAAAAACTCCGCCCAACGTATCTGCCTCTGGCACAGCACCCGCGCCGTACGCCAGTACTCCAAGTTCTTGTGGTCCGTACACATCAAAACTTGGTGCCTCGCCCCGATCAGGAAATGTCGCCATTGCTTGAACGCAGTAACGATCGCAAACAATTCCTTATCGTAGATAGTGTAGTTCTGCCCCGGCTTTTTCAGCTTCCAAGAAAAAAAAGCACATGGCCGCCACTCCCCTTCTCCATCTGGTTGTAGCAACACTGCCCCTATCGCCCGATCCGAGGCATCTGTCTCAACTCGCAGCGGTTGCTCGCGGTTGACGTGCAGCAGCTGCTCCTCTGATGCAAAGACTCTCTTAAGCTCCTCAAACCCCCTTTGCACCTCCTCAGTCCAGACAAACTTTTTCTTAGCACTAAGACAGTCCTTTATGCGCGCCGTCAGTTTTGCGAAGTTCTTGATGAACTTCCTGTAGAAGTTGCTGAAACCCAGGAAACGTTGAACGTCTTTCCGGTTCTTGGGGCTCTCCCATTCAACCACAGCCTTCACCTTCTCCGGATCCATGGCCACGCCCTTGTCTGACAACCTGTAACCCAGGAACTCCACCACTTTCGCGTGGAAACGACACTTCTCCAGCTTCACCCACAAGCGATGCTTCTTGAGTCTGCTCAGGACTTGACACACATCCTTTACATGCTGTTCCTCGTTGTCTGAGTACACCAGCATGTCGTCCAAGAAGCAGACGCAGTTACGGTACAGCAACGGCCCTAGCACGTGATGCATGAAGGCTTGGAAACAGTGGCTTCCCGACTGCAATCCGAAAGGATGAGAAGCTGCTGATTAACGACGTAGGCTCTCTGTACTTGTCTCTCTCCCCCCTCGGCTCTTCGGCAGCTTCCAATTCCCTGACATAACCGGATACTTTGTTGGGGAGTCTCCTAACGTTGAGTGTATGGTGTTGGGTTCAAGAAGGAACAGGGATCCTAGGGGACTTTCATATTCACATGAAAGCCATCTTTTTTTGGTACAGCTCAAAATTTCATGGTTTTTCTCAAATTATATCTAGCCTTACACAGTAGGATTCTTGGTTTGTTCATCTGCTCACAACAGAGGAAGATAATGTGGAGTTTATATAACTTCTTTGTCATGGGGCAGATATTACCTGCTGGGTAATGGACTCAAGGACTCTGAAACTCTCCTGGGATTAAGGGACATTTGGAATGGTCCATCTTTGAAGACTGATGGGCCATGATGGGGAGTTTTTCCTGTTCGCTTGGTTAATGGTCCTGTTGAGGGAGGCCTGATTAACTCTCAAATGGAGAAATGGCTGGACAGTGGATGTAATTGTTCCTAGGCACTGTCTCTTCTGATTAGAACCTGGTGATTCCCTGCCCTGCGGAAATGGGAGGTTTTGCCAACTGATGAAGTAACAACCCCAGCCATCCTTCGCAGGTCTGAAGCTTTATTAGGTGGGATTAGCAAACCTCATGGACACATAAATCAAAGGCATGGGGAGGGGGAGGAAAAGTGAAGGAAGAGCTCTGGCACTATATTAGAAAGCGCAGATATGTGGTGAGTTCTCTCTTAGCCCTGAAGTGGAATGCATTCCAGGGGATTTGAAACTGCTGGCTGAATACCAGAAACCAATGTGGGAACCATTGCTCTGTCTCAAGGTTTTCTTCTCCTTCCACTTTTCCTTCCCAAGCCTTCTTTCCACTAAGCTAAACTACCAGATGTTAGAGCTTAAAAAGGTGCCATGGCTTTAAAAGCCAAATTGGATTAGACAAATCCATGGGGAATAAGGCCATCCATGGCTATACAGAGCATGCCACATTCTTCCAGATCCTAGTTGGTGGAGTGTCAAAAGGGGCAGGAGCTGCTGTCCCAGGATGAGGGACAGAATGCTGGACTCTCTAGAACATTGACCTAATCCGTTAGAACACTTATTTCCATCTATAGTGCCTCATTCTGCTGGACCTGTGGCTTTCATCCCTCCTTAATGGAGGATTACTCTCAGCTTCACAGGACATGTGGAATTATTTATCTGTATTGGTAATACACATGTGTAGGAAACGAAAACATGCACACATTTTGTACTAGAACAGTTTCTTACAAGGACCCTGAGAGAGAACTTTCCGTAAGTGTCTGAAATGTAGTGCCCCAGGAGGCCAAGGTTCTTTTCCTTGCAGGAAGTTGACTTACTCCCTGTTAAAGTGTGATCTACTTGAAAAATCATAAACATTAAAAAACTGTTTTCATCTGAGAGTTTCAAAACTTACAAAGAGAAAAGACACCCCACAGTTAGCTCCTCACTTTCCAGTCTTGTAACCTTTGGTTCCTCAGTTCAGTATTCTTCATGTTTCATGCCTCTTAGCTATTGGAAGTTCAGCAAATTTAATTTTGGACAGAATTATAAGGAGCAACATAGCATCCCACAAATTGTTTCTATGGTGGTGGTGTGTGGCAGGCTTTGGAGTGGTTGTGTTTCATATGGCTACATTGCTGTGCCCTGGCTTACGTGGCCACAAACTCACCCCCTTATAGAGGAAGTAGCATGGTGGTAACTAGTTGTAAGTACTTAAAAGTCTGCATCTCCCTGAACAAAGGCACAAAAAAGAAATAAAGGAAATCCATTCACATGTGTATTGAGTTAATGAACATCCTCCTGAGTGCGGCTTACTCTGAGCTATAAAATAAGAAGTGGGTAGATTGGAATGTGTAACTCCCCTTCAGAATCGGGACGTTGGGGGTTTCAGAGCATGGGAAACCTGCAGCTCTTCCTTGGGCCATCAGCCAATACTGTCTGCTGGATACAGCCCAAACATTTTCCTAGAACTATGTTTAGAAATCTTAACAGACTTGTGTGTTTTAAAAGTAAAGTAGCAAAATAACTTCCTCCACATAACCAAACACTTGGGAATGAAATATGTTCTGCTGCTCCAAAATGGTCTCCTTTATATTCAAGCATAATTGCAGGTTCAGTCAGTAATATCTGTGGAAGTATGTGTTCATATAATCATAGAAATGTAGGGTTGGAAGAGACCCTAAGGGTGATTTAGTCCAACCCCCTGCAATGCAGGAGTCTCAGCTAAAACATCAATGGCAGATTGTCATCCAATCTTCTTCAAAACCTGCAAGGAACGAGAGGCCACCACCTTCTCAAGGGAGTCCATTCCACTGTCAAACAGCACTTGCTGTCAGAAATTTCCTCCTGATGTTTAGTCAGAATCTCCTTTCTTATAAATTGATTCCATTGGTTCAGGTTCTACCTTCCAGAGCAGGAGAAAACAACCTTGCTTCATCTTCCATGTGACAGCCCTTCAGATATTTGAAGATGGCTATCATATCTCCTCAGTCTCCTCTTCTCCAGGCTACACATACCCAACTTTCTCAACTGCTCCTCTTAAGGCTAAGTTACCAGACCCATGAATTATTTTGGTTGCCCTCCGCACACTTTCCAGCTTGACAATATCCTTCTTAAATTGTGGTGCCCAGAATTGGACACAGTATTCCAGGTGTGGTCTGACCAAGGTAGAATACAGTGGTATTATGAGTTCTCTTTATCTGGACACTTATTCTTCTTCTTTGGTGATCACTCATAGCTGAGTAAGATTGTCTTCCATAAACACGGTTTTAACAATGAGTCCGTAAGTTACTGTGGAGGCCAATTCTGAATCCACACGTCCTTCCACAGTGGGGACATTGGTTTCCGGGTGGGAGTTGGTCACGGTGAGGATTTGCCAAGCGTGCCTTCCTCTTAGCACATTTCTCCCTTCTGTCCTGAGTTTGAGTGTCTTCAAAGCGCATGACGCCTTTGGTAAAGGCTGTTCTCCAATTGGAGTTCTCACAGGCCAGTGTTTCCCAATTATTGGTGTTTCAACTACATTTTTTAAAGATTTGCCTTGAGAAAGTCTTTAAACCTCTTTTGTTGACCACCAGCATTACACTTTCCATTTTTAAGTTCGGAATAGAGTAGTTGCTTTGGAATACGATAATCAGGCATCCACACAACATGACCAGTCCAATGAAGTTGATGTTGAAGCATCATCGATTCCACACGGGTGATCTTTGCTTCTTCCAGTACACTGGCATTAGTTCGCCTGTCTTCCCAAGTGATGTATAAAAATTTTTGGAGACACCGTTGATGTAATCTTTCGAGGAGTTGGAGATGGTGTTTATAAGTGGTCCATGTTTCACAAGCATACAGTAAGGTTGGTAGTAAGCAAGTATTTTGGTTTTCCTGTGGATGTCCTGGTCCTCAAACACTCTGCCCTTCAGTTGGGAAAAAGCCGCACTTGCAGAGCTCAGGCGATGCTGGATTTCAGCATCAATATCAGCCCTTGTGGAAAGGTAACTGCCTAGGTAGGAGAAGTAATTGACACTTTCCAACGTTACACCATTGAGTTGGATTTGTGGCACTGCAGGGGGGTTGTTTGGTGCTTGGTGCTGCAGCACTTTGGTTTTTTGGATGTTGAACGATAGGCCAAGCTTTTTATAAGCTTCTGTGAAGATATTTAGGATGGTTTGGAGGTCACCCTCTGAGTGTCCACACACTATGTTGTCATCAGCATACTCAAGTTCTATGATGGAAGTTACAGTAACCTTACTCTTTGCTTTCAGCCTACTCATTTTAAAGAGCTTTCCATCTGTTCAATTTATGATTTCTACTCCAGTGGGGAGTTTTCCTTCAACAAAGTTTAGGATCATGGCAATGAAAATAATAAATAGAGTTGGGGCAATAACACAACCCTGTTTAACACCTGATCCCACTGTGAATGGTTCACTTCAAGAGCCCTTGTTATCTGTGATTATTGATGTCATATTAAGTGAGTACTCTCATTAATACATTGTCAACATTGGATAATCTTTTCTGGTCGTTTGCCAGAGATTTTATTTGCCATAATGTTTACATCTTTAAATCCTAGGCTACTTAGTAATATTATTTAGAAATTTAATTGCATGCTTTCCAAATCTGTTCAACCTCTTTATAGATCCTACAATCACTTCCTGCAGTCAGGTGCTGTGAGAGCTGGTAGCACAGACCATGGTTGTAACTTCTTCCTTCTCTCCAGTCTTCCCCACAAGGCAATCTGTTAGCATTGTGCATGCACTCTTGGGCTTTCCCAAATACTCTATCTCCTAATTCTCTGTGAAAGATAAAACAATAAGTTGTGATGTGAGAAGTATGTGTTGTGTAGAGTATTAGGGAAAGAGGAACATGGAAGGACTGCAGTGAGTCAGGTCTTTCTGCTTCTTTTGTGTGAGTTTTCTTTGAAGTACCAGTTGAGTCAAACGTTGTATTACAAGATCCTGCTGCTTGTGCTTCAGAGTCTAAAGCAAGAAGATGATGTCAAATGATAGTGGCTTCACTAGATGCTGTTTCTAAGTGGTCCATTTTTCACAAGCATACAGTAAGGTTGGTAGTACAATAGCTTTGTAAACAAGCATTTTGGTTTGATCTGGACGCTATACTTCTGTTGATGTAGCCTAGAATAGCATTAGTTTTTTGTTGTTGTTTTTTTGCTGCTGCTGCTGCTGCTGCTGCTGCATCACCCTGTTGACTCAAGTTAAAGTTGTCCACCACGACCACTAGATCCTTTCCACAAGTACTACTGGCAAGCCAGGTGCCCCCCATCTTATATTGGTGTCACTGGTTCTTCTTGCCTCAGTGTAGAAGCTTACATTTGCTCCTATTGAATTTCATTGTTAGAAGAAGGTACGATAATAGCTTTCCTGGGCTCCCTTCTTCCCTATCTCAATCTGGGATCATATAGGATGGAAGGCTCCATCTGCCTTAGATACCCTACCTCCCTGGAACTCCCTGGCTAGTTTTTTGTATGATCGCCCCACAACTGTGCATCCCCCCATGTGTGCCCTAGACAGTATGATATTCTGTCCTCTAGCATCATGCCACACAAGGCCTACTTACATGCTCCTCTGGCCCCACATTTCCTTCCCAGTCTGTTCTGCTTCCCTGCCACACATACATGTCGCCCCAAACATCATAGCTTCATCACTCTTTTCAGATCATCTCTTTCTTCTTCCACCCTACCCCACTGTTAATGCTACTTCTGCCATAAAAATCCTGCTTGGTGTTTTGTTAACAAAGTTAGACACCATAGGGAAAGCTGGCAGTAGGTTCCGTTCCTGGTATTTTCTGCAAAGAAGGGACCTACGACCTGGTACTGCCTGACATTCCACTCATTCCACAAGTGTGTGAGTGGGGGAGGGAGATATGTTAACAGTGGGGTCAAACCTTCAAGAGATATATGCTGACATTTCTAAGCAAAACTCAAATGTTTGCAGGTGCAGTAATTATTCACTGCATCAGTAATGAGCAACATCATTGTCTTCCTATCTTTGCAATATGCATAGCTGTCAACTTACAGATTTGAAAATAAGGGACCAGCAACCTTGGAAATAAGGGACCAGCAGCCAAAATAAGGGATTTTAGACAATCAGATGAAATACGAAGTTAAAAGGGACCAGATAATTTTGGAGAGAAGCGCTGGTTTTTAGCCCTTTGCTTCCAGAGGTTGCTGCTCAAGACACCAGCCGATGAAACACTGCAATTAAATAACTACAAGCAGCAACCACTTTTCGCGCAAAACGAAGTCCAAGCTACGAAGATGCTGCTGCAGTTCTGTATCTTTTCTCTCGTGCTCCATCTGCAGCTCTCAATTCCATCAGGTGGGGCGGGAGGAAGGGGGGGGGGAAATAGCGCCCGAAGTAAACCCACAGATCAGACCATCTATTCTAGTCTACCACTACAAATCTATGGGAGAAGCGCTTGCGGTCCTTCCCTTGTAGCCCTTGGAACACCTGCCCATGCCTCCGCCTCCTCCTCTTCCTCCTTTCTCTGAACTGCTTTCTCAGTGGTTGCTCTCCTCTCAAGGATCCTCAACAATTCATAGGCCAGGCTGCCCATCTCATCCGGGTCCTTTGGCGGCACAGCTGCAGTATGGCCTAGCAGGAGCTGGAGCGGCGGCGACGGGCAGAGGGGAGGCCCCAGGCAGAGATGCTAAGTTCGGCGGCCATGAGGAGGATGGCGACGGAAGGGTCCGAGGCTCCCGCCAGTCCCGGTGGGGAGGGGATCCCAGGGGCTGAGGCTGGTGAGAGGAGGCCGGAGGGGGGCGGGCCGGGCAGCTAAGCAACAGAGTTGGAGCCTCCCTCCTCCCTGGCCGGCAGGGAGGGAGGGAGAGGAGCTGCTTCCTTTGAAACCCGGGAAATTTAAGGGACATCCATCAATAAGGGACAGCAGCAGGACATGGCGCTGGGATAAGGGACTGTCCCTCCAAATAAGGGACGCTTGACAGCTATGGCAATGTGTAACTTACATTGTAGAATATAAACCTCAGGTCTCAAGTACAAAAGGAGTAGAATCAAACTTTTAAATAAATTTTAGTTCAGCCGTTTTATTCTGGAGTTGCCCTTTGAAGTTTTTTGACCAAATATCTTATCTGGATATGGAAATCTCAGCCTCCAAAATTGGATGTCTTCATTCAATAATACAAGAATAGATTAGGGTCTGAATGCATCTATAAACTCTACTGTCAAAATAGTGAAAGCTAGGTCATGGTAGGTAGACCTATTTTTATTTTATTAAAATAAAAGTTTGTATACTGCTACTACATAAAGTATACATTGTGGCGCTGTGGGTTAAACCACAGAGCCTAGGACTTGCCGATCAGAAAGTTGGCGGTTCGAATCGCCGTGACGTGGTGAGCTCCCATTGCTTGGTCCCTGCTCCTGCCAACCTAGCAGTTCAAAAGCACGAAGTGCAAGTAGATAAATAGGTACCGCTCTGGCGGGAAGGTAAAAGCGTTTCCGAGGCTCCCGCCAGTCCCGGTTCACCAGAAGTGGCTTAGTCATGCTGGCCACATGACCCGGAAGCGAGATGAGTGCCGCAACCCCAGAGTCGGCCACGACTGGACCTAATGGTTAGGGGGCCCTTTACCTTTACAGTTAAAAATTTAACATAAAATTCAAACTATAAATAAAATTGGTTAATATATATTATAAGATAAAAGTACACATTAAAATACATGTCAGCTTTACATATTTGAGTGGGATTTTTTTTAAAAAAAAAATGCTTATAGCAGACACTGAAATTGGTACCACAAAGGTGCCTGTCTAATATCACTAGCCAGAAATTGGAAGATTGATTCCTTATATGCTCAGAATTACTATTTTGTGGCACTTGTGAATGTGGAGATTGAAGCAGTCCGGTGGAATGTATGAAGTTAGGTGATCCTTCAAGTAAATGGTTTTGAAGCCACTAAGGCCTTTATAACATCCTGAATTTGGCATGGTAACAAATCAGTAGCCAGTACAGGTACCCGAGTAGGGTTCTCACTCCTGTCAGCAATCATGATGCAGTAGTCTTCACTAACTGCAGTTTCAAGGAACATAAATATAACACAGAAAGAGCCTGCTGAATCAAGCCCATCTGGTCCAGCATCCTGTATACACAGTGGCCAACCAGATGCCAGTGGGAAATCAGCAAGCAGAATCTGAGCACAAGAACCCTCTTTATTCCTGTGGTTTCCAGCTACTGGTATACATTGCTGCCTCTGGCCATGGAGGCAGAGCACAGCCATTATGGCTAGGAACCAGCAATAGCTTTCTTCATGAATTTGTCTCATCTTGGTGGCCATCACTGCCTCCTGTGGAAGCAAGTTCCATAGTTTAACTCTTTGCTGGATGAAGAATGACTTTGTTTTATCTATTCTGAATCTTCCAGAATTCAGCTATTCATCAAATGGCTTCTTAAACCTAGGCTATGGGCACAACTACAAAATGTCTAGTTGCTTTGGGAGGAGCAGTTTATAAAGCAAAAAATGAATTGTGTATATTGTCAACATTATTATATTTAATCATTCATTCGCACATTTTACTAACCCCGAAACACATGAACTAATACACAATTCATACCAGTGGCACATTTTAAATATCACATTTTTAATAGCAATTGTGAATTGGACACTACTGACATAGGTGTGTGTGTTTGTGTATATTCTTAACCCAATATGTTATGTTGCAGCTTCAATGCGTACTACAGTTACAGTTAAATATGTCTATTACCGGTATATCAAAATTATTGGAAGAAGTGCCTGTATGGCTGAGTCTTGAAATCCTGCCACATTTACCATGGCAAACTACCTTTGTAAATGTGAATGCATTCTGCAGACCTTCCTTTTAATATCTGGAATTTGAGAATCTCTTGAGACATCAAAAGTTTAATGTAATCACTATCCTTCCTCTCTCCCTTGATGGCTGCCACGTCCACTCAAGAGTGTTTTCTTGGGTAAATACAGCTGATGGTGCTCCAGTATTAGGGATTCATCACAATAAAACAACAAGGAGGTGTCAGACTTAAACTACTGCAGTTTTGTTACTGTGGCAGGCTACAGCCACCTTCATGAGGTGCATACAGTGGTCTGACAAAAAGGGGGCTTAAACATGTTAAATCTTTAAAATGCCACAATAGCAGCCTCTGTGTGTATACTGAAGTAATGCAGGAATATCACTTTGGGGTCTTCCCACACCATGCTAGAAAACACCTCAGCCAGGGAGGCTGTGGAACAGCAGGGGGGTGGATACTCCACAGCAGCTCCAATCCGTCTGTCTGCTCCCAAAGCAGATGCAAACCTCCTAATTTGATCCTCAACTCAAGACCTTTTCTGGTAAAGGAGTTGCTTCTTCTATGGGCATTGGTGATTCCCAACCTTCAGTCTAATTTGGTGCTGTATGGAGTATGTGAACTCGTGTGTTAGGTCAGGCTGACCCACATGAGTCTCTGGCATTAAGTCTTTTTCTTTGGCGATCACTCATAGCCAAGTAAGATTGTCTTCCTTAAACACGGTTTTAACAATGAGTCCGTAAGTGACTGTGGAGGCCAATTCTGGATCCACACGTCCTTCCACAGTGGGGACATTGGTTTCTGGGCGGGAATTGATCCCGGTGTGGATTTGCCAAGTGTGCCTTCCTCCTAGCACATTTCTCCCTTGCCCATGACACCTTTGGTAAAGGCTTTTTCTCCAACTGGAGCGCTCGCAGGCCAGTGTTTCCTAGGAAAGATAACTGCCTAGGTTGGAGATGTGATTGACATTTTCCAACGTTACACCATTGAGTTGGATTTGTGGCGCTGCAGAGGGCTTATTTTGTACTTGTTGGTGTAGCACTTTGGTTTTTTTGGCATTAAGTAGCAGCTGGCCACAGACCAGAGGTCTCAGCAGATAAGCCACCAGAAACATCTGAACATCAGCAATGCTACATTCAAAATACTCAGTAAACATCTCACAATATTCCTCTGAGGGTTCCTTTACACTTGGAGCCAACTAGCCTGGGGTAGACCCTAAGCTATTTAGAACAGTTCTGTTGTGTTGTTTTGTAAGGACACGGTGGCAGTGTGAAAATACTTTGTTTTTCATCTGGTTTCACCATAGCCATAGAGTTTTCCCCACTTGCATTCTAGCAGTCTCCCAATGTGCTTCATAGCTCACAGCAAACATTCTTCTGTGTGCAATATATTTTTCCATCCCATGCGGTTCCCGGGGGACCGTGTCATAGGACGCTTTCCCCTTCTGCCCTAGATGCCACCGACCCTCTCTGGTTAACCACAGAAGTATAGATGTCATACAGTAGTTTTAAAGTGATGCATTTGAGAAGACTATGCCACTTGTTCGAGTGAAGTAGTTCTGTCTTTACCCATTTTTCATTGCTTATTTATGGATCTGCCAGATTATGTATTCTGTAGTTCAAATATGCTCATCTCATCGACCTCATTAAAAAGGTAAAGGGACCCCTGACCATTAGGTTCAGTCGTGGCCGACTCTGGGGTTGCGGCGCTCATCTCGCTTTATTGGCTGAGGGAGCCGGCATACAGCTTCCGGGTCATGTGGCCAGCATGACTAAGCCGCTTCTGGCGAACCAGAGCAGTGCACCGAAACGCTGTTTACCTTCCCACCTGGAGTGGTACCTATTTATCTACTTGCACTTTGACGTGCTTTCAAACTGCTAGGTTGGCAGGAGCAATGGGAGCTCACCCCGTCGCTGGGATTCGAACTGCTGACCTTCTGATCGGCAAGTCCTAGACTCTGTGGTTTAACCCACAGTGCCACCCGCATCGACCTCATTAGGTAGGCCATTATGTCTTGTCTGATTCCCATCTCTAAGGTGATACATGCAGGCATGATGGATTTTCCCCAAACTGTTAGTACTAGGGGGTTGGACTCGATGGCCCTTGTGGTCTCTTCCAACTCTATGATTCTATACCTGCATTTACACACTTTTGTTGTAGATTTATCATATGGACTCGGCCAAGTTGAGATATATATATCTTTCAAGTTGCCTAGAAACTCATTTCATGAAGTTGAGCTGAGAGAGTGACTGGCCCTGTAAACCTTGTGGTTGATGACAGGTTTGTTCCTCAGTCTAAATGTAACATTTCAGAAGTTCTGCGATTCTTCATCTCACAAGTTCTAGGTTATTCCTGGTTTCAGGTTAACCTGAACTGTATATTTTTAGTAGTTCTTGTCCTGAGAGACAGTGGAGTGTGCCTCCAGGGGTGAAGTCAAACTGCTGCATTTGCAACCTTGAAGTGACCTTCCCGGGGTACAAGCCTGGCTAGTGTGTATGGAAGTTCTGGGCTGCCTAGATGACAAGACCTCCTCTCAGCCTTGCTGATGGGGTCTAAAGGAAAACAGAGCAATATGAGTTGTCGGAAGAAGGCGGCAAGGCATCCAACCGCCTTAGCCTTTTCTTCTCCCAAAGACAGAGGGGGTTTAGCGTCAGAGTTTTCTTTCTCCTAAATGGGCTACCTTCCCAGGTTAAGGAGCCCCACCTGTCCCTCACTGCCCTCTACAGCATGTGCGGAAATGCTTTCTTGACTGTTAGACCCACTATTGGTCTTGTCTGCTAAATCCGCTGGAGACTGTCTTCACATGCAGCGGAAGTCCCTAGCTGTTTTTAACAGTATTTTTAATTTACTGATTGCCTTCTATACAGTCATCTTCAGGTGGTGTACAGTAAAAACACAAAAAGTTAAAACACAAAAAGCAGATACATTTAAAAGGAAAAGAAGATTATTATATTAAAAATATAAAGTCATGAAGTTATACCAGATGAAGCATTGCACTTACACACTTCAGATTTTAGGTGTTTGTTTCTATACAGCTTTTATTTGCTTAATATACTTAAAAGGGACAAGAAATAACTATTGTGGGAACCATTATTAAGATTCTCTTAACATCTGTCTGTTTTGGAATTTCAGCCTGATGGGAGCCAAACCCAGATACTAAATCCACCATCACCTTGTATGGCCTAATGGACCAGATGGAAGAAAGAGGTTTTCACTATGTGCTCTTCCTTTCGTCCTGGGTTTCTTATACTATGACCACTTGTACATTAAATTAATGTGTGCCGTACAGCAACATATACAGTGGTACCTCTGGTTGGGAACGGGATCCATTCCGGAGGCCCGTTCGCAACCTGGAAAGAATGCAACCCACGTCTGCACATGCGCGGGTCGCGATTCGCTACTTCTGCGCATGTGCGTGACATCATTTTCCGTGTCTACGCATGCGTGAGCGGCGAAACCCGGAAGTAACCCTTTCCAGTACTTCCGGGTCGCTGCAGGACACAACCTGAAAACGTGCAACCTGAAGCAAACGTAACATGAGGTATGACTGCATTGTAGACTTTCCCCTTTATAATGTCTGCGAATTACGTATGTCTGTAGAATGTGCCTATATCTAGTCTATGTATATTCAGTGGTGATTAATGAAAGCTCCCAATGAAAACATCTGAATCAAAGAAACATAGAATTGTAGAGTTGGAAGGTACCCCAAGGGTTATCTATTCCAACCCTCTCCAATGCAGGAATCTCAACTAAAACATCCATGGTGGATGACCTTCTGCTTAAAAAAACCCTTCTGCCTTAAAACTTCCAATGATGGCAAACCCACCACCTGTGGAGGGAGTCTGTTTCACTATCTAACAGTTCTTACTGTCAGAAAGTTCTTCCTGGTGTTTAGTCAGAAATTCCTTCTTTTGGTTCGAGTCCTACCCTCCAGAGCAACAGAAAACAAGCTTGTTGCATCCTCCATGTGACAGCCCTTTAGATACTTGCAGATTGCTGTGATCTCTCCTTTCAGTAAGGCAATGGAGGAATTTGTTGGACCTAACGTTCTTGACCAAGTTTCAGTCTCAACAGATACAGTATTGGGGTAGTTGAAGTCTCCCGTGACCATTATCTCTCTCCTTTTTGAATATTTGGTAATGTTCTCTAGAAAGGTATCATCCAGGACTTCAATCTGGCTTGGAATCATTGTGCTATTTTAAAAAAAAAACATATTTAGTCATTTTGGGGATCTGTAGCTTGAAAAGCAGGCTCTATATTATTCCCTCGAAGAAGAGGGAACAACAATCTTTAACATCAATATTCAGCAATATCTCTTAAGATTTGCAATACGTAAATATGCCCTCAGTCTCTTGCGCTTGGAGTACCTTTTATCTTCTATGTATATGTTAACTTTTCAAGTCTATTTCCAGATTTCCTTTCCTTTTTATTTTGCCCTGAAAATACTTTACATTTGTATTTTTACTTCTTTTTATAATATTTTTTATTAAGTTTTCCCTTAAACAATCCAATCATATCACATTAATTATTCCTAATTATACCAATACAAATCATAAAATCCAAATATTTTGCCAAATTATAAATTTTGTTGGGGGTTCCCATGCTTCGAGTTCAGTAGGGTCCGATCATCTCATATTTGTGCTGCTTTTAATGTTCACCAGTCCCATCTTCCAATCTTCTTGATGTTATCCTTTTTCTTCATAATAGCCTCTGAGTTGTTTCCACAGGCGAGTTAAAATAAACAATATTATACTTCTGTGTGAACTTTATAAGGCTCCCCCCTTTTTTTTTAGAACTGGTAAGTCTTTTGTTTGCAGTAAATCTTAACACGCTGATCCAAAAGTCTTCCTCGAGTGGCAGACGCCATTTTTTTACCAGCTCCGATGAAATAGAATCTAGGCGTTTGCTCATTAATTTTCCCAGACAAGTTGCACCATAAATTAGCCTTTCCGGAGGAGATGTGCCTGGAATCTTAGAGTACAAACATGATAACAGAGTAAAGGCTTCCCTCCCCCTATGGCTATTAATCTCGCAACATAGTCTGTCTCATAGAATAGAATAGAATAGAATAGAATCATAGAGTTGGAAGAGACCACAAGGGTCATCGAGTCCAACCCCCTGCCAAGCAGGAAACACCATCAGAGCACTCCTGACATATGGTTGTCAAGCCTCTGCTTAAAGACCTCCAAAGAAGGAGACTCCACCACACTCCTTGGCAGCAAATTCCACTGTCGAACAGCTCTTACTGTCAGGAAGTTCTTCCTAATGTTTAGGTGGAATCTTCTTTCTTGTAGTTTGTATCCATTGCTCCGTGTCCGCTTCTCTGGAGCAGCAGAAAACAACCTTTCTCCCTCCTCTATGTGACATCCTTTTATATATTTGAACATGGCTATCATATCCCCCCTTAACCTCCTCTTCTCCAGGCTAAACATGCCCAGCTCCCTTAGCCGTTCCTCATAAAGCATTGTTTCCAGGCCTTTGACCATTTTGGTTGCCCTCCTCTGGACACGTTCCAGTTTGTCAGTGTCCTTCTTGAACTGTGGTGCCCAGAACTGGACACAGTACTCCAGGTGAGGTCTGACCAGAGCAGAATACAGTGGCACTATAACTTCCCTTGATCTAGATGCTATACTCCTATTGATGCAGCCCAGAATTGCATTGGCTTTTTTAGCTGCCGCGTCACACTGTTGGCTCATGTTAAGTTTGTGGTCAACCAAGACTCCTAGATCCTTTTCACATGTACTGCTCTCAAGCCAGGTGTCACCCATCTTGTATTTGTGCATAATGGCGGATCCTGGTTGAAAACTGCGTCACAGAGAGCCTTTTATTTTCTTCCCAGATATTCCAACAAACAAAGGCTTTACTTGTTATTTTCATTTCCGCACAGCTTATTTTCCAATCTCACTTGCTCTAGGTCATTTTGATGGTTCTTCGGGGGGGGGGGGTTGTTAGGTAATATCGTAATAAGAAAAGAGGAAGTTTCCCCACCCCCTTTCCATTCTGTTTCAACATACAGGCATAGATGTTATTCTTTGATGTTATCTCCAGTCCACTTCATCACTCTTAACTTCTCAGTGGCAGATTTAATTAGCAGCTGAAAAAAACCCTTTCTTCGCTTGAAGCATGTGTGATGATTCTTATTTCCAATTTTTTATTTTAAGAAACGCAACTTGGGTCGCACTCGGAGACAGCGTCCGGGAGATCCGAACTCGCTCGAGGGCTTTCCGTCCAGTGCCCTCAACCCCTCCTTCTTTCGAACTCGGAGGTGATTTATGGGCAACCGCGGACGAGGCTGCATCTCCCCTTACACCGGGGAGAAAAACGGGAGGCTGAATTACTCCCATATCAGCCCCTTAATTACCTCGAGTGAGCTGGAGAGATGGTATTGTCGGCCATCTTCCAAGGCGCCCCTAGCAGAGCCCTTTTGTATTTTTACTTCTGTTTTCTTTTGCAGCATCTCACATCCATCTTTGGATATAGACCTCTTCCAAGTTCTCTCCATCATTCTTTCTTGTTTCCTCTTTGCAACCACATATGCCCTACTGTTAGCTTTAGATAGCCCACCCATCACATAGGTGGCTGCCCCTTTGTTTTTAGAATCATAGGATTGTTAATCATAGAATCATAGAATCATAGAGTTGGAAGAGACCACAAGGGCCATCGAGTCCAACCCCCTGCCAAGCAGGAAACACCATCAGAGCACTCCTGACATATGGTTGTCAAGCCTCTGCTTAAAGACCTCCAAAGAAGGAGACTCCACCACACTCCTTGGCAGCAAATTCCACTGTCAAACAGCTCTTACTGTCAGGAAATTCTTCCTAATGTTTAGGTGGAATCTTCTTTCTTGTAGTTTGGATCCATTGCTCCGTGTCCGCTTCTCTGGGGCAGCAGAAAACAACCTTTCTCCCTCCTCTATGTGACATCCTTTTATCACAGGATGTTGAGTTAGAAGGGACCACAATGGTCATCTAATCCAACCCCCTGCAATGCTGAAATCTTTTACCCAACATGTGGCTCAAACCCACGACTGTGATTAAGAGTCTCATGCTCTATCAACTGAGCTATCCCAGCAATAGAAATTTAAGGTTTCCATATTAACAATGCTTTTGTCCATCAGCCTAAATTGCCCTTTGCAACATGTCCTGCAGATGTCCATTTCCACAGCATCCATAATTTTTTTTATCTTTGTTGTATCCAACTACTATTTTTTCTAACATTCTGTGTTATGGTGCATGCTGTGTTGTTCTTAAGCTGCTCATGTTGCTCCGTCTCATGGTCCACTTCTCTGCTCCACAACACATCACAGTTAATATGAACATATTCAGCGTCAGTTTTCAAGTCTAAGTAAATAATTTTATTTTGCATTATGAAGCTGTTTTTTCCAAAGGCTACCCATGATTGTTTGGGTCTCCTCTTTATTCCAAAATTTCCTATGTTTTTTCGTTAGGATAGCTGAAAGTAGAGTATCCCAACATTCCTGATTATATCTTATCCGGCTGAGCTGAATAGTTTCCTTGAGTTGTCACGATCTGGTCCTCATCCTCCAGGCGTGCTTGGAGTTGTTCGGCAACCACCTGCTCAATCACCTTGCCCAAGAATGGTAAATTTGAGACTGGGCGATAGTTGGCCAAATTGGCTGGGTCTAAAGATGTTTTTTTAAGAAGCGGTTTAATGACCGCCTCTTTCAGTGGGTCTGGGAAGGCTCCCTCACAGAGAGAAGCAGAGCCCATCGCCCAGCCCTTCCCGGCTCGCTTTTATAAGCCAGGATGGGCAAGGATCAAGGAGACAGGCAGTCAGTTTAACTTGTCCAAGTAGCCTGTCCACATCCTCAGAGGTAACAGATTGAAATTGAGCCTATGTAACTTGACTAGACAGGACTCTAGGACTCTCCCACCCCGGCCCTTCTCCCACCTTGGAGTCTTTGTTGTTTAGTCATTTAGTCGTGTCCGACTCTTCGTGACCCCCTGGACCAGAGCACGCCAGGCACTCCTGTCTTCCACTGCCTCCCGCAGTTTGGTCAGACTCATATTTGTAGCTTCGAGAACACTTTCCAACCATCTCGTCCTCTGTCGTCCCCTTCTTCTTGTGCCCTCCATCTTTCCCAACATCAGGGTCTTTTCCAGGGAGTCTTCTCTTGTCAGGAGGTGGCCAAAGTATTGGAGCCTCAGCTTCACGATCTGTCCTTCCAGTGAGCACTCAGGGCTGATTTCCTTAAGAATGGATAGGTTTGATCTTCTTGCAGTCCATGGGACTCTCAAGAGTCTCCTCCAGCACCATAATTCAAAAGCGTCAATTCTTCAGCGATCAGCCTTCTTTATGGTCCAGCTCTCACTTCCATACATCATACATCACTACTGGGAAACCTTGGAGTCTACCTCTTTACAAATCTGAGCGACTTTATCTGCAAAAAAAACTTTGCAAAATCATTGCAGGAGATATTGCGGGCCTTACCAAGCCCCGATGGTGAAGATAATTCTATTAGATTGCAAGCCACCTGCTGCTGTTTTCTGCAGAAGTGAAAGAGGCGGTGAAGAAAGTCCTCTTCACCGTCACTATTGCCACTTGGTAGGCTCGATGTTGAGCTCTAACCTGTGTCCTGTCTGATTCAGAATGAGTTTTCCCGCCACCAGTGCTCTAGCCGTCTCAGCAGTTGTTTCATCGCTCTCAGCTCTGGGGGAAACCACAGGGCTGTCCAGGCTCCATGCAATCGGAGAGGATGCTTTGGAGCTAGACAGTTGATAGCCCTGGTAAGGCCACTAGGGAATCAGCTGAAAGGACATCAACATGGGAAACCATTTGGATCCATTAAGTTGGGGGGGGGAACATCCTCCACGACCTGAAGCAGCTCAGGCAGAGAATCCTTGGTGCAGCGGGGAGGTCAGTACACCAAAAGGAATCCTATACTGCTCCTATTGCCCAGCTTTCAGAACATGCCGTCAGAAAACTGGGTCTTCCCAACAGGATGCCTGGTGCAAGCTACTGACTGCAACCCCCCCCCAACACCCATATGACCTGGGTTGCTGTGTGTAAGAGAAACCTGGTGGACCAGCAGCGGCAAGAACAGGCCCATCTGCTTCATCTAACCAAGTCTCTGTTACACATGCCAGGTCAAGTCCTCCATCCACAATCAAGTCATGGATGACAGCCGTCATGTGAGTCATTGACCTGGCATTGCACAACAGCTCCTTAAGGTCATGTGGGTCTCCCTTGTTGATTCCAGTATCCTTCAAGTCAGGATCAGACCTGGAGTCAGGGATAGTCTTCAAACAACAACTAAACCTGCCTCATTGGTAATGACATGGTCTGGTCTTAGCGTAGCTCCTTCTCCTGCTTGTGATCACTGAGATCACTGAGGGTGTCCCACAGAATCCAACTTCCCACCCCGTGGAACTTGACGCAGCCATTCTGTTGGCTGGGGCCCACTCCCAGGCAGTCCTGACCTTTTCCCCTTCAGAACAGAACACAAATCATACATCAGACTAATAAAACAGTAGAAACAACCCCCCCAATAATAATAATAATTTGCAATCATACTAAAATTAAACCAATCCCCAGCCCCAACCAAACATCCATCCCACCCCCAAACAAAAATAAACAAACAAAAATTCAAAATACTACAGATTAAAAACAATTTAGAAGACCTAGAAACATTTAAATAATTACTTAATAACATTAACACAGAGGGGCTGGCCCTTGCCCTTGTCTCACCCCCAAAGGGTCACCCCAAGGGATGACCCCCTTTGGTGTCTCCCCGCTGGGAGCAGCCCCACCCCCTTAGGCAGGCAGGCTTTATAATGCTGCTCCAGCAGCTGGACCACACCCTCTGGGGCAGCAGCTGTTCCCATTTTGCCTGCCTCCCCAGGGACCTGCGCAAATAAGATGTACAGAAGAAGAAACACAAAGAATTTTAGGCAAAGCTACTAATTTTAAGGTGGTGTTCAAAACTGTATGTCAAACTTACATAGAAGACAAGAGATCAAAACTAGTTTTAAAAATCCATCAAGAAATTATCATCATACATTGGTCAACCACCAGAAGTTGTTTTTTTCTATTATGCATTTTATTGGGAACATCAAAATGCTGATACACAAAAGAGCTATAAAAACAGCTGGGGACCTAGTGTCACAGCACAGTTATTTGTTTTCCCTAACAGAACTCAGTCATCCGTTTGACTGACCCTGGCTAGAAACAGCTGGGAAACAGATTCTTTTGGAGAATTCCATGTCTATCACACAGCAAGAAGTTTAAAAATGTTCTGTTCATCTTATGTTATGTTCCATCTTCAATGACCTAGAGATGAGCAGTGGGTGCTTTCATATAAATATAGGAAATCCTTGCTCTAATATGTGAAAACATGAAATGATTAATGCTAAATTAATTTAGTTTTAGTTTAGTTTTTTAATTTAGTTAATGCTAAATTAAAGCTTATTCAAGATAAATTATTCTAATTCTTCATTTATACAGTATTCTGTCTTTTGCCTGAAATGGGACTCAAGGTGGCTTACAGATAAAACAAACAGCTAAAAACATGGGGGAACGTTATTAAACAGTGATATAATTAAAACTATCTATGTAAATGAGCTATTAAAATAGGTTGTGCTTTGCAAATAGAATCTTCAGTGTTGCACCCATAATCTTTTGCAAGTTCAAGATTTATTTATTTCTTAACATTTATTTACCATTTGATTGTTTTTAAAACCAACCAACCAACCTCAAATACAACTAAGTTAGTCCTATAGCCATTAGGCTGATTAAATTCTTGCTATTCATTTGAAAAATCAAAAACAGAAAAATTCCCAAAAAAGAACAAAAATGCTGACAGAGAAATGCCAAAAATAAAATGAAAAACTGCCAAAAAGCTTTTCAAAAAGAACAAAAATGAAACTTTGCCTTGCCACTTGAGGAATGAGGTTATTACCCCTCTACTACTGTCTATACCAGGTCACCCAACCATTGCTATTGTGTCTTTTCTTTTCGCAGATCACAATGATCAGGTGACAGCAAAAACTGCAAGGTCTGTTATAAGATCTATTATAAACCTCCAAACTACATTTTGTATAGTTAAGTTTTTACCTCTTCAGTACATTTTATTTTCTTGCCTGGGAAGCTTCTCCCTGGTTTCGGAGGAGGCTGGGGGATTCTATCTTTTGCACTTTGAAACTCAAGCCTCAAAAGCTGAAAAACTCCGTAAAACATTTATCACTGGAATCACCACAAAACCTTCCACTTTCTGTGATTTAATTCCCTCTGGGCTCATAACTTTATGTGAGGAATTAAGTATATGAATCCCTGTGGGTTTAGGGCGGTATATAAATTTAATTAATTAATAATAGCAGCAGCAACAACAACAACCACAGCAACAGTGTTCAAAACTCCCATTGTTCTGGGCACATTTTGCAACAGGGAGTTTCATCAGTGCAAGCAGTTTCTGAGTTGTGCGCTCAGTACTTTACCTAAGATTTCAGATTAAAACTGCAACTCTCTCTTTAAAAAAATAAATTAAATTAATTTTCCATTAAGAACATCCAATTAATAACAAATCAGATCAAATCATAATCCAATTCAAGAAAAAACAAAACAAAAACAAATTACAATCCAAATTATTAATTATTAAATTTCAAACAGACTTCCCATATTCTGGATCTCTGAAGAATCATCTCACATAGTTATATTTCTGCCTTCTTGTGATTCTCATAACTTCCACATTCCGATCTTAAACTCTCAAAGTCTCCAGTCCCTGGCTAATCAATTCTCAGTCATGTTGAACAGTCATGTATCCTTTAATCTGACAAGCACAGCTTAGTTTGTGTATGTGTGTATTTCCCTTGTCTGTTGCCAGCGCAGCATTTCGTGGCTTACTGTTATCTTGCAGTCCAGGCTGTTGTCCAAGTCTACCGTTCGAAGTTCTATGACGTAGTAAATTCCTGAGTTGTCAGGTTATTATACATACTGTTTGCAAATATATGTAGCAATTGAAATGGAATATATTCCATAGATGTAAATCATTTGGTGATTGATCAGTTTTTCCGGGGTTCACACACTGGGCCCTAGAGGGGAGCTGCTAGACACTCATTTCACCTTCTCTCCACTGGCGGAGGAACGGGCTTGCAGAGGCAGCGGCCGCCCACGGCACCACTATTCTGGCAGGGTGCCATCGCAGCAGACCCCCCCCCTGGAATGCAGGAAGCAGGGAGAGCAGTCTCTCTCTAAGCAGCCAGGATGATGTCTAAAAGAAATACCGCTGCCCCCACCCCCATTCATATGCTCCCCTCTCATGCGCTCGTCTGTCGTGGGGTCCCGGGGAGGGGAGCGTATGAACGGGGCGGTGGCAACGGCAGTATTTATTTTCGCCATCATCCTGGCCGGTTAGAGAGAGACTGCTCTCCCTGCCTCCTGCTCCTTCCCCTTTCGGATGAGAAACAGAGAGAGAAAGGCACAGGCTCAACGTGCTGGCCATCATTTCCCTTTTCCCCTACAACATGCGCTTAAAAACAACAGCCGCCAAACCTAGAAGCACTTTGCACAAGGCGTTCTGCTGGGGTCTCCTGGTTTGTTTCATTAAAAAAACAAAGTGCTCACTTTAAGAAACTGAGTATCCATCCATCCATAGTCCTGGATAATCCTTGGGATGGCAAGCTATTTCTTGCCATTGAGAATTGCCGCCAGCCACCACTGCCTTCTCTGTCTGCTCCTCAAGGTGACAACCGCCCAGCACCATATTTTTCTCTCTATAGGACGCACCAGACCATAGGAGGGAGAGAACAGGGGGGAAAAAATTCTCCCCCTCTCTGCTCAGCGCCCCTTCAGAGAAGCGGCAGGAGAAAAGGAGCCCCTTCCATTTCTCCTCCCGCTTCCCTGAAGGGGCGCTGCGCAGAGAGGGAAAACTGTGCAGCACCTCTCCAGCGAAGTGAAGCCTGGAGAGCGAGAGGGGTTGGTGCACACCTGCTGCACTCCGAAGGCTTGCGGATAGCTGCCTGAAGCCCCCGGAGCGCAGAGGGAGTTCGCACCATTATAAGAGAACAAGGGAGTTTCATGGTGAGTTCTGGCACCTCTTTTTCTAGAAAAAATAGCACTGGTTTTAGCAAACAAAATGGAGTCCTAAATTGAGTCCTAAAAGGATATAGAGAGATCGGAAATTCCCTTTCATGTACAGCAACTCAAAACACAGCTTGAAACACAGCAGGGGGGAATGACAGCTACTTTCTGAGTCACTAATGTGTACGTGCCCTAAGTCTAAAAGCATATCTACATAATTATAATAATATAAATAATCCAAAAGAAGATCATGTGGCTGTTTAAAAATAATTACTTTCTTGATATTCTAAATTTCAGTGAGAAATGCTCACATTTTTTGGTAATATTTGCACCATGTTTGCAAACAAGCAACAGTATTTTTGGTGCACTACAATGTAGGTCTTCAAATATTTCTGTTTGTTCCCAGAACAGAGATTTCCTGAATCTGTTAAGCACTTCGGCTTGGAACGTAATGAGAGAGGATGTGAACCGACAAGATGATATTGTTTGAGTCTGCTAAAGGAAGTTGACTATTTGGATGTTTATAATCTCAGTATGTTAGCTTGTACTTTGATAAGAACGTTTTGTTTGCAAAGTAAACCGCAAGACCCACTGCAGTTCTGAAACAATGTTTATGCAGCTTTTGAAGTAAAGTACTGCAGAAAATTTCTGCATCATCCAAAAACAGTATCTGAGCTGTACAGTATGATGTATGTATGTACATATGTGTACATAATAAGAGCAAATGAATTGTAAATTATATGTGAAAACTGAAAACTCCATAGAATAGCCAAATTGTGCAGGTGGGTGAACTACAATAGTCAGATGCAAAGTAGTTTATAAATAGACCTGTCTCAAAGCACCATGTAGGGAAGAGTGTCCAGACTTCCTAGTTTCCTGTTGTGTGAAGCTAATGATGTAATTCGTCTTAGGACCTTTCTGAGTTAAGCAGATGGGACAATCATAGATATGTAAGCAAAGAGCAGTTAAATATAGACATGGTACATCTCTGTATGTATTGTATTATTGATACTGGCCTATGTTTTGTTTTGACAAAATTAGATTGAAAAAAACCTTAAAATCTTTGCAACTGGCTTTAGGAGAATTGCCTGTAGTTTGCTGAGAACCCTAGTATACTAGGTAAGAAATAATACATTGGAGCAACAGGTTTATGTGAACCTGGAAGAGGAAGGATGTATTGTCCTTTGCTTTGCAATGCATAGTTTCAAAGTTTGCATTGCAACAAAAATCTTTCGATGAATAAGATGAGCTCCCATTTTTCACTAAGAAAAGCATTCAGGCGTCACTTGCAGTTTCACATTCTTTGAGTTGTTTGTACATAAATGGTAAGCTCTGTTCCCATCTGCAGAAATATTGTTCTGTTTAATCTTGCTCTTCTTTCCAAGCACACATGTAGCTCATACCAGTGTATCCAGCAGGGATACAGTGTACATAACTTTACTGCTTGTAAGGCTGATTAAATTTTCAGTGATGTCTTTTCTTTTAGAATATTTAACCACTTCTCATTCAGCAACAGAGGCTGCTGCAGCTTCCAATTGTCTTCTCTCTTTTTTGTTGGCAAACACACACACACACACACACACACTTTAAAACATTTTTGTTTCAATGTCATTTTTAATTTACTATGCATCCAAGTAGTAAATGGTATTCAATTTAAGATTGGTTAATGAGTCCCCAATCATTAATAATCACTTAAAATGTTCTTCTAGGGAAGTAATAGTCCCACTCTATTCTGCCTTGGTCAGGCCACACCTGGAATGCTATGTCTAGTTCTGGGCACCACAATTTAAGACAAACTGGAAGGTATGCGGAGGAGGGTGACCAGATGATCAAGGTTCTGGAAACCAAGCCTTATGAGGAATGGTTGAAGGAGCTGGGTATGTGTAGCCTGGAAAAGAGGAGATGATATAGTCATCTTCAGATTTCTAAAGAGTTGTCACCTGGAGGTTGGAGCAAGCTTGTTTCCTCCTGCTTTAGCGGGTAGAACTTGAACCAATGACTTCCAGTTACTAGAAAGGTGATTCCAATTAAACATCAGGAAGAACTTTCTGACGGTAAGAGTTGTTTGGCAGTGGAACAGACTCCCTTGGGAGATGGTGGACTTTTCTTCCTTGGAGGTTTTTAGCAGAGGTTGGATGGCTATCTGTCATGGAGGCTTTAGCTGAGATTCCTACGTTGCAGAAGGTTGGACTAGATGACCCTCGCAGTCCCATCCAACTCTACGATTCTATGATTCCCTTTAGTTTTGCCATACTAGTTGTTTTACTTGCTGTTGCCATGCTATTTAACTGTCATTTGAATGTTTGTTTTATTTTTCAGGGAGGGAAGTCTTATACAGGACCTTGTGCAGGAAGAGACTGCAGTTGGGGTTGTGAATGTTTCCCAGAAAAAGGAGCTCGTGTGAGTACCACTTTTTCTGATCACATAAGAATTCTCACCATTTTATCCTAGGGATCAAACAACTGCCCCTAGATTTAGGACTTAAGATATAAACAACAAAACAATAAAAAAAAATGACAAAACATTTCAACAATGAAATACTAGCAATACAAAATATGTCCTTCCATGAACAGAAGGAGCCTCCTGTGAACAGAAGGGGTAATCTGTTAGTGGAATGGGCTTGTTCCAAGTGCTCGCTTCCATGAACTGAAATGGAATAACCTGCTAACACCTACACTGCTCTAAAGGGTTCCCAAACCCTAGCAAATTTTCAGTGGCTGCGGACGCAGCAGAGATCCAAGAGCATCCAGCTTTGTGAGCAGAATTCCACTCGTGAAATTCTAGATTCAACTATTGCCTATAATTGCATTTGACATTTCAGATTTAAGCCGGAAAGAAAGGTATCATATGGCATGTTCCTGTAAACTACAGCATTTGGAGGCAAGTTGTTTGGTACATGCTTAGCTCAAATTCTAAATCATGCCTCACGTCACCTCCTCATAGTGGCACTGTTTTATAACTGCATTAAAAAGCCTGCTCCTCAGTATCTTTACATCAAAGTAAATCTTAAAGTAAATCCTCATTAAATGTGATTTGGGCACTACTGTTTGAGAGCTCTTGCATTTATTCATCTGTTGTTATTGAAATGTACAGCCATGTGATATTGGAAAACTGTCAAAATGAATTACACAGTGAACATCTACACAACAATTTGAATATTCTCCAGTTAAAGGTAAAGGTAAAGGTACCCCTGCCCGTACGAGCCAGTCTTGACAGACTCTAGGGTTGTGCGCCCATCTCACTCAAGAGGCCGGGGGCCAGCGCTGTCCGAAGACACTTCCGGGTCACGTGGCCAGCTTGTAATTCTCCAGTTACATTGTTTTAATTAGATTTGAAATGAACAGTGGTTTTTAATTAGAATTATATCATTTTTGAAGCAACAGCACTTTATAACTGAAGAATATTGAATTTTAATATTGGGAAATGGACTTAATACCCTAGCTTCTCAAGCAGTGAACAAAAAATATTTGATTTGATATGCAAGCATACTTCCAAGCCATCTAATTTGTCCAGAATGTTGTAATTATTTTCTTTAAATGTAAAATCTTTACTAGCAGCACTTCCTGAATAATAGGTTGCATTTCTCAGCATCTTATAACAGTGCACTTGACAGCTGTGTAGCCACTTTCATCATAAGTTCATTTGGAATCTTCAGAGGTGACCAAAATTAATGGAAATGTTTTTGTCTTACTATGGAGTATAAGAAAATAAGGCCTAATTAAATTAAATTTTCCGTTTGTAGTTTTTCATGTGAGTCATAGGTCCAGCAGTGCTTGAGTTTAATGGGTCATTCTTCTGGTAATAATGTCTAAAAATGGTTCTGGGTGCAGCTGTAGAGTTTTAATGTTCAATAGTGCTGACTTTCTTTTTGAATTATTGACTGCCTATAATAGTGGATGGTTAGAGATGGTATGGGAAATTACATTGTGGGACTTCTGACTTACCGTATTTTTCCGGGTATAACACACCCCCATGTATAAGATGCCCTCTATTTTTGGGGACTCAAAATTAAGAAAATGGGGGGAGATGGCCCAGAGCTTTTTGGGGGGAAGGATTGTTGATGGCTTTTGACCTGATTTCATTCTGATGCAAATTCTTCTCATACACGTATTAAAGAATAGTAATATATACATGTATTAATGAATAGTAATATATTTGTTCCACATACTTTCCAGTTAAGTTAGGCTGCTTACTGTGCTAGATTATTGTGTATCTGTCCATCGAAATATATTCTTTCTGGGCTATAGAAACACTACTCACTCTATTCTACTTCAAAATAGTGATTCTTTGTTAGTCCCACCACATCCAGATGACCATCCATATTTTAGTACTATGGTACTTAGTATCTAATGTCTTCTGCATGGTCCTTCTAGAGAGCTTCTATGTGTGTTGAAGATTTGAGCCGAGTGGGAAGGCAGGACCTAAGCCCCTAGACAGAGAGGTTGGCATTGAGGTACCCGCCAAATCCCTAGTATGGTTTGAGAAGTTTCTGCATAGGGAGAGAACTCATAATTGTGTCTGCACAAATGTTTATGCAAAGATTTACAGTTAGAGTAAGCAACTGATTGTTCTTTATAAGTTCCAATCATATCTTATCCTCTTAGTGACAGTGACAACCCCACTGTCCATTTCTTCTCAAGGATGCCTTTGTATTACTGATATTTTGGCATCTTTTGAAATCTGCTTCTCTGCATGTTAGAAATCATATCAGCATTTCTGGTTGGAAAACACCCCAGTTGATGAAAATATTACGGTAAAGGTACCCCTGCCTGTACGGACCAGTCTTGACAGACTCTAGGGTTGTGCGCCCATCTCACTCAAGAGGCCGGGGGCCAGCGCTGTCCGGAGACACTTCCGGGTCACGTGGCCAGCGCCGTTTACCTTCCCGCTAGTAAGCGGTCCCTATTCGGCAAGCTGGAGCAGGAATCGGCAAGCCACTCCAGTATCCCTGCCAAGAAAACTCCATGGACAAAGACAACAGGCATATAAAAGTTATGACGCTGGAAGATGAGCCCCTCAGGTCGGAAGGCGTCCAACATGCTACTGGGGAAGAGCGGAGGACAAGTACAAGTAGATCCAGAGCTGATGTAGCGGCTGGGCCAAAGCCGAAAGGACGCTCAGTTGCGGATATGCATGGAAGCGAAAGGAAAGTCCAATGCTGTAAAGTGAGGAACAGGTTTAAGGATTTAGAATTGCTGGACAGAGTGCCTGAAGAACTATGGATGGAGGCTCGAAACATTATACAGGAGGCAGCAACGAAAACCATCCCAATGAAAAGGAAATGCAAGAAAGCAAAGTGGCTATCCAATGAGGCCTTACAAATAGCGGGGGAGAGAAGGCAAGCAAAATGCGAGGGAGATAGAGAAAGATACAGGAAATTGAATGCAGAATTCCAAAAAATAGCAAGGCGAGATAAGAAGGCCTTCTTAAATGAGCAATGCAAAGAAATAGAGGAAAACAACAGAATGGGAAGAACCAGAGATCTGTTCAAGAAAATTGGAGATATGAAAGGAACATTTCGTTCAAAGATTACCATAATAAAGGACAAAAGTGGTAAGGACCTAACAGAAGCAGAAGACACCAAGAAGAGGTGGCAAGAATACACAGAGGAATTATACCAGAAAGATATGGATGCCTCGTACACCCCAGGTAGTGTGGTTGCTGACCTTGAGCCAGACATCCTGGAGAGTGAACTATGGCAAGTTCTTAAAGAAATGGGAGTGCCTGATCACCTCATCTGTCTCCTGAGAAATCTCTATGTGGGACAAGAAGCTACAGTTAGAACTGGATATGGAACAACTGATTGGTTCAAATTTGGGAAAGGAGTACGACAAGACTGTATTTTGTCTCCCTGCTTATTTAACTTATATGCAGAATTCATCATGCGAAAGGCTGGGCTGGATGAATCCCTAGCCGGAATTAAGATTGCTGGAAGAAATATCAACAACCTCAGATATGCAGATGACACAACCTTGATGGCAGAAAGCGAGGAGGAATTACAAAACCTTTTATTGAGGGTGAAAGAGGAGAGCGCAAAATATGGTCTGAAGCTCAACATCAAAAAAACGAAGATCATGGCCACTGGTCCCATCACCTCCTGGCAAATAGAAGGGGAGGAAATGGAGGCAGTGAGAGATTTTACTTTCTTGGGCTCCATGATCACTGCAGATGGTGACAGCAGCCATGAAATTAAGAGACGCCTGCTTCTTGGGAGGAAAGCAATGACAAACCTAGACAGCATTTTAAAAAGTAGAGACATCACCTTGCCAACAAAGGTCCGTATAGTAAAAGCTATGGTTTTCCCAGTAGTGATGTATGGAAGTGAGAGCTGGACCATAAAGAAGGCTGATCGCCGAAGAATTGACGCTTTTGAATTATGGTGCTGGAGGAAACTCTTGAGAGTCCCATGGACTGCAAGAAGATGAAACCTCTCCATTCTGAAGGAAATCAGCCCTGAGTGCTCACTGGAAGGACAGATCGTGAAGCTGAGGCTCCAATACTTTGGCCACCTCATGAGAAGAGAAGACTCACTGGAAAAGACCCTGATGTTGGGAAAGATGGAGGGCACAAGGAGAAGGGGACGACAGAGGACGAGATGGTTAGACAGTGTTCTCGAAGCTACAAACATGAATCTGACCAAACTGCGGGAGACAGTGGAAGACAGGAGTGCCTGGCGTGCTCTGGTCCATGGGGTCACGAAGAGTCGGACACGACTGAACGACTAAACAACAACAATTTATCTACTTGCACCAGGGAGTGCTTTCGAACTGCTAGGTTGGCAGGCGCTGGGACCGAACAACGGGAGCGCACCCCGCCGCGGGGATTCGAACCGCCGACCTTTCTATCGGCAAGCCCTAGGCGCTGAGGCTTTTACCCACAGCGCCACCCGTGTCCCATGAAAATATTAAATATTACCAATTCATATTTAGACACCGAGAAACTAAAACTGTTATCACAAACAAGTAAGCTGGAAGCACTGGCAATGTTAGTATTTCTTGAATGTTTTGGTTAATGTTGCAGATTTGATTAAAAACTGAAAATAATCTTTGCCAACCTCAAAATCTGTACAGATAGTTTCGTATTGTTACACATTCCAGTATGTGTGTACTAGGTGGGACTGATTTGGATGGTCCGCCCCACCACTTAATGGATCCAAATGGTTTCCAGAGAGTGGTAGGGGATGCTTTATCCCATGTTGATGGCCTTTCAGCTGATTCCCAGATGACCTGCTGGAATGTGGAGTTAACCAGGACTATCGACTGTCTGGCTCTGAAACGCCCCCTCGGATTGCATGGAGCCCAGACAGGCCCATGGTTTTCCACGGATCTGAGGGCACTGAAACAATCGCTGAGACGGCTAGAGCGCCGGTGGCGGATAACCCATTCTGAAGCTGACCGGACACGGGTTAGAGCTCAATATCGAGCCTACCAAGTGGCGGTAGCAACGGCAAAGAAGACTTTCTTCACCGCCTCTATTGCATCTGCAGAAAACAGCAGGAGCCTTTTTCAGGTAGTTCACAATTTAGCAGAACCACCTGCTACATCAGGGCCCAGTACAGGCCACATGATCTCCTGCAATGATTTTGCAAAGTTTTTTGCAGATAAAGTCGCTCAGATTCGGGAAGAGGTAGACTCCACCATGAGAGCAGGGCCGGGGCGGAAGAGTGCTAGAGTCCTGTCTAGTCAAGTTGCGTGGGATCAATTCCAATCTGTTACCTCCAAGGATGTGGAGAGGCTGCTTGGACGAGTGAAACCAACCACCTGTATCCTTGATCCTTGCCCATCCTGGCTTATAAAAGCTAACCGGGAAGGGCTGGGTGATGGGCTTCGCGGGGTGGTGAATGCTTCTCTCTGTGAGGGAGCCTTTCCAGACCCACTGAAAAAGGCGGTTATCAAAACGCTGCTTAAAAAAACATCTTTAGATGCTGCCAATATGGCCAACTATCGCCCAGTCTCAAATCTTCCATTCTTGGGCAAGGTGATTGAGCGAGTGGTTGCTGAAAAACTCCAGGCACGCCTGGAAGAAGCGGACCATTTGGATCCCTTCCAGTTGGGATTCAGGCCTCATCATGGGACTGAAACCGCCTTGGTTGCACTGGTTGCTGATCTCCGGTGGGCTAGGGACAAAGGTGAGAGCTGTTTCCTAGTTCTGCTGGATCTCTCAGCGGCTTTTGAAACCATCGACCGTAACATCCTTCTGGACCGCCTAGAGGGGCTGGGAGCTGGGGGCACTGTTATACAGTGGTACCTCGGGTTACATACACTTCAGGTTACAGACTCTGTTAACCCAGAAATAGTGCTTCAGGTTAAGCACTTTGCTTCAGGATGAGAACAGAAATTGTGCTCCGGCGGCGCAGCAGGAGGCCCCATTAGCTAAAGTGGTGCTTCAGGTTGAGAACAGTTTCAGGTTAAGTACAGAATGAATTAAGTACTTAACCTGAGGTACCACTGTACAGTGGTTTTGCTCCTTCCTCCTGGGCCGTGTTCAGAAAGTGGGGGGGGGGTGAGTGTTCAGACCCCTGGGCTCTCACTTGTGGGGTGCCTCAGGGTTCTGTCCTCTCCCTCATGCTTTTCAACATCTACATGCAGCCACTGGGAGAGATCATCAGGGGGTTTGGGCTGGGTGTTCATCAGTATGCGGATGATACCCAGCTCTACCTCTCTTTCAAATTGGAACCAGTGAAGGTGGTGAAGGTCCTGTGTGAGTGTCTGGAGGCGCAGGTCAACTCTGTGTCCAGGGCAGCTATTTATCAGCTCTATCTGGTACACAGGCTGAGACCCTACCTGCCCGCAGAGTAGTGCATGCTCTAGTTTTCTCTCACTTGGACTACTGCAATGCGGTCTATGTGGGGCTACCTTTGAAGGTGACCCGGAAACTACAACTAATCCAGAATGCGGCTGCTAGACTGGTGTCTGGGAGCGGCCGCCAAGACCATATAACACCGGTCTTGAAAGACCTACACTGGCTCCCAGTATGTTTCCGAGCACAATTCAAAGTGTTGGTGCTAACCTTTAAAGCCCTAAACGGCCTTGGTCCAGTATACCAGTAGGTGTGTCTCAACCTCCATCATTCTGCCTGGACACTGAGGTCCAGCACCGAGGGCCTTCTGGCGGATCCCTCGCTGCGAGAAGCCAAGTTACAGGGAACCAGGCAGAGGGCCTTCTCGGTAGTGGCACCCGCCCTGTGGAATGCTCTTCTCGGTAGTGGCACCCGCCCTGTGGAATGCCCTCCCACCATCAAAGAGAAAAACAACTACCAAACTTTTAGAAGACATCTGAAAGCAGCCCTGATTAGGGAAGCTTTTAATGTTTAATAGGTTACGGTATTTTAGTGTTTTGTTGGAAGCTGCCCAGAGTGGCTGGGGAAACCCAGCCAGATGGGTGGGGTAGTAATAATAATAATAATGATGATGATGATGATGATGTAGCCCAGAGAAATTCTTGAAAATTAGATATTTTACTTCCTTTGAATAAAGCAAACTGTCTTTTTGCTTCCTTGAGAACTAAATGAGGACACTATTCACTTAAAGCTATGCACGTCTGAGCACCATTGATTGCGGTGGGAGAGGAGAACATGTGTAACTTTCTCCTGTTGCGATCAGTGGGATTTAAAGATGATTGACTTGTCTGAAGTATGCTCCTTTTTCACAACAGCAGAATACTGTGGTTGCACAAAGTATGTAGGAAGACATCACATAACGTACAGAAGGGGAACCTTTTGAGCTAAGAAGAGTTTGGATTTGATACCCTGCTTTATCACTACCCTGAGGAGTCTCAAAGCGGCTCACTACCTCCTTTCCCTTCCTCCCCCACAAAAAACACTCTGTGAGGTGAGTGGGGCTGAGAGACTTCAGGGAAGTGTGACTGGCCCAAGGTCACCCAGCAGCTGCATGTGGAGGAGCGGAGATGCGAACCCAGTTCACCAGATTACAAGTCTACCGCTCTTAACCACCACACCACGCTGGCTAAGGGAAACAGAACACCCTTTCCTTTATTATTACTATTATTTATTAAATTTGTATACTTCTCTGTACCCAGAGGTCTCATAACATAGCATTCCATTACATAACATAACATTCAGCATATTACATACTATCAGTTTGAAACCTTGGCACAGTTGCAGACTGTTTATACTGTTTACCTTCTCCAACAACTGCAGGGAATGTTTTTTTCATAGAATATAATGTTAGGTATATTTTGAGTCCTACTTGGCTGATTCAAGTTGTCCTCTGTGCTAGACAAATGGCAGCAACCTGCCTGTCCACCCCCAAAGCAAGCGTGGGGAAACCATTTTGGCCAGTTGTGGATGACAGAATAAAGTGAATTACTTTCCCTACAAAAAGCACTGGAACTATTTATCTGCAATTTCGCAGACTTCATCCAGTCCATAGAGGCTTCTGTGCCTATACATCTTCCACCCCTCTCCTTATCCAGCTGCAACACCACAACCCTGCAGTGTTCTCAATGGCTCTTACTCTCAGGTAGTTGCTGCCACCACCCTCCCACTTAACTCGTTGCTTGGATGGGAGGGGACCTGGGATGAAAGCAGGCATTTTTCGAAAGCCAGTGCACCCAGCACTCCTCAGTGCAACCTGCACACAAGTTGTTGGGGAAAATAGGACCAGCTTTTAGCTGCCTTGTCTTAGGCCAATATCCAAGCTGCTTCCTTGTTTCCCTGGTAGAACCCCCTAAACTTCTTAAACTCCAGGAACACTTGAGACCAAGACACCCTGTGTTTCCCAAGCAGTTGCCTTGCAAGTTAGTCAGAGTTTAAAGGCGGCCAAAACTCCCCAAGTCTCTCCCAGATCTCAGAAGAAAGTATTGGACTCGCACAACTCTGAGCCTAAACTTTCAGTAGCATGAACTCCAATCGTCTAGGCATGGGGCTTCTAGAACCCTGAGGTTGGTAACCACACACACTTCAGTGGTCAAATTAGGAAACTTCATTAAAAATAAAAGCTAGGGGAAAGCAGGCAGGAGGTCAAAACAGGCAACACAATAAACCAGAGCCCTGTGGCTCTAAAACTGGACTAATGCTAGCCTATTCACTATAATAGAGCTGTTTGGCTTACAAGCCAGCAGCGAAGATGACCAGCTTCATAGAAAGTCCGATCTGGATCCCTGATGGTGGGAGGGAACAACACTGCCAGGGCAGCTCAGCTTTTTAAAGTCTCTTTCCTCTCTCTGGGAGGAGTGACCCCTCGCTCTTTCTGACAAACAAAATGCAGAGCCAGATGCTCACATCAGTCATGTCTCCCAGGTAGGCTTCTAAGGCACCAATTTTTACATTTGAAGGAGATACACATGACAGACTGACTGAGAGAAGTGGTGGGGGCAGATCAGGATTTTTATTCACACTCACAAAGCAAGATAGCACTTTGAAAAGGAATTGCCAATATTCTGCTGGTTATCAGGTCACAACAGCAGCAACAGCAATTTATTATTTATACCCCGCCCTTCTGCCTGGGTTTCAAAGCTCTGTCTCGCAGAGCACTTTGCCAAGTACGTACTATGGAAGACCCTTGTGGGCAAAAAAGGTCATGTGACATTAGATGACTGACAAGTGGGCAGCTCCACCCACCTGTCAAACCTGGCCCACAAGGGTTGGGGAGGGTTAACAATCTAGCCTACTGGCCAGACCCCATTCCTCACCCTAACTCTGAAACAAACTCTGAAAACCCTAGCCCCACACTGCTTTTGCAGGCCATGCTGGGCTGGCACACGCACATGGCATCTCCCACGTGGAGGTGCCTGGGAGAGACGCAGCTCCAGCAGCACAACCCACCCTCTAGCTTTCCTGCCCCAGGCACCCCAGTGGCTTGCTACGCTGCTGAGAGAAGCAGAGCTATTTGCATGCTGAAGAAAATGGTCTTTCTGTAAGGATATTCACCAGCTATATCAACCGGTTCTGCATGTAGCAAATCCTATAAAATCTAGAGTAGGGGTAGCCAGTGTGGCCTTCCAGCTGACCTGCATTGACCTGTAGGTATCACTTTAGTTGACTTGATCATGCCCTTGAAAACCCTACCAGGTGTTTGCAAAAAAAGCCCCCCCCCCAAAAAAAGCTGTGGTACTTCAGACCGTCTGGCATCTGCTACAGAAGATAGGTAGGCAGTAGTGTGAATTCCTTGACCTCAAAGAGATCTGTTTGCTTGGCTCCATGGTGTCAAAAGACATTGATTATATTTATTTAAAATATTAACACATCATACTTTTCATGAATAGATTACATTTAAGTCTAATGTTTGCTATATTGGATCATATTTAATGCTGTACTGTTTTTAACATTTGATTGGGGGCTGCCCAGAGTGGCTGGGGAGACTCAGCCAGATGGGCGGGGTATAAATAATAAATTAATTTTTAAAATTAATTAAAATAATAATAATTTGTTTTATATGAATACTCCTTACCTGGAAGTATTGAAACCAGGGGTGGTGCCCATCCTCTTGCCTTTTGAACTCGTTCCAAGTTAGCATTTTTCATCTCTTTTAAGTATATATTCTCTCTTTTACTAATTAGCAACCTCTGGTGGTAGCTTCCCCCTAAAAAACCTTAGGCCAGAACTAGCAAAAGGGACAAATGTAAAGGTCTACACTTAAGGCAGGAAGAACGAAATGCTTAAATATAGCATGGAGGACACCACCCTTGGCAGCAGTGCATGTGATAAGGTTGTAGACTTTAACCTTAACAAGAGTCAACTGTGTAATCCAGCTCAAAGAAAGTCATAGTTCCACTCTATTCTGCCTTGGTCCTGTTCTGGGTACCACAATTTAAGAAGGATGTTGACACGCTGGAAGATTTGCAGAGGAGGGTGACCAAAATGATCAAGGGTCTGGAAACCAAGCCTTATGAGGAAACAGTTGAGGGAGCTGGGTATGTTTAGCCTGGAAAAGAGCAGGCTGAGAGGAGATATGAGAGCCATCTTCAAATATCTGAAGGGCTGTCACATGGAAGATGGAGCAAGCTTGTTTTCTCCTGTTCTGGAGGGTAGGGCCCAAAACAATGGCTTCAAGTTTCAAGAAAGGAGATTCTGACTAAATGTCAGGAAGAACTTTCTGACAGTAAGAGCTGTTTGACAGCGGAATGGTTTCCTTTCAGAGGTAGTGGATTTGCCTTCATTGGAAGTTGGTATACAGAGGTTGGATGGCCATCTGTCATGGATGTTTTAGTTGAGATTCCAAAGATACTAACCCTCCACTAACACCCCCATCCTCATCACTGAAACCAGTAATGAAGCAAAATTGTGCAAAACAAGTAGTAGATGTCAATTAAGACATAGATCAGTGACAGAAAAGGGTGACAGTTTTCTAGCATTACAATGAGAACAACAATAATGAAAAGAAAAGAGTGATATTTATTATGCTTAAAATAATTATAATGCCTCCATTCTGAGATGCCAGGGCCAGCTGGTGATGCAAGATTGAAGATCACTGGTAATGACAGTTGTAAAAATATGAATTGAGTCTTATCAGAATCAGGGTGCCAACCTGCAGAGTTGATCACATAACACGGTGTAGGCACACCATTTGAATAGCAATGCCCATTAACTGGCAGGGTGGGGGTGGGGGACAGCCATCTCAAATATTTTATAGGAATTTGCTCCTATGATCAGAATACAGATAGTAGTTAAGGCTGCATAGACAATAGCCTAACTAAACCCAAAGATAACATAAGGGTGGATGATCGGCGTTGTGAAAATGAGCAGAATCATTGGGTAAAATGATAGATAAATAAAATGATAGAGCAATTAGATTGTTCTCTGAGCTAACAGAATGGGAGGGTAAACCAGACTGAAATGGATCAAAAGATGATTTAAGTCCTATTTTTTCAGGCAGGGAGATGTACAAGTGGACAGTTTGTTCATTTTTGTCTCCCCTGCTCTGTTTCTCCTGCAAGAGAGACACAATGCAGACAACGTTGTGATAAGGAGGGATGAGACAGTCTCCATTCATGGAGTTACGTGTCCCAGTGCCTTATTCAGTAAAGTACTTTATTCAGTAGTTTATTAGGGTTATGCTATTTTTAGAAATATTAGGGTTATGCTATTTTTAGAAATATAGAGGCACACAATTGGTCCATGTAGTTCAAAATGGACGACACTAACTGATAGCAGCTCCCCAGGGTCTTATAAAAGCAAATTCCCAGCCCCAATTTTGAACGCAAATACAAGAGAGAGGCTGAAGGCCACCCACCTCCCTTTCTTATTTGCTTTGCTGGTCCATGCTGCTTTGCCACACACACCCCCTCGAGTATGCAGCTGAAGCCTAACTGCCCTCTGCCTGGGTGATGTTTGAGCACTTGACTGGGGGCCAAGTCCAGCAGTAGCCCAGAATCAGCTTCTGGTTAGCCCTCCACTCATTGGGCAAGGGGTGCACAGGGTGTGTTTATGTTGTTGCAGGGAGAGGTTCTTTAGCATCCACCTACAAGTGTTGGGCATAGTATTTGCAGGAAATAATTTCTAAAATATAATCTGATCTCAGATTAACCCACCACAGTAAATACCCATTCTGGTTGCTAGGAAGAAATGAAGAGCAGTGGAAAGTTAGGGGAAATGAGGTGTTTAGAACTATGAAGATTCAAGGACTACAAAATGAGATGGAAGCTGAAAAAAATTATAAGCAGTAATTCATTAGGACCCCACGGATTCCTCTCACCTGGTGTCCAAACAACTCATGCATCAATCACAGCTCTGAAAACACTGGGAGACAGGAGTAGTGAAGCTAGCTCACCATCTCACAGCGATGACTTGGAATTTGCCTACACATTTTTGCATTGTATCTTTCCTTCTAAGATATATATCAGCTCAGAGTCCAGACCCACTTCTGACTTGCAAACCCAGCACATTGGTCGCCTCTCTACTTGTTATTAGCAGCCTTGCACGGCCATCCAAGATGGCATAAGAATCCTTCCTGGCCACTAGGGGGCAGCCAAGCTGTGACCTGGTGTGACCCTGATCGGGTGGGAGGGATATGTAATGGCTTCATGAGGTTGAGACACGTATGATGACATCTTCCAGAGATTATACTACCAAATCTCACGAATCTCAGCAAATCCATCTTGCCAGATGTTCCTATCCATTGCACAATTTCTTCACCCTCAGTCCATCTCGGCTGCAATGCCCTGTAAGTTCCCCCAAGCGCACACCCCAACTGTGGGAGGGGGGAAATAGATCATTCCCCCTCCAGCAGGCCTTGTCACAGTTTAGGGACCAGGGGTGGCAAGTTGTTGATTAAAAAGATAATTTGAGTAGAAAAACAGCTCAAATAAGACATTTTTCAGCAGGAAAATTGCCATGGTGGGAAGGGTTAAGCAGCTCCCACACACACTGTTCCCAGTTGTACCTTTCTGCAGCTGCTTGCTGTTAAGAAGAAAATAAATATGGAAAACATCAGGAAACTTGCACATATCTGCCATGTAACATCCAGTTTGGCTCTAACGAAAATGGTATTACTAAGAAAGCATAAATTTATTCAGATGGCAGTGGTGCAAGAGGTGCAAGAGATGTATTCATTTTCAGAAGCAAAGTAATTCCCTGATATTGGGGGAATGCCAGAAGCTGACTTTTTCACATTTATTAGCCAGTATGGATGTGAAGTGTCAGACTACATAAACTATTCTAAGCAGAAATTATGGAAACAACCCATTTACAAGACGAAAAGGCACATGATATAATACTAGCATGGTGGTTAAATGTTTAAGACCCCCCCCCCCCCATTTATTTTTGCACAGAGAGGGTCAAACAAAAGTAAGCAAACTTTGAGAGACTACAAATATTTGTGACGAGGGGGAAAGCAACAACCCAGAGCCTTTTCACAGAGGGAAAGACAACATTTTAAGTAACCTTAGGAGAGTTAATCAAAATAATTCAATACATGCTAATGACTTAAATTGTTGACATTGCTGAAGCAGAACATAATTTACAAATTAGGAAGCTAAAGTAAAGCAGGAAATTCCAGAGAAAGAATTTCACATTTGCTAGTAAACAGAGAACAAACTGAAGTCCTAATGGAAATAAATGATCATTTGATTATCTAGCTGGCTTAAATACTGCTTTCATTGTCCTAGAAAACGAAAGGGCAAACTGTTGAATCAATAGCTACCTAACATTACTAAGGGCCGCCCTGACACATGTACTGCAATGAAATGAAATGAAAATGTTATGCACAAATTAATTAAATAACAAAACTATTAAATGTTAACACAATTAGTTACAAGTTACAATTTCACCCGAAAGGTTTCCCAATGAACCATCCTTGGCGTCTGATAACGCCAAGATTGCAGGTTCAGCCCCCATATAGGACAGCTGCATATTCCTGCATTGCTGGGGTTGGACTAGATTATCCTCAGGGTCCCTTCCAACTTTACAATTCTACAATTTTATATACTAATTCAAGTTAGTTGCATAATACTCAGCAGTCCTACTTGTAATCTCAATTTTATAATAATATTTTAAATTGTATTTTTAGCCATTTTAATTATTTAATCAGGGTTTTAGTAAGAACAAAATGTTACAGATTTTCATACCACTGTCATGTAAGCTACATTTGTGGTTCCAAAGATGCTAAACAAATTTTATAAATGGTGTTGTTTGTGGATGTACTCTGCAGATTTAAAAACACATTAATGAGATTTACAGAAGAATTCTTGCCTAAGTTACTTTGACCTTATCCTGCTCTGTAGACTTTTTTCTTGCTGCAATTTGGACCAATTCTTTTGGGATCAAGCCATCAAGTCTCTCATGCTCTTTGACTTCATTTTAACTATGAATGGCACATTCTTTGAACACTTACAACAGGATTCTATACAGTGTGGATGTGGGATAAGCATGTGAAATAGAGGGAAAATATTGAAATGCTATTCCCTGTCAGTCCAGTCATACATTCTCCATTCCATTTCCCATGCTATTCCTTAGCTGGTTTATCATAAGAGATTTTCTAGCTATGATAAATTAAACCCCACTTTAGAATAGAAAGGGGCTTTCTACAGGGTGCAGGGAGGCTGGATACCCAGTTCCACAGCTGTAGACATAAATGTAAAATCTGTTTCCATTTTGACTATGTACCTGAACAACTGACGTAACTGCTGCGTGAAATTATTTGAGAGTCGTAATTTGACACAAAGGACTAAATCTCAATTGAGCAATAAAAGTTCAGTGAAAACTAATTCCACCTTGGGACAGGAAGGTGCTTACTCTTCTTCACTTATTGACTGCATTCAGATGACATGTTGAACCGGAGGGGATGAGAATTCATAGCTTCTCTGAGTTATTCAAGCCCCTTCGCCAGGGCAAGGCAGTGATCCATGAAGGGGAGTATGGGGGACTGAGAGATAAAAACAGTTCTTGCTCTCTACTCATTTCCCCTTCATTTGCTCCTCTGTCTCAAGCATTTGAACCATGTTCTCCCACATCTGAAAATTCAGCACCATATTTCTTGAATGTGTTTAGGTAAGTACGGGTGTACTGTTCTTTCAAAGACTTCTGTAAAAAATAAAATAAATAAATCTTATATTGTTTATTAGGCAACTACATAGTTTACAGCATTTCCTTTGTTAATTTTGGGCCTACTGGTGTGACTATACATACAGCCCTCAGAAGGCAAATATTTCTTGAACAAGCAATGCCTGCCATGAAAGTGGAATTCCTTCTCGTTGGGGGAGAGGAATGCCTACTTGCATCGCTTACTGGGGCTGATTTTGTCCTTACCATCCATGGTCATAGCGTTGCTCAAAGTTCTGCTGCCAAGAGCACGTCATATTCCTGTAAACATTTGAAGAGAGCTCAAATCTCTTTAGAGAAGCTCCCCTGCTGACTGTGTTTTGCTCTGTCAGGAGATGTTTTATAGCTCCAGATTCATAAATGTGTCAGAGGACACCATGATTGTTTTTTGCAGAGCAGATTTCTAACACCTTCCCCAATTGCTCATACATCATAATTGAGAATAGTAGCTCTTTCTCACTTTTTTGCTGAAGGCTGGAAACGTAATACATTGTTATTAACTTATGTGTTAATCACACCCCAGTCCTGCCTCATCCATTCACCATCAGCGCAATGTTTTTTCTTTCCATGGTTATCGAAGCCCATTCTCTCAGAGACCCATAAAGAGGAACCTGCATAGCAGGCGAAGAAGGGGCACAGAGGCACGGGAGAAGCGGGGTGGAAATGCCGAGCAGTCAGGGGAAAACCCAGTCTGTGCTGTTTAGCCACAGTTTTTATCAAGACTGACACTTGCAATGGGGCTGGTGACTTGAGGACATGTTTGGGACTTTTTTGGGTGGGGCAGACTCCACTAAATTTTGCAAATGCTCCCCTTTTGTGATTCCGGGGAGTCTGTAAAGAGGAATAATACTTTTCCCCTCTTAGGAGGGGGTGGAAGCAATAGCCATACGCTCAGTAAGCTCAAGTGCTTCAGCTACAATAGCAGCCACTTTCACATGCTCCTCCTCAACATGTAGGACAATCACAGCTCCACTGCACCCTCCTGGCCACCCAGAGTGAAGGCAAGGTGGTACAGGAAAGGTTGGCCTTGTTCATCTTTGGTGACACTGCCCAAATTCCAGAAGTAAATGGCTATTTAGTATGGTGATGCCACAATATTCACCCTGTGTTCACTGATTGGCTGTTGTGAGGAGGAAGCGGCTGTAGTGAATAATATACATTATTGCTGAAGTGCTTAGAAGTGCAAAGAAGGTGAAATTTGAGTGTCTTAATAGATAATATTTTCCACCCAAAGATCAGAATATTTAGTGCAGCCCTAATGAAGTGATATGGGAATTGCTTGCAATTGGAACATACAATGACTTGATTGGCAGGACTTTAGGTAGCAGAAAGAGAATAACTTTTTGAAACCTGTGAAATAGTTTTTATTGACAGGTGATATAAAAATCTAATAACTAGCCAGCTGAGCAAGCAGCCTGATGAGAGCAAGTACTGCCAAGAACTGACCTCTGGGATTTCAGTGCCTTGGTGCAAGGAGTGAAACATTTGGCTAGGGATTACTAGTTTTTTGTGTTCATGAAAAGCAGAGGTATAGGTAGATGGTAGAAAAAGTGAGTCATAACAACATTACTGAGAGCCTAACATGTACTGGGACAGTAGCAACATTCCTGTAGTTGAGCCACAACATTTCTTCTGGTTCCATGTGTTGCCTATGAAGGAGTCGTTGGATCCACCTGTTTAAAATATGCTTATGATGCATTGTTCCGAAAACAAAACATCATTACGTTAGTTGTGGCTGTTTGAGAGCTTTGGAAATGTAGGCAATCCAGTGCATGTTAGCAGGGAAAAAAGCTGACAGCATTATTTTGTCACAGCTGTTATTTGTAAGTAACTGAACAGGAGGCAGAATAGAGCATGACTGAAAATAATCTGGACAATTATATTCAATGGTTGTGAATGAATAGCCTGTTTGTGTGAAAACGGAAGGAGGAGTATGTTGGAATGGGGTAGGAGAGTTTATACAATTGGCTCTGTATTTCATGTCCCATAATTTAAATATGGATATTATGTCTCATCTGTTGTGAAGATATTTGGTGTATTTTCTTGAGAAATGTTTAGATTCTACTGATTCCATGTACAATATTGTGCTATATATTTATACAAATTCTAAATGCTAGTGATTTCTAAAGCAGACGTTACTTGATCTCCTAAAATGCTTTATACACTAATCTTAAACAAATTATGTAAAAGCCATCTCTGCTGAAACCAACAGCACAGTCCTTACCACACCTACTCAGAAGAAAGTCCTACTGAATTCAGTGGGGCTTACTCTCAAGTAGGTTGAGTTATGATTTCAGCCTAAAGTATTTTCACAAAGTGCATTTAAGATTTTAGTTTGTCTCCCATCAGCATCCCAGACACAATGTTTGGTTAATGCTTTGGAACTTTGATCAAAAATGGGTTATTTTTAAAATTCACATTTTATTCAGCAAGACATTGTTTGCCATGGCCTCTTTTTAGCGTGACTTTTACAAGTTCATTGTTATTAGTATGAGTGGGCTCTTGTATAATAATTGTTGCTGATGAAAGTGTTACTGAAAGGCATTCAAGGAAGAAAATAATAAAATGGCTCATGTATAATGAAAATTGTTATTACAAGTTATATGCAACTGGCTAAATTTCTGGCTTATCTATGAAAGCATCCTTATGAAAGAAAGTTGCAACACAGGAAGTGAAATAGACATGCGTTGTGATATTTCTATTTTTTCAGTAACCCTTTGTCTTTCTTCACATGAAGTCTTCTGGATCTACCCGAACACTGGGTCAAGCAAGGCCAAGCCCCACTGGCCTTGCTTAGGACACTCCTCATCCCGAGTGCAGCTGGTTCATTTTGGGATTCAAGATTTCAGATGCTTGCATCATCCCAGTCTCTCTTTTTTCATTCAAGATACAGAAAGACTGGCCTCTGGGGTGCCAGGTGCTGCCTCTCGCTCTGCTGACTTTGGCCGCCTCCAGCTGCAGAATGGTGGGGACTCTGCTCTGAGCTTGCATGTAGGCAATATCATCCCCTGAAGTTCTGTATGCACCGCCAGTTAGTTATGGGGAAGGAAATAGACTGAGGTCCAGCGCCGAGGGCCTTCTGGCGGTTCCCTCACTGCGAGAAGTGACGTTACAGGGAACCAGACAGAGGGCCTTCTCAGTAGTGGCACCCTCCCCGTGGAACGACCTCCCAGCAGATGCCAATCAAATAAGCAACTATCTGACTTCTAGAAGACATCTGAAGGCAGCCCTGTTTAGGGAACTTTTTGATGTTTAATGCTGTACTTTGTTTTTAATATTTTATTGGGAGCCTCTCAGAGGATGGGGTATAAATAATAAAATTATTATTATTATTATTATTATTATTAGTCTAGTAAACAGATTCCTGGTAAACACTTCCAATTGAACTTTTTTTAAAAAAAAGCATTTGATGTTTTTATTTATCTTAACACACAAACACAGTTTACACCGTACATATTGCACACTACAGCCCAATGTTCACTAAAGTACTAACACACTTCCAAATTAAAGTTATGTTTTTATAATATTCTATAAAAATTCATATTATATTGCAATTTATTTAATTGTGTATGATGTAAATAATCAAATGCCATTTCATTACCTTTTCTGCCCACTTTTCCTTCTGCTTCTAGTTTCCAGAGACAACTTTCATTTGTACTAGCCTCTGGCTTGCTCTGGGTTCTGGTTTCTTTATTTATATAGACCTCTTACTATAAAAATTACCGTATTTTTCGCTCTATAGGACGCACTTTTCCCCCTCCAAAAATGAAGGGGAAATGTGTGTGCATCCTATGTAGTGAATGCTGGCTTTCGCTGAAGCCTGGAGAGCGAGAGGGGTCAGTGTGCACCGACCCCTCTCGCTCTCCAGGCTTCAGGAAGCTATCCGCAAGCCTTCGGAGCCCAGCGGGAGTTCCTGTTGGGCTTCCAAGGCTTGCGGATAGCAGGCAGTAGCCCGAATCCCGGGGAGCACAGCGCTGCGCACCCCGGGCTTTGGGCAGCTATCCGCAAGCCTTCGGAGCCCGGCGGGAGTTCCTTCTCCCGGCTAGAGAGGTTGTGCATGGCTAAAGAGGAAGCCAAGACAGACAGCCAGCGGGATAGATCCCGTTGGCTGTCTTGGCTTCTTTGCTCGGGGGGGATACATTTTTCCCCCTTTATTTCCCCCCAAAAAATCTAGGTGCGCCCTATGGTCCGGTGCGCCCTATAGAGCGAAAAATACGGTACCTCAATGGTAGTTTACTGATAGACGTGTCAAACCTCTAAAACATAAATTAAAAACACAAATGTCTACAGAATACAACCATGTACAGTGGTACCCCGCAAGACGAATGCCTCGGAAGACGAAAAACTCGCTAGACGAAAGGGTTTTTCGTTTTCTGAGGTGATTTGCAAGACAGATTTTCCTAAGGGCTTGCTTCGCTAGACGAAACAGCCCTGCCTCTCCTGTCATGGCGATGGTCACTGCACGCACGCACGCTCACTTCCCCGCTCCTCCGGCTCCCTCCCACCTTCCGGCTGACGACTCCTCCGGCTCCCTCCGACCTTCCGGCTGCCTCGCGCCGCTGCCCACCGCCCTTGCGCGCTCCTCTGAGAGCCGCTGCCGCCAGCAGCCAGCGTTGCAGCCGGAGTCACGCTCCTGAGCCCCGCCGCCCTCCAGCAGCCGCGTCGTGCGGTGGCCACAAGGCGTGGTTGAGTCCGAGCTATCGGCTGCGGCAGCTGCCCTGCTTCTCCCCACCCCTCCCCGCCGTTGTTAGTGTTTAACTGCAGTGGTGCTTCGCAAGATGAAAAAACTCACTCAACGAAAAAACTCGCGGAACGAATTAATTTCGTCTTGCGAGGCACCACTGTAAAAGAAGGCTAAATTCCTCTATCAAAATATGGAGCAGTACTAGCTATCAGTTTGTCCCAGCAGATGCTCCCTGCTGAAGTCAGCAGGCCATGTGCTGCGCTGGCCCTGGAGTGTTTTCAGTGCCAGTGCCAGGGTCAGTGGCTAGCTATGCCGCAGCCGACTGCCCCGTGATTCCCAGGTGCCAGCAACCGTGGCTCTCCCCAAGTGCCCCTTGCCTTTGCCGCTTCCCGCTGCCCAGCGTCACAGCAGCTCTCTGGCACGACTCCGCTCTTTCGGCAATGCTCTCCTGCCTTGCCTCCTTCATCATTGCCGCCACTGCTCTCCAGGTCCCTCCTCCTGTGCAACTCTTGCATTGAGCAAACATCCACCTTGAAACAGTGTGGCAACCCTGAGTGCCTGCTACCTCTCCTCTTACAGAGTCCTCAGCTGCTTGGCAGAGACTCTCCACCTGGGTCTTGGCTCCATTGGTTTCAGGTGCTGGCCTGGCTCTTAATTGGCTTCAGGTTGTAATTCATGTGCTCAATCTTGCACTCCTTTGGACAGGCTGCCCCTGTTGTTTTGCCCTCCAAATACTCCTCCTGGACCTTGGAAACAGTGTGGGCAGGAGAGTTATGTTCCTCCAGGGTCCTAGCGCCCTCCTCCCTGGGTGGAGGGCTGTATGATCTCTCCTTCGCTGTGCTCCTGGTATTCCATGCCCTCATCCACCAGTTCCTCTGACACCTCTCTGTGTTCCACGGGGGTGCTGAGGTCTTCTGGCCTGCTGCCCTCCTAGGGGTCACCCTTGTCCTGCCAGTCCCTCTATGCTGTCAGGTGGCTTATCAGGAGCGAGGAGTTGGCGAGAATTGCCTCCCACCGACAACCTCCACAACTAGCAGAACAGTGCTGGGTACAACTCTGGACCTCTGCCATGGCACAGGGCTATAAAGAGGACTGCGATGTTTGGACAAGGTGAGGGATTATTTTAATCCCTAATTATCCAGGCATATTAAAATTTGATTCTGCACTACTTGAGCTCATTTATATTGTACATTTCAAAAAGGCATTTTTAATCCTTCAGAATTTGCAGTTTTTTTGTTCCTTTTTCATGTTGTGGTATCTGTTTTGAAAGAAACAGATTTGTTTCTTTATTCATTTCCCCTCATATAACCTCTTTTGCTTTCCCATAAAATACACTACATAAAACATATGCCTTCAGATAGGCATTTTTTATTTTTCTTATCACATCTTCCTTAATACTGTTTTTGCCATGTTTGATACAAATAAAGACAACAATATTTCAGATGATAACTTCTAGCCTACATTATCTGAATTCTCACTAAAAAGCATCAGCAAAGCATTTTCTTGAGTAAAAGAAATACCTTATGGGTGATGTGCACCTAAAACTTGCTCAAGCACCAAGAGGGATAGCTAGAGTATGTTTGGCAAAACCTGCCTCCAATAGGCTCCTTTGGGAGGAAGGGTGGGGTATATAACAGCAGCAGCAGCAACAACATTTTTACCAGGCTCACCCAGCTACTCTGGGCGGCTTACAGCACATATAAAAAATTGTAAAACATCAGACATTAAAAAATTCCTGATACAGGGAAAATAATTTTAAAAAAATTAATGATGATAATGATAATGATGATGTAGCATGTGAACTCAGCTGGGTATTATGGCAAAACCTCCCTGTTTCTTGGAGGGACGAGACACATTTCATTTGATTTTGAGAGGGGAAGAGTTTGATGCTGTTTCTTTGGCATTTCCTTCGACAATTTGATAGTGACACAACTGCCTTTGTATAATGCTCCATTAAAATTCTTCGTGACTTGAGTAATCCTCATGGGACTATGAGAATCCTGAAAGTTTGGAATTAGTTTCATGTTTACAATTCATCTGATCTGACCATGGGTAGAAACCAAATTGAGAATTATCCAGAAATTCAGAAGGAAAGAAATGCAGCCATCTGGTTTTCTAATCACCCCCCCCCCCGGGATTTGTGCAAGTACATGTTGCTAAACAGTTTTAACAATAGGCAGTGGGAAAAACTACTCTCCACTTACTCATAAATGGAAGATTTTGCCTTTTTATAAACACTATTATGTTTACAGCACAAGTTAAATTAATCCCCTGTTCTCATTTTCTTCTCTTGTTCAGCTGAACAATAATGACGTACATAGTTTCATATTTTTATGTAACAATATTATAATACATGAACATGTTTAAACACTGAATGGCAGAGGTTTTCAACCTTTTTGAGTCCATGGCTCCCTTGACCAACTACATTCTTTCTGCCCGTGACACCCCTGACCATCATTCGAGGCACCCCAGGGTGCCGTGGCATACTGGTTGAAAACCACTGCTGTATGGCCATCTTGGTTTCCAGTTGCTCTGCCAACCTCAGGTGATTCTCAAGGCACTGATATGGCCTGTCCCAGCCTGTTGGCTTCCTCCTCAGGCTTGTCAGCAGGAAACTCCTTGAGCTCCTCTAACCCATTGTCCTGACCCAGCCAGCCCCTCCAAGATGTCTCCTGGGGACTCAGGACACTAAATAGGATTTGAAAGTCAAGCCTAGTCTCAGCAATATAAGAGCTGGAAAATACTTCCAAATATCTAGAAAGTTTATTCTGTTGCTGAGCTGTTACTAAACAAAGCTGTCTTGTTATTTAAATCCTTAGGTCTTGGACAATCTCTTTGGTCTTGGGCAATTACTTTTCTGACTGTAGCCGTATTTGGACACTCATCCTCCTTGCATGCCAACAGGTCTGCAGAGGAGAGCAGGATGCCTTTCTAAGCCCTGCCTGATCTGGCACATCACTTTGACCATGCTAACAGCCCTCTGTGAGTGTGTGATCAAAGATCTGAAGATGGGAGCCTCATTGAATCTCCCTGCATGATTTGGAATCCTGGCTGGTTCTACACTGCATGGAGAGCCTCCACAAGTACAAGAGGTTTTCCACGCCTGGCCTTCGTCCTCCATACATGAATGGAGGTGTGGCAGAATGTGATGGTGGGAGTAGGATCAGCACGCAGAGCCCCAAACTCCCTCCATGGAATTCAAATTACATGAAAGGAGAATATAAATGGGTCTTATTTGCAGGTCTCTCTCTCTCTCTCTCTCTCTCTCTCTCTCTCTCTCTCTCTCATATCCATCCATCCATCCAACATGCTTGCTGGGGAAAATAATCTCCTGACAGACAGTTAACTCTGCCACCATTGAGAATGTGGCATAACTGAGTCTTTGCTATTACGTTGACATGTTCAACATGAATAGGTCATAAAGCATCAGTTCTGCCTGAATGCTTCCAAGCCCAATTCAAAGGGTTGCTTTGGCCTGTGAAGCTTTCTATGGCTCAGGACCGCAATATCTTCTGGAGCGCCTCTCCTGATATGCACCCACGCAGACCCTGAGATCTTATTCTGAGGTCTTTCTCCAGGTTCCTCCTGTGCGGGAGGCTAACAGAGTGGTGACACTGGAGTGGGACTTTTATGTTGTGACTCCCTGTCAGTGGAATGCTCTCCCTTCATTTATATTTTTTCAGTGCCCAGTAAATTTTGATAGATAATGTTTTGTTAATAGTGTCTTGCCCGAGCTTCCTGTGGCTGTTATGGGGTTTTTTCTAATTCACCTGTCTGGGATGGGAGCCAGTTTTGCATTGTCTCCAGTCCTTTCTGGAGGGGCAAGTTCAGAAGGAGGTACTAGGGGTGACACTTGTTCACCTCATGGCCAATGGCATGTGGGGCCTCTCAGGCTTGTTCTCCATGCTATTTTATACATAAAACCACTGTGAAATGTCATCTGGAGTTTTAGGGTACAAAGCCATTAGTAAGCAGGTGACATCACAATCAAAAGAGCTGTCTCTGTTTCAGATCAGTACTGATCTCAGTAATGGATGAGCACAAACAAGCGGAAGCTTCAATACAGAGGTACTTCAGCTGGAAGGTAGATCAGGGAATTGGGATTTGGCCTGTGTTGGACGGGGTTATACTACTCATCCAGTTCAGTTTAGATGAACTCCCGGATTCTGCCCTGAACCTGGATGCAGTGGCCAGGAGTGCTTTTGTACAATTGCATCTTGTGCACCAACTGTGCCCATTTCTTAAGATGTCAGATCTAGTAAGGCATGCCTTAGTTACATCCCAGTTAGACTACTGTAATGTGTTCTCTGTAGGGCTGCCTTGGAAAACATTTGGAAGTTTCAGCTATTCCTGAATGCTGTGGCCAGTCTCTTGATTGGGGCCGGTTACAGGGGGCATGTTACTCCCTGTAAAAACAACTTCACTGTCTGCTGGTCCATTTCCAAGCACAATTCAGAGTTCTCATTATGACCTAAAAAACCCTAAATGGCTTGGGCCTGAGTTATCTGAAAGATTGTATTTCCTTACATGAAACTGCCTGACTTCTAAGTTCCTCACGTGATCACATCACATTGGTCGCATCAACTTCAGAAGTACGTTGGGTGGTGACACAAAAGAGAGCCTTTCTGTTGTTGCTCCTAGATTGCGGAATTCCTTCCCAAGAGAAATAAGATTGGCTGCTTAAATAGTGTCTGTTAAATTCTTGAAGATTGTTCCCAGCATGTACTATTTAAACAGAAGTAATGAAATTATTCCTTATAGAAACTGCACAGTTCGTGTCTGAGATTCTTGTCTAAGATTACAAGTTTGACCACAAGCATAGTTTGGAAATTTCAGTGATCAGTAGCATTGAAGGAAAATTATGTTCTCATAATGTTTTTAAACAACAACCAAAAAGAACAGATGTTGTTACTGGTGTCTTTAACGCCTCCTGAAAGAAAACATCTGTGTTAAACTTCCTGAACATTCTCGGTCTTGAGAACAACTCCCACACAGCCTGAAAAGGAAGCCATGAGCTGGCCATGCAGTTTTCACTCTTTCCTACGGAGTGTTTTAATGCAGGATACTGGTGCCAGATACTGTCTTTTCTTTAAGAGCTTAATGAAACAAGCAGCATTTATGTATTTGAAAATTTATAACCCACTTTTCTTTATGAACTAGATTAAAAGCCACTCCCCAGAAAAAGGTCACTGAAAGCATTTGAACTCGGATATCAAGCACTGATTTTTTAAAAGTGGCAAGTGGTGTGCCTTAGCGTTCTGTCTGGGGCCTCTTGTTGTGGCCCCTTAGCAGAGCCAGATTAACTGTCCAGAAAGGGTTGCTAATGGGGTGTCAGCAGAAGTGGGCCCAAGGCACTGTGTGCCACAAAGTCTACTTGGGCCTTCATTTTAAACGCTAGATAAATTAGCACCTCCAGGCTCCAAATCCTGTAGCTCTATGCAGGGCTGAAGAACCAGCTGTTGCTCCCTCTTCTCATGACTGAGTTTCACCTCCATGGGCCTCATCCGCTCCATTACCAGGCCCAGGCAGAGCAGAGTTAGCATCCTGTTCTCTGCCATTGCCGCAGAGGCCGTGTGTGCTCGGTGGTTGTGTTTCAACTTGCCCTGTATCTCTTTTGACCAATAATATTTCCCTTCCACCTGTTTTGGGTTGAGGTAGCCTAAGGTAACAGCTAGGTCCTCTTGCTCCCTCGTCACATCTCTGAAACCACCCATTTGTTACCCTTTCAGGGAAGCTTTTAATGTTTAACTGACTATTGTATTTTAATATTCTGTTGGAAGCCGCCCAGAGTGGCTGGGGAAACGCAGCCAGATGGGCAGGGTATAAATAATTTATTATTATTATTATTATTATTATTATTATTATTATTATTATTATCATTATCATTATCATCATCATCATCATCATCATCATCATCATTATTTGGTTCCTGTAGAATAGTTTGGTAATTAGGCAAGTTACTCAATAAATTTAGGTGAGAATATTGGGAAAACATGCATGAGTGATAGTTGTAAATCCTATCTAGACAAATGGCTTGACTAAATTTTTGTAAACTGAAGGAGATGCACACACATGCTTCCTCTTGCCAGGTATGAAAGAGGACCCCATATATTCACAGAGGTCCAGCTGTCATAGATGACAATGGGGAGGCCCAGGTGCCTGCTGGATTCAGGATTGGGGCCAGTGATTCTAATATACACAAGAATAATCCTAAACCAAGATTTTTAAGAGTAATGCTGTATTTTTTAAACAAATAGTATATGTTATATTTTTCATTATTCTACTATTGTGATCTTTTGAAACTATTTTATGTGACTTGTGATGTGAAAATTAAGATAAAAAATACTTAGAATGTTCAAATTGGTGACATTATATGGTGACATGATTATTTTCCAAAAGATGAAATAGTCTGGGGAAGCATCTGATAAATTAATTTGAATCATGAGAAAGGAGAGGCCTCTTCAGTTGTTTGGATGACTGTCTAATTTACTGCTCACAAACAAGAACATGACTTTTGGGAACTAAGTAGAGAGAATTCCTTAGCAGGCACTTTTATGAGGATTTAATGTTAATTTTGACCTTATTTGCAATTTTAAAAATCATTCTAAGGGCTGAATCACCTCCCTGGAATTAGTTTAATTTCCTGGGAGTAAATGTCATATGTCTGGATGACTCAGTTTAAATGAACAGTAAATTAGATGACCATTAGACTAAACGTGAGATTTTCTTCTTTAGCATTTTAGAAAAATAAATTTGAATTTGCCTTTATTTTTCATGTACAGTGGTACCTCTACTTACGAACTTAATTCGTTCTGGAGGTCCATTCTTAACCTGAAACTGTTCTTAACTAGAGAACAGAACATTCTTTTGCTAATGGGGCCTCTTGCTGCTGCTGCGCCGCTGGCACACGATTTCCGTTCTCATCCTGGGGCAAAGTTCTCAACTCAAGGTAACTCTTCCACAGTGGCGTAGCGTGGGGGGTGCAGGGGGGGCCGGCCGCACCGGGCGCAACATCTGGGGGGGGCGCTCGCAGTCGCAGTGCTAAAATCCAGGGGTTAGGGGGCGCAAATTACTTGCCTTGCCCCGGGTGCTGACAACCCACGCTATGCCACTGCTCTTCCAGGTTAGCGGAGTTTGTAACCTGAAGCGTTTGTAACCTGAGTTGTTTATAACTCAAGGTATAAGCTTTAATTTCTGGCAGCAAATGAATGCAGCAGTGTCTAAAGGTCCAACATATTAATTAGAGCAGCAAAAGAGACAAATTCTGGACTCCTTTCCACGTATCACCATGCTTAGTATCAAACTGTTTCTTGATCATCCCTAGACCCTCATTATGCAAGGGGGGGTATGCTGTCACTCTACCTTATGCTCTTATGCTCATCCAGCCTAAACTACCCAAACGCAGCAAATCAGTAGGAAAAGTGGCAGGCATGCCCACCACACCCCTAGAAACTCCACTAGTGCACCCCCAACATGGCAAAACCCTAAATGCACAGAGACGGGGGGAGCCAGCCACTCAGGAGGCAGCACCACAGAAAGAGACAGCCAGGCCAGGGACCTCTAGGGGAGCCTGTGGCCTTGTCTGCTGAAGCATGAAACACACACTCCCCTTGCATTTGGGACCTTTAAGTTTAGAGAAAAGGCAAGTAAGAGGCAACATGGTAGAAGTTTATAAAACTGTGTGTGGCATGAAGAAAGTGTATAGAGAAAAGTTTTTCTTCCTCTCTCATAACACTAGAACTTGTGGATGTCCAATGAAAGTGAATGTTGAAAGATTCAGGACAGATAAGACAGCGCAGAGTTAAACTACGGAACTCTCCCCCACAAGAGGAAGCGATGGCCACCAGCTTGGATGGCTTTAAAAGAGAATCAGGCGGATTCATGGAGGACAAGAGGGCGACCAACTGCTATTGGCCACAGGGGAGGCAGCCATGCTTCTGAATACCAGTGGCTGGAAACTGCAGAAGGGGAGAGTTGCTCTTGCTTGTGGCTTTCCCTTTGGGGCAATTGGTTGGCCACTGTGAGGACAGGAGGCTGGACCAGATGGCCCCCTGGGCGGATCCAGCAGTCCTTCCAATGTTCCTATGAAAAGGTAGCAAGGGAATCACCATGTCCATGAATAGCTACAACAGTTGCTTTGGCACCCATGTTATTGCAACATACTCCTAGGAGTCCTGGGTCAAATCTCTCCAACGGGGAACATTTTGCTCCCCCACATCTGTGGAGTACTTTGGGCTTCTGACACTGTTTAATGAATACCTGAGATGGCGGTAGATTAACAGTAACTCTTCTCTTGTCTAAATACAACTTCCCAACACAACCTCATCAGACTTATTAATGCACACTTTCCTTTGTGCTTCAGTCCTTCTGTTCTGGTCTCATTTTTCATGCTAGACCACATGAGGCATTGCCCATGTAAGGCACTGTCTGTTTATTCAGGATCATATTTCATTACACAAGACATTGCTTTCCTTCCTGTAATATATGGCAACAAGAGGCAGGCTGTTGGTAACCATTTTAGGGACAAATCTTCTTGCCTAAGAGTCACGGTGACGTGGGAGCAGACTAAACTAATGCCTCCTTCCAAGCCTGACCTACTTGCCTATTAAACAGTCTTGCACTTCAAACTGTAATGAATTTAGTGGAAGTATTCCTTAAAAGTGCATTTGTGGTTCTAGTTTTCTGGTGTTACTATTGATGTGGTTGATGAGTGCCATCTACAGGTCTATTTTAAAGATAAAACTTTCAAAATGTAAAGGATCTATTTTACTTTTTTATTTTGTATTTTTATGTTGTGACGCACCCTGTGATCTTCTGATGAAGGGTGGTATACAACTTTAATAATAATAATAATAATTTATCTATTTTGTCATCTGTAATAAATGGCCTTAGCCCTATATACCTGAAGGAGTATCTCCACCCGCCTCATCCCGCCTGGACACTGAGCTCCAGCTCCAAGGGCCTTCTGACGCTTCCCTCCTTGCGAGAAGTGAGGTTGCAGGGAACCAGGCAAAGGGCCTTCTCGGTAGTGGCGCCTACCCTGTGGAATGCCCTCCCACCAGATGTCAATGACATGAGTAATTATATAACGTTTAGGAAACATCTGAAGCTTTTTAAGGTTTAATGTCCTACTATGTTTTTATATATGCTGGAACTGCCTAGAGTGGCTGGGGCAACCCAATCAGATGGGCAGGATACAGACAGACAGAAGAATGCAGGACAAAGTGGCGCATCTGTGCACGCATGTGGAGCTGTTTGCATTTCTGCACATGCGCAAAGCGCAATTTAGCGCTTCTGCGCATGTGTGAGCGGCAAACCTAGAAGTAACCTGTTCTGGGTTTGCCGTGGACATTCACCGGAACGGACGCTAGACAAGGCAGACATTCACGGAGGTATTACTGTATATATATAATTATATATTTAAAAACCATTCCCCAGTTAAGTGGGCTTCACAATTCTATACATGTTGCAACCTTATACAGTTACCTGGGAGTAAGCGCTATTGAATACAGTGAGACTTATTTCTAAGTAAACCCGTATGGTAATGATGCACTGGTGTGTACTGTTGAAATGCAATAGCAAAAGAGACTTCTCTGATGCTTGGTCAACAAGCAGAAATACTTCCCTAGAATAAAGTGTGAAAACTAGGGCTTCCTTGCATTTGTTACTCATTTGCACTGCAAAATATTTGGGTGGATGTTACTGTTCACAGGAATTAGACTTCTGTAAAAATTGCTAGCTTCTTTATTAAGAGAAGCACAGGTTTCTTCATTACTGCAGAGATCAAGTGTTGCATGCATTACCGTAGTTTCTAAAGAATTGTGTTTGTTGTGATTTTCAGGGCCAACCAGGACTTCTTGGGCAGCAGGGATTCCCAGGACCGCCTGGAGTGGGAGGTATCCCAGGACTTCCAGGGCACAAAGGATATAAAGGCGAAAGAGGCCAGCCAGGAATAACTGGACCAAAGGGAGAAGCGGTAATGATATAACTTCCATTAGGCTAACAACTGTAAAGAAAGACTGGGCTTTTTAATCATGTTTCCTTTTTCTTCTTAGGGACAAAGAGGGGTCACTGGTTTTTCTGGTGCAGATGGCATTCCCGTAAGTAGACACTCATTTAATCTACTGAAATAAGAGGGTCTTTCTGTAAATAGTTCAGACTGCTTTCAAATAATCTTTCCATTATGAAATATCTACTGCCTATTGAGTTCAGTAACATGTAAAAATAGGCCCGCTTTTCTCTAAAACAACCAGGTGGTTGCCAAACATAAATTAAAAATGCATCAAAAATACAGATAAACTAAAATGAAGGTTCTTCCAACAGCTCTTGTTTATTCACAGGCCAGAACAGAACTGAAGGGTTCAGCCAGCCTGCTTATATAGAGCTGTTATAAAACTTATATGTATATAAAAGTTATATGTATATATAAAAGGAGTATATGTTAGAAAAGTTCAGCAGTCCCAGGAACGCCTGCAACTCCATCTTGTTCTTTGGGATGGGGGCCTGCTGGATAGCACAGATCTTGGATGTTCTCGGGTAAAGGCCGGAGGCGTCGATAAGATAGCCCAGGAACTCCACCTGTGGAACGGTGATCTGGCACTTCTCCTTCTTTACCTTGAGCCCGGCCTCCCGGTCAGCACAGCGCGGAGGCACTCGAACAGCTGCTGGTGTGAGTCTGTGGACACCAAGACATCGTCAAAATACGGTACCATACCCAGAAGCCCTTGCAGGAGACGTTCCATAAGGCTTTGGAAGATGTGAGGAGCCACACTCACCCCGAACTGCAAATGGTGGCAACAGAATGCCCCTTGGTGGGTGACAATCGTCTGGGCTTCAGCGGTGGCATTGTCGACGGGCAGTTGTTGATAGACTTGGGCAAGGTCCAGCTTAACGAAGACCTTACCCTCACCCAGGGAATGCAACAGGTGTTGGACAACAGGAGCCGGGTAAGGGTGCTGCTGAAGTGCCTTGTTGATTGTGCACTTGTAATCGGCACAGATTCTCATTGACCCGTCCGGCTTGACAGGCGTGACGATGGGGGTTTCCCACTTGGTGTGGTCAACCGGCTTCAAAACTCCTTGGGCGATCAGCTTGTCCAGTTGTTCGTCCACCTTAGCCTTGAGAGCAAAAGGAACCCGGCGTGGCTTTAGCTTGATGGGGGCAACTTTTGGATCAAGGCTAAAGGAGATGGGCGTACCTGTATATTGACCCAAAGTGCCGTCAAAAACCTTGGCAAAGTCTTTGATCAGACCCTCAGTCTCTGCGTTTGAGATGCAGTTGATGCTGGTGGCTTTCAGGCCGAGGGAATCAAACCAGTCTAGCCCTAGGAGGCTTGGCCGCTGACCTTCGACCACCACCAGTCGGAGCAGGCCCAAAAAATCCTTGAAGGCGACCCGGAACTGGCCAACGCCTACCACGGGAATGTCGTTACCCTGGTAGTCTCTCAGGTGTATGCAGTGAGAGTCGAGTTGCCTTTTGGACACTCTGGGTACGAGTCTTTTGATGGTGCTCCAAGACACGATGGATAGGGCAGACGCGGTGTCGATCTCCATGTCACACAGAGCTCCTTCAATGAGCACAGTGACGTTCAGCTTGCGTCGTGTAGGCGAGTTGGTTTGGCCAATCGTGGTTCCAGATGGACAGTGGCAGTTGGTGAGAGCGAAACAGCTTTCCTTGGCAGACTGGAGTGAAGACTTGGACTTGCGACACGGTGAAGGGGGGGGGTGTTGTACGGAGCCGATCGGCAGACCTTAGTGATGTGGCCCCTTCTGGAACATTTCTGACAGATGGCATCTCTGAATCAACACTTGGCACGGGAATGGTTGCCTCCACAGCTGGCACATTCCGATTGGCCCTTGGACTTCTGTTGGAACTTCCCGCACTCCCGCTTCGTCTGGTGCACGTCATCGTCTTCACTGGAGGATGCCTCATCACTGCTGGCCTCTTCATGATGCACTGGAACTGGCTTCCTAGCAAGACGCGGGCTGCTGGCCTTGCAGATCTCCTGGGCGGAGAGTGCAGCAGCTTACGAGGCCGTGGCCTCCTCAATGCAGCATGAGGTCTGGCTTGGTAAGGAGACGTTGTTGCAGAAGGATGTCCCGTACCCCACAGACGATTTGATCCATCAGGGCATCGTCTAAGTCTCGGAACTCGCAGTGCATTGCAGCCTGTCGGAGGGTGGCGGTGTAGTTGTTAATTGACTCTGCCTGGTTCCGGTGGTAGAACACATGACGGGCAGCAATCTTGGAATGCTTTGGCACGTAGTGGTTGTGGAGCTTCTCTTGAATCGTGTCCCATGCCTGGACTGCTTGAGGCGCAACCAATGCTCGGGCTGTCTCGAACACCTTGGGCCCACAGAGGCTGAGGAATAGGCCCCGCTTACGCTCCTCTGACACTTCTGTCCGCTCGTTGGCTTGGAGGTAGCAGTCAAACTGAGCAAGGTCGGAGTCCCATGATTCAGAGGCTGGGGCAAACGGCAATAGAGGCACGAGTGAAGCCATGGTTCCGATGCCGACGTAGAGGGCGATGGATGGAACACAGTGCTCTAGCCAGAGCGGTCAGCTCTGAATTGGTTCTGTTCAGTGATTTCGCTCGGTGTTTCAGCTCAGTGATTCAGCTCCATCCTCGTCGCCAGTGTTAAGTTGTGGGTGAACATATCAGACGGCACAGCGGTTCTTCAAACAGCTCTTGTTTATTCACAGACCACAACAGAACTGAACTGAAGGGTTCAGCCAGCCTGCTTATATAGAGCTCCACTACAACGCAACTGTAACCACTTTCTGTAACTATCCAATCACTGAACGTCACTTTCAATCCCTTATTTGCATATGTGGACCTGACTAAAAACTATCTACAGTATCCCCCTTCCGGCCCAGGGTGAGAACTTCAGTACATAACAGAAATAGAATAGTAAAAGTTTATATTTTAAATATTAATTTAAAACAGTAGATTCTGTAGTAAAAGCTGACTGGATTTTTTTTAAAGTTCCATGGATCTCCACCAGTTGCACAGTCCACCCCCTGTCTCTCCTGCCTACCTGCCTAATTTCACAGAGAGAAGGTATACAAGCCATTCTACAAAATAAAAATCAATCTTTTGTGCTACAGATAGTGAATGTTTTGGAGGATATTTAAAGTGCAAATAACCTTGGGCAAATGACGAAGGCTTGTGAATCTACCTTTCACCAAATTCTGAACATGAGAAATTAATGAGGAGGCATTATAGTCAAAGTAAAACTTGGTTTGAACTTTCTAATTAACAATGTGTTGTATAAAATAATAAACAAAGAAGTTTTACTCCTATGCTCTTTTCCAGAACTACCCAGGCATGTATCCCAGAACTGGCTTCCTCCATACTGATTTCCCCTGATTTTAGAGATTCTTGACACAAAATCTCTCAAGCCCAATTTTAAGTATGGATCCAGACAGTCAAAAAGAACTTACCCATGCTATGTACCACACACCAAGCAGGTAGTTTAAACTGAATTTAAATGCACTGCACACCACTGTGCCTGTCCAAGTTGGCACTCCAGGTTTGGGGCCTACTCACACTGGATGCCTATAGAAGGCGACTTGGCTCAAAGCAGAGCCTGGATTCATGCAGTTCTTCTTGTGCACTGGTGTCACATTTGACTTTTGCCTCAGTAAGCTTCCTTTTTTAAATAGAAGAGAGGGAACTGATGATAGATTGGCATCTCTTCTTTTCACTTTTGTTTCTCCACTCTTCCCAGCCCACTGATTGTCCATGTGTCCACTTCCTTTTCCCACTGATGGCTTTTCAAGTTTTCTGGGGTATCTGGTTTAAACTACAGAGATATTTTAAAGAATTTCCCCCCACTCAGTTTTCTCATGGAGTCATTGCTTAGGGTAATGGTGAGAACATTTCAGAGCTGTATGAAGACTAGGAAGTAGAAACTAAAAACAGATGGTTGGATAAACATTCTTGTGTTTGTTCTGTCTCTGCAGGGTCATCCGGGTCAAGCAGGATCAAGGGGCAAACCAGGCCATGATGGCTGTAATGGGACCAAGGGGGACGCTGGTCAGCAGGGAGGCCAGGGACCTGGAGGCTTGCCCGGATTCTTTGTAAGTTGCTAACACTGAATGAATAAATGGAATGCAACTACATCTTAGTTAATGCAACCTTTGCAAATGTTTTGTAAACCACAGCAAAATGTACGCTGCTCCTTATCACCAGTGTCAGGAGAAGAGTAGTAGATTTTCCCTCATGGGAGGAAGCCTGGTGGAGTGTTTATGCGAATTTGTCTTGTTAGCATTATGTCTTAAAATCCTGCAAAAACTATAATTCCTCCATAGCTCTGCTTTGTGATAAATCCCAAGATCCCTAGCATTCATTTTGTACAGCGATAATTTCTAGGCTAACATGGAGCTCCCTCATCTTGTGTAGTCACAAATCATGGACCACCAAAACCATGCATTCACTTTGCCATGGGAGGCAGTGTGAGGGAGCCTCACCCCCTCTAGGTCCCACCTCTTCTCCAAGCTACACTCCTTCTCCACACCTTGCTTGAGTGCCATGTGGGGCACCCCCACACAGGGGGCAATTTGATTTTATGGGGGGCAATTTGGAAGATTGTTTAGACCAAGTTAATGACCTTTTAATTCTCCTAGCACACCAGGCCTACATGTGAATAGGGGTTCACTTTTTGAATAATAAGAATTATATGTCACGGGGGGGGCACGAGGGTTTTAGAGATGCTTAGGTGGGGCATGGCCAAAAAAAGGTTGTGAACCACTGCTTTACTGGTTATGCCTCACTGGAATGTGCCCTTGTATGTGATGGTGCCTGTTCCTTGACGTGTGAAAAAGAAACACCTGAGTTTGGGTGGCTACTGTGCAAAGGTAGCAGTCCCATTATGTGTGGTGTGGAGAAAGTGGGTGGAGACACATTTTCTATCTCTTTTAAACAGCTGTTTCTAACTTTTTAACTGATAATTTCATAATTCCATTCTTTTTTGTAAACTGCTTTGAGGGTTTTTTTTTTGTTTTTTTGTTTTGCTTACAGTCAAATGGAGTTTGTGTGTATCATTTTTTGGTGGGGGGACCTCTCACATAATACTGGAACCTAGGACCATTGGAAAATTCAGAACAGAAAAAAAGAGATTAAACTATGGAGGTTGCTGCCACAGGATATAGTATTGGCCACCAAGCTGGCTTAAAAAGGGATCGGACAAGTTCATGTAGACTAAGGCTATCAATTCCTACTAGCCATGTTGGTTATGATTACTGCTGAAGGCAGTGTGCCTTTGAATACCAGTTCACGTGTGAAGTTCTTCATGTACATTGTTGTTTCAGACCTGGTGTGCTAGGAGAATTAATTACTATCTTCCATTGTTCAGTTCTTTGCTGTGTTTATCTGGATGGTACAAGGTCACATTCCATTCCTTCCGCTGTTCACCAACTAGCAAATGGGCTGCAGCCATAAATGACTCACAGAGTACATGTCCAGTCTCTGCCATTAAAATTCCACTCTGGAGTTCTTCCTTGGCACACAGTTAAATACAAGATCTTTTATCAAACCCAGCCTCTTGCCAGATCCGTTCAGCAGCTGTTCATTCTTCTTGCTCTGCATTGCTCCCTCACATTCCTGGCCCAATCCAAAGATAATTTTAAATAGAGTCCATTCAACCTTGGTCGAGGGCGGAGGGCATAATAAAACCTTGTTAAATTCCTTGTTGAGCATAAATCAAAAGTTTCCCTCCTCTTTTCCATGGTAACAGGCAGAATAACATAGCTGTGGCTACACACATCTCTTTCATTTTACGCGGAGGACAAGAAAAGGACCACCTTTTCCTCCCCTTTCCTTTCTTGGCTGTTGTGAGGATTTTCAAACTTTAGAAAAAACATTCGATACCTTCAAAGAGCCAGGCCCAGTCCTTTTGGCAGCTAATTGATTGCAGCCCATTATCATATGTCAATCCAGGAGCACCTCTTGATTAAACGCTAGTATACCAGATTAAGGATGAACCAACCCAAATCATGCCAGAGACAAAAGCTCGTCCACATCAGGGACACACTCCCAGGTCGCACTCCCTTTCAAGTTGGCAGACACCGGCTTGAGCAGCACAGCGGGGCGCAGTGAGCTCCCCAGACCCCAGTGGGGAACATGGTCAGGATTTTCGCCTCATAAATCTTGGCTTTCCCCTGCCTGAACCTCACCTGCAGCGGGGAGTGAACACCTTTGACTCGTGATGAAGCAGGAAATTGAACAAAGGTGCCTTCTTGATCTCAATTGGCAGGGAGTTCCATATTGCAGGTGCTGCCACACTAAACGATCAAGTTCTTACAAATGCGGAACGGGTATTATGTGGCATGTGTAGTAGTCCCAATATGGGCCACAGATCCTATAGTTTGCAACTTACCTTCATTTAAATTTACAACACTACCTTCTGTTGGCTTGAGATAGGGTTTAGGAAGGCTTTTACTCCATACCCATGTTGGAAAGCACATTTTTTCAATGGATTCCTAGATCGGAAGAGGAATGGTAGTGCTTACATATGGATACACATAGATTTACTGAAACAACTCCATGAAACCCTTGTGCTGTTAGTGATCATGGGCAGAGAGCTAAATACTTGTTTTCAACCACTGTAGGGAATCCAAGGACCCAAAGGTCAGAAGGGAGAGCCCTTTGTTTTTACTCCGGAATTAGCCGTGCAGTTCAGGGTAAGTTTGCGCTACTGTTAAGAACTTAAAAGGATGTTGTGCAAAGTTAGCACGTTTTCTGGTACCGTGGTTTTTTGGTTACCATGTTTTACTCTACCTCCTTTCAAATGTTTTGAGAGTCTCAGCTCTTCCTGAATATGTGAGAAGTTTGAAACCTTCCAGTTATGTTCTGAAGCCAAATTTTCAGGAGGAAGGCTTTTTTATCATGTTCCCAAATGTAGACTGTCAACTGAAAATCTTGCATCTCATTTTTCAGTGTATATCTGTAGAAATAGATTTTATCCAATGCAAGTAAAATATCATCCTATGCAAGTTCTGTAACTTCTTTCAAGTGAATATATTGAAACAAATCATATACTGTATAGACATAGGTATTATGTTTTATAGGAAATAAGTATTTGCATATTAGTTGTTAAATGTTTTGTTTCTGTTATAAATATGAATTGAAGACATTGTGATACTGACAAAATTTACTTTTCTAATTACTTTTATCTTTTGCATTTTGCAAATAATCACAAAGTTCTGTAAATAATGTATATGTACCTTTTTATTTCAATGTAGTAGAAATTGCTGTTTATGTTAGACTTGCATTTACTATCTAAGATTTCTTTCTCTAGGGAGACACTGGTGACCCAGGTTTGAGGGGCTTCCCGGTAAGTACTAAGGTGATAAATAACAATTTTTTTAAGAGTGACTTTATGATAAACTATTAAGGAACAGTTTGATTTTAAAAACAAGCAATTATCTTCCTGTCTAGGGACCTCAGGGTGCTCCTGGTGCAGTGGGTATATTTGGTCCAGTTGGAAACACAGGTCTACCTGTAAGTATAATGAAATGCATAAATTATAATTCATCAGCTGCCCTGGGGAATGGTTACACGAATGCAGATAGCAGTGTGGTATCCTGATGACTGCACATGGGCAAATCTCAGAACTCCTCAAGTTAGAATTAATGCTTTTTAATTAGTATTAAAACATGAAAGGACACTGGAGTGCTGAAACAGTTATTAAAACATTTAGATACTAGGTACATTTTAAAAGCTGTATGTGAAATACATATATTTACATGAAGCGAGCACTCCCCTAAAGGGATCCCTTACTGTCTAACTTCTGTTTTCAGGGACCTCCAGGGCCACCAGGATCTCCAGGACTTCAGGTAAGTCTTTTTCTGATGATTGGGACCATCTTGGGTCCACAGAACATGATCCAAAGGTCTGTTGCAAATGCAAATTTGCTATAGAAGCTCCTTTGGTCAGTTGAGGAGTTTAAGCCATAAAGATAAAGTGGAATACCACAATTCTGGGTGGCAGAATGGGTTACTTTACTTGACCTAGGCTGCTTCTTTGGAGATAAGTTTAAATGCAATTCAGAGAACAGTGAAGCAATAAGGGCTTCCTTCAACTGCTCAATCAATGAGGCTGGAAAGTTTTGAGAAACGGGAGGTGGAGCATCTGGAGTGGCTGGAGAGGGGTCATGATGCTCTTGTCTCTGATCCTCAGAAAAAACGAAACATTCTGGCTCAGAATCAGATAAAGCATCAATCTGCGCCTCACCCGCAGATGGTGGTATAGTCTTAGCATTCGACTGAGTCGAAGCACTTTTAGGAGCAGAGGCCTGCTCTGTATTGCGAGCCTGGGACTGAGGTAAAATTATGGAAGAAAGGCGCTGGGGGAGCAGTCTTAGCACATCCCTCAGCTTTAGAGGACACTTTAAGTGTTTCAGTTTTTGCTTTGCTTTTTCAGAGGCGGGTCGCTTAAGCCACAAGTGTTCTCCATGGCTGCCATTAAGACAGCAAAGAGGTGCGCACACACAAAAGCACACAGATAGCCTCTGATTTTCACCAAATAAACACTCAACTCCATTTGCCACACTGTGGACTGGGAGGAGGATTATAGAAATTCAGCCCCAGAGGTCTCCATTCGCCACTTCATGGACCAGGAGAAAAGGCAGGCAAAAACCTCACACCAAACTACACACTCTGTTCGCCACTCCGTGAACCGGATGTGGGGGGAAACAGAAGCCACACACACACTCCTTGTCACAGCTGCCAACCAGGAGGATGAGGACGAGGGGTGGGCCCTCTGTCGCCGCCAAAACGAACCAGGAGGCAGGCAGGCAGGACTCAGTATCAAAAGCCAATAGAAGCAGGCAGGCAGTGACATAAGAGGAACGCTCACTCCATTGTTAGTGTAAAAACAGTGAACCAGGAGGAGGTGGCCAAGCCGTTTTAAAATTAGGGCAGGAGAATGCAAATGCCACACCAACAGCCACACAAGTAGCACACAACCACACACACACCGAAGCGGAATAAATAATTCTTGAAAAAATATCAATATAAGTAAACAACTAAGGAATAAAAGAAGGGTGGCAAATAAGCGGAACAACCAAACATAAAGAGCAACGGAAAGGGCCCCCCCTCTTTTGGTGGAAAACACAATGCATGGACAAAGAATGTACAGTAAAACTAAAACAATGATATGGGAAATCTAAAGGGAAAAGGGGGAGTTCAGAAACTAGTAACAACTTAGCTGAGTCGGGAGAGCCGGGAGGAATGTATTGTCTGCGCCTAGACAGGAGGAAAAACTGAGGGAGTCCAGCCTACTTCTCATAAGTCTTTGCTCTTGTCTAGTGTGAACATGGTGAACACCCATTCCATTGGATACGACTCCCCATGAACTAAAATAATAATAAAGTTATTCATTGTAGGATGTACATGATTTGAATAGAAAAGGTTTCTAGTCTAACTAGGCTAGAGAAGGACAAGGCAGTCCTGCTTGTTCCTTTTCGCTCTCTGAAGATGGACTTCCGGGGAGGAAGCTCCATCAAGGCTCCATTGATTGAGATAATTAGGTGGTGATTAACAGTAGCTACTGCTGGCCACAACGCGGAAAAACTGTCTGCGGACAAAAGTCGTCTCCCTCGGCCAGTGAAGCAAGATGAGCGCCGCAACCCCAGAGTCATTTGCGACTTAACTGTCAGGGGTCCTTTACCTTTAACAATAGCTACTGCCTATCATGGGACGCGGGTGGCGCTGTGGGTTAAACCACAGAGCCTAGGGCTTGCCGATCAGAAGGTCGGCGGTTCAAATCCCCACGAAGGGGTGAGCTCCTATTGCTCAGTCCCTGCTCCTGCCAACCTAACAGTTCAAAAGCACGTCAAAGTGCAAGTAGATAAATAGGTACCGCTCCGGTGGGAAGGTAAACGGCGTTTCCGTGCGCTACTCTGGTTCACCAGAAGCGGCTTAATCATGCTGGCCACATGACTCGGAAGCTGTCGGCCAATAAAGCGAGATGAGTGCCACAACCCCAGAGTCGGCCATGACTGGACCTAATGGTCAGGGGTCCCTTTACCTTTACTGCCTATCATATTATCTCTGAGGGACAAAGATAAAATGAATTAACTTCCAATGCTCTGGAAGGGCTGCTTTCCCTGTGTGGGACTGCAAAATCTTCAAGGAACCTCGACAGGTGAGTGACCAGGGAGCAGAAGAACCACAATATTGTCCAAACACAACTTAATAGCCCTTGGGGTCAGTCCTTAGGGCAAAGATCAGCTCAACCTGCCTCTCTACAATGATATCTGGAACGCCTATAAATTACTACTGATACTATCTGATCCAACGGCTGGCTTAAGAGGAGACACCACCAAGGGGCTTAAATCAAAGCAAAATAAAAGGCGTGTTTGAGGGACTTCCGGGTTAGCGCCACCGGCAATGGCAGGCTTCCTCTGATATGGAGGAACCCGCTCTGTGAAAATTATGGTCTGACCGTCACGGCGAGGCGGAGACCCATCAAAACCACAGGCGGGAGAAGCCTTTGGATCTGGGATTCGGCTGGCACCTTTTGCACCTCCCCTACTCGCGGGGAAACCCGATTTCGGGGATCCGGAGCAACGTGGGGTGAGCGGCGCGGTGCTTCGAATCGATTGCTCTTTTCACGGAGTGAAGCCGCATTGCTGTTGTCGGAGAGCGTTAACTTTTTTCCTGTGGACAAATTGGACTCTAAACAAGTACCCGTGAGTAGAACGGAAAATTGGATTATTAAACTTCGTAATTTGGCACCGGAGCGGGAAGGTCTAAACAGGAAGTCCGCCTTTCCGCTTTTGTAAATAGTTTGAAGCAAAGATATTACAAGCTAAAGTCTGGAAAGCTATTTGCAAAGTACTAAATTTCCATCGATTAAAGTTACAAAACCCCCCTTGGAAGCAGGAGAAGAGGGGGGAAATTTTTAAACTGTTCAAGCCTGCAGGGGAGGGAGTAAAGAAAGATCAATTTCTGTCGTCTTGAACATGGGAACGAGCTGTCAAAGATAGACGTTTTGGGAAAGTTCATTGACTGTAAATAACAACGTATGTTGCAGATAGTCAAATAAGAGAAACATAATGACTTCAATGTTTCCTTTTGCACTAAAAAGGAACAAAGACTTGGAAAACGAAAGCAATTTTGTTGCCGAAATTGTTTCCTCTAGAGGGAGCTTTTGAACTGTTGTTGGAGTGGACTTGGGGAACTCTACAGCTGTAGAGATAAGAGATTGTGAGAAACAGGCTTTGACCTTGAGAATGTTGACACAGGAAGTCTTAGTGTCTGCTTTGTGCAGGACAAGTGCTTTGTTGGAGCAGCTTCATGCGAAGACTACTGCAACTGTTAATTTTGGTCAAATAGTGAACATTTATATAGAACCTGCTCAAGAATTGACCCAGGAATCTGCCCTGACAGGGCAAGTTGTGGTGAAGATAAAGGAGGAGGTTATTGTTGAACCTCAAGTAATACAAGTTGAGAGAGATGCGGTCCTGCAAGAACATAAGCTGTCGTTTCTGATGACTGAATCTGGAGTGAGTCAGACTTGGAGAGATGGAGTCCTGTCGGGACTGGAGATGGCAAGTTGGTCAGATCCTCCTATGCAGGGATGTTTTGACCTTTGGGACATGGTTTTCGGCCCGGAGGAGATTGGAGTGGTCGAGGCCCTCAATTTTGGAGGGGCATTAAAGTATGCTCTGGAATATTTTTTGGATTTTAGGGTTAACCACGGAGAACGGGCTGACCGGTCGAGAAGGGGTAAAGACATTCTTAGGCTGCTCTCCCGAGATCTACCCCTCAGAGACAAAGGAAGGAAATTAAGAATAAGACCAGCAGAAGACAAAGTAAAGTGTAGGTACAATTATGAAGAAGATCTGCAGAAGGGCTATGGAAAAGAGTTAAGAGCCTCAGACATAAGATCACCAGGTTGATGGACTAGATGGAACAGACAGAAAGGACTGACAGAACTCGGGACCGGGAAGAAGAGACGGTGGATGAAGTTTGGCAGAAATTTTAAAAATTCATCTAGAGAAGTATTGTAAAATTAATGACTGTTAGGGAAATCCTGGAATGAAACTATTAGGCTTTAGTAGAAATGTTATAAGGAGTTATGTATAAATAATTTTTTTAAGTTCTAGGGTTTTTTCTTTTCATGGTAAGATAAGGCCAAAATAAATTAAGACAATTAAAGGACAGAACATAGTGAAAGATGGAAAGGATTTGCTGAGGTAATTAATAATTAGAATACAAAAGAGGGAGGTGTAAGGAGGTCGAGGAAATAAGTTAATGAAGATAAGGATATGGAAATATTGGACTTGTTTTTAAATTTATTTTTCTGTTCTTGTTTTTGATTTTGGTGTATTGTATGTTTGGTATTTTTTATTCTTATTCTCTTTTTACTGATTTGTATTGTTAATTCTGTTTTTTTTGCTTTTTTGTTTTTCTTCTTTTTTTCTTGTAACTTGAAATTTCCAATAAATATTACTTTAAAAAAAAAAAAAGGTGTGTTTGAAATAGTGTACTGAAGAAAGTTTGTAAATAGTTAAGGGATTCTCCAACTCTTAGAAATTTTCATCTTAATTCATTCTGCTCTTAATCCTCTGCTTCACTGATGAACGTGCTGCTTGTAATGTGAAACTACATGGCTGCTCACTGGGAAAGTGAAATGTTTGGAATGTAACTTCCTGATAAGCAAAGACTGTGTGAATTTCAGAGTAGGCACTCAGTATGGTGAAAATACTGAAAAACACCTTCTGATTGTTAGTGTCATACAGCAATTACTGAATGAGCAATAGAAGAACTAAGAGTGGAGATGCATAAAATGAGAAATAGAAATTGATTGGACAAAGCTGAGGCTGGAGAAGATAAGTAGCCTTTGGGAAAGAACACTGATGGATGTTTGCCAGAGCATAGGGGATAAAATCAAACCCTGAGGAACCGCACATTGAAGGTTCCACAGGGCTGAAGAACACTCCCCAAGCTTAACCCTCTGGAAATGTCCAACCAAGTAGGACCGGAAACACTGCAAAGTAGTGCTACCCACCCCAACTCGGACATCCACTCCAGAAGGATACTATGGTCAATAGTATTGAAAGCCGCTGAGAGGTCAAGGAGAATTAACAGGCATACGTTTCCCTTGTTTCTCTCCCCACAGAAGTCATCACACAAAGCGACTGAAGCAATTTCTGTTCCAAAACTTAGAAAATCAGTTCCAACAGTAAGATTGTTGTATAGAAATAATTATTTGCCCCGATGACTGAGGTTTTGGGTAGCCAGGCATCTGGTACGCAGGCTGAGACCCTCCCTTACCACAGTCTCCCCAGAATGGTGCATGCTGTAGTTATCTCCCGCTTGGACAACTGCAATGTGCTCTACGTGGGGCTACCTTTGAAGGTGATCCAGAAACTACAACTAATCCAGAATGTGGCAGCTAGACTGGTGAGTGGGTGAGGTCCTGTAAGACCTACATTGGCTCCCAGTAAGTTTCTGAGCACAATTTAAAGTGTTGGTGCTGACCTTTAAAGCCCTAAATGGCCTTGGCCCAGTATATCTGAAGGAGCGTCTCCACCCCCATCGTTTTGCCTGGACACTGAGGTCCAGCTATGAGGGTTTTCTGGTCTTCTCACTGAGAGAAGCGAAGTTACAGGGAACCAGGCAGATGGCGCCCTCCCTGTGGAACGCTCTCCCATCAGATGTCAAAGCCATAAACAACTACCTGACGTTTAGAAGACATCTGAAGGCAGCCCTGGGAAGTTTTTTTATGACTGATGTTTTAATGTATTTTTAATCTTTGTTGGAAGCTGCCCAGAGTTGCTGAGGAAACCCAGCCAGATGGCTGTGGTATAGATAATAAATTATTACTATTATTATTAAGCATGTATTGACTATTCTACTTCTTAATCAGAATAGATTTAAGAGATACTATAGAAAATGCCAGTCGCAACTGAGAGTTTATAGCCTAAATGTCATAGAATTATTTTAATCGTTGGTAAAGCAGTTAAACAGAGAGAGAAACGATTTCCAGATCACCATTTGGGCAAGTACTTCATATGCCAGAAAAACACCCGTTTAATAATCATTACTTGTCATTTCAGGGCAACAGAGGCCTTGGCTTTTATGGAGAAAAGGGTGACAAGGTAAATGGAATATTCTAATTAGTTTGCATTTCTATCAGAATATGATGAATACAGTTTTGAGTGATAATTCTTTGACTTGTGCCAGAAGCACAGCTGTTAGCAGTTAGAGAATTTGTGGTGCTTGCCCAGTGGCCTCTGAAAAAACATACAGGAAGCATGAAATTGATGGCCCTTGCCTGTTTGTCTTCAGTAGCTGGTTATCATGTATGTATATATGATGTTTCTGAACATGGAATTTCTATTTAGCTTCAAAAGATGTATTCTATAATAATTTGTCTAGTCTTTCTTTAAAACCATCCAAGTGACTGCCCATCATGATATTTTGCACTAGGGAATTCTACCAATTAGTGTAAAATTTTAAAGAGAAGACTTTCTCTCATTATTCCTGAATATACACAGTTGGTTAGAGCATGGTGCTGAAATCGCCAAGGTTTGCCAGTTCAGTCCCCTTAGGGATAGCTTGCAGGGGGTTGGATGAGATCTTCAGGGTCCCTTCCAATTCTATGATTCTGTGATTTTATCTGCTGCCTTGCGGGATATCTTCAGGAAAAGAAAAGGCTAAGGAGTAAACACTACACAGATCCGGAACGGGGTCCCTAAGATGATTGGATGGCACCTTGTACACCTCCTTCCAGCACCTCTTGCAGACAATCTGGTGCCAAACGCCTTGCTCTGCTTTCCTGTGGACCCCATCCGGGAGGCTGAGAAGAGGGTCTTGTCATCTGGGCAGCCCAGAACCTCCAGACACACTGCCCAGGCTTGTGCTCCGGGGAGGTCACTTCAGTGCTGCTAACATAGCAAAAAGAATATGGGAGGCAGCAGTTAGAATTATTGGTCTCTGCAGCCCTAGCAGGCATCCTGAATCTCCATTGGTTTGACTTCACCCCCGGAGGTGCACTCCATTGTCTTTTGAGACAGATGGATGCCAGCAACAAGAATTCAGACTAACAGGATGAGCATGTAAGAACAAGCTAGTACTGTGAGACATGGAGAAAAATCTCTGTCCACACCATGCATAATTCTATAATTATTCATGATGTCCTCATAGTCATGTTTTCTAAAATCATTTAACTTGCTCATAGGGAAGAGATACAGGGGCTTTTGGATTCTGAACTTCAGTCACCCACAGTCTGCAAGGGCAATGGTCAGGGGTGATAGGTGTTGTAGCATAAACGAACAAATATAGAAACAGCATGTAATATATTAAGCTAAATTTATCTATACCATCAGCCAAAATATCAATCTACAATAAAGAACATTGGAGATCCTAAAATAATAGGGCAGTGCATATATATAAAATGCAATATCAAAAGGAGAAATATGTTAGACCTCAAAGGATCTTCTTTAGCAGGAAATTGCATGATGATTTAAAAGCCACACCCAAAGTGAAACCCCAGGAAACAAGCAAACAAAAGTAACATTTATAGTACTTGAAGAGTTATAACGCAATTCTAGTTTTGTCACATGGAATCCTTCCTGAGATGAGGAGGCCAAAATTCATTTGTTGTCCTTAGCACTTTGGTATATTTATAGCAGCAGATCCTCCAGCTTTTCAGATTTGAAATAACTATAACATATGACTGTTCTCTTTATGGTGTTCATTCATAAACTGTGTTATTTTTACTGTTGTTAGCAGCTCTGAGCCCGGCTTCGGCTGGGGAGGGTGGGATATAAATAAATATTATTAATATTATTATTATTATTATGGTGTAGTTCAAAAAATGTACTACCACTTTTAAACCTTTATTTTACTTGTTGTTGACTATATTATTGTGGCTTTTCTGCAGGGTGATATTGGGCCCCCTGGTCTACCTGGGCGTCCATCAACAGGAGAGTTTGTCACTTCAACAGATGTAATTTCAAGTGAATATAAGGTAATAAGAAAACTTACGGAAAATTACTCCCAGTTATTCATTTCATAGAGTACAGAAACTAGCAAAGCATGTTTCCTGAGTGCTCTTATTCATCAAAATAGCAGGTGAATATTATCCTGTGGCCATATCTCATATGCTGTAAATGAAATAAAAGAATAATCTGGCTAGATTTCCTTCCCAAACATATTTTTAAATGAAACCCTAATCTTAAGAATTTAATATTTTTGTATTTTCTATTGTGATTAAATAATCACAGAATCATTCCAGAAATATTCTGTATCTTGTACAGCCAAGATCTCTCCAATGTTGGTACAAGGTTTTACTCCAGAAATTTTGCTAGTTAAAATACATGTCAAGAAATGACTGACCAAAGATCTATGTTCTGACCTTATAGTGCTTTAAACAAAAAACAAAGAAACAACCCTGCAACCAGACTGAATCATGACTCCCCCTTTCCTTGCTTTAGCTGTGTGGGTGCTTTGTCCTTTAACTATGCATAGGGTCTTTTTCCATGGTTCTCAGCAACAAAGTTTCTTCTTACATGTCCTAAGTCAGGGATGGGCAAAATATAGGAGACCGAGTGCCCAAACTGCAACTCAAAACCCACTTATTTATCAATTGCCAACACGGCAGTTTAACCTGTATATCTCATTTTTTTCTGTATGTTTCACGTTTCTTCTTTATGACTGCTGTTGTAATAAATAATCCTTCATGAAAGTTATTGCATTGCATTCTTCATTAAATTATCTTTCCGTTGATATATAATTTTATGGTATAACTCAGTGCTTTTTTTTCTAAAAAGAATGTTTAGGGGTACTCTCATTTTGACTCAAGAAAATCACCACCAGGGGAAAATACAGCTCAAATCGGGGGAAATAAATAGAGTGAATTTCTTCTCCCTTTAAATTCACAAAATGTTTAGGGGTATGCATCCCTCTGCATCCCTACAGAAAAAAGCACTGGTATTACTCCAAATCAAAATGGTGTTATGAGCCATCAAACATTTTTTCCAAGAGGTTCCACAATTTTGGCCACTAGTGTACACTGGAAGACTGCACTAAGAGCCACCCTCTCCCAATTTTTAATATGAGATAATAATGATTGCCTGTGTGTGCACATACAAATAAATAAATAAATATAAATAAATAAATAAACCCAACCAGATGGGCAGGGCATAAATATATTATTATTATTATTATTATTATTATTATTATTATTATTATTATTATTATTATATTTTATTATTTCTTCGGCTGCCGTTTGATCACAGCCTCCACGGAATGAATTTCTCTGTTGGCTTCTGCGGGAAAGCCCAGTGAACATGTAAACTCAGCAGCCCCTTCTTAGGTTGCCATCTTTATATGCTTACTGACCTGGGAGTTAAGTCCTGCTGAACTTAAGGAGGTTTACTCCCGAGTAGGAAAAACAGACTAGTGGGAGGCCCTGGCGCATTAAAAGTCAATGCCTGCTCAGCCCCTTGATGCTCGCCAGGCCCTGGTGCTGCAGGCTTTGGACAGCGCACACGAGCCCTCCTCTCCTCACCCCCCCCCACCCCCGCAGGGAAGCTACGGCCCTGCTGGGACAACAGTGCGCATGCCCACAGAGAGGGCTCTGAGTGCCCTCTCTGGCACACATGCCATAGGTTCACCACCACTGGATTAGGATCTGACAGTACATCTCCAAGCAATTCGAAGTAGACAATAAAGGTTTTTTATCAGTCAACAACACAATGATTCTCCACCTCCCCATGTTATAGTGCAGAAATGAAAAAAAGCTGGCTGGGGTGTGAGGTGATAACAAGGGATGGATTTCTTTTCTGGAAGGACTGTAAGTAACATTCAGTTCTTAAACTCAGCAAATTAGTGGACTCAGAATTCCTGGCTCTGATTCCTGGTAGATCTCAGGGTTCTGATAAAAAACAAAGCAGATTCCACATGTCTGCTCTAAAGCTGCATGACATGCAGCCAGAGAGAGAGTTTTGTGCCTTCGCATCTGAGTGATGAATTTTGACCAGGATTTACATGCAGTTGTGGGTGTGTTTGGGTACAGAATTCATTTGAGTCCTATGCTCCTTTGTTACACCGTGGGTGGAGTAGGAAGAGACGGAGGCAATGTTTTGCTTTCCATTAGGTTCAACAAGATTCTTTTATTTTATAATACCTTCTCTCCTCATGTAATGTAATGCCAGTGTTTGGCTCTGCATGCAAGGATTCAAACTGGGTACTGTCTGTTCCTAGTACTGATCCATTTTGGCTCCTCTGCTGGTGGCATTGCATACTGACATTATACCAGCACTGGGAACACACTGTCAGTGTATCAAAGATGCACTGCCACAGGTTACTTGCATCCAAATATTCTATCCAGTGTAAATTTAGCCTAGGACAGAACTCTAAATTTGATTTTTGAATAATACAAATGTCTTGGTCAAGCAGTAACTGTTCTTTTTTATATATTGTTAGGGTGAGAAAGGAATAAAAGGAATTAGGGGAGAAGCTGGAATTCCGGTAAGTACACAGAAAGAAATGCAGCACAATTATACTCCTGTGTTCAATATAATCAGTAGTATGTCAATGGGAAAGAGCCAAGGCACCATACGCCTTACTTTGATTCATCCATTTTGTTTCTCCCTTTTGAAATGGATTGGTTATGATCACCAGGTTGTACACTGTTTTCATTTTGGGAGAAGACAGGAACAAAGTCGGTGTCAAGCAGTTCTGGCTTCTCTCTGCCACCCAGTAGCATTTCTCCATCTTCTCCACACGGAGGAACTATTACTTCTTTGTTCTTCCTCCCGCTTTGAATATAGCCGAATAAACCTTTAGAAATTATTTTTAACCTCTCTTGCAAGCCTGAGCTCCTTCTGAGCTTTGGCCTGCCTGCCTGCCTTCTCCCTGCAATCACATTTCTTAAAGTCAGAGTGCATGTCCGACTACGCTCAGCTTTCCCTTTCCTTTGTATAATGTATCCCAATAGGAGGTGGCCCCCTCATCCTCTCAGGTAAACTCAGGCACACTGTCACCTGCACACAGGCCCCCTCATCTGCTGATTTATGCAGATCAGCTGATCTGGGACAGGGCCAGTCCACCCATCAGGAAAGGTGAGGCTGCTGGATCCACAGGGGCATCACCCGCTGCAGCCGCCACAGTAGTAGCAATGACTGTGGTGCAATCCTTGGAGGCTGGATCTGCCACTGCCTCAGTGCCCCCCCCCCCGTGCCACCTCTACAGTGGCCTCATGGCAAATAGGAGGGGCTGCCCTCTGAGGTCTCCTGGGGTCTGCATACATCCAGTGTGATTAAGAGGGGGCCTCGTCTCCCCCCCCCAAAACAATCACCTTTGATTCCCACTTCAGCTGTCGAATAAGGTTGATTTTATTCCCCTCTTGTTTCTGATGTAGATCTTTATTGCCCACTTGTTCCTGATGTGGATCTTAACTCGCCCCTTTTTTGCTGGTGGGGGTGGCAGCACCATTTTGTGGTTTCCCTCAAGTGCCAAAGCATCTTGGGCCAGCTCTGAGTTTTATCAAAGGATTTATGTGATTAGGAGGAGAGGGCAGATGGCACCCAGATTAGCAAAGTGGGCTCTGTGCATTCCACCACTGTGGTTACTGAAATGATGTTGGTTTTAACCTTTTGCTGACACCTCCAAAATCAGTGGGGTCTTTGTGGGACATAAAAAGTTTAGGCAGGAATGGATGAGGCCTCCACCTGATCCACCTTTCTCTTACAATGAAATTGTCAACCTGTTGCAGTACAGTATTGCCTTCATTGTTCTCCCATGCATGTTCAGACCTGAGTTGCAGCCATTTTTATAATAAAATGCAATTACAGCACCAGGTGAAACATGATTGAGACTTTTAAGGGCTCTGGTGTCTGTTATTAAATATGTTCTGTTCTTTCATTCAACTAATTTTATTACTTGTTGGATATACATTGGTGGTTTGTGATTAATAGCCTCTTAGTTGCCCCTTCATTAGTTCATTTTGTTTGCCATAGCATTCGTTTCTGTTCCTACATGAGGAGATTTTAATTGCGGTTTCCTCCATTATTTATGGAGCTATTTCACTGTTAAAAATTATTAAAGTAGAGGAGGATCTATTTCATAAAGGGAAAGGGAAAGCATGTGGGATCCTCATTATCTTGATACACTACTGTACCGGATCCCACCACTAACTCCCAATTAATACGTAGCAGATTCACCCCTCTAACTGCCCCCAATTAAATATAGCAGACCCTCAGTCAAATCCTCTCCTCATCCCTTTCTCCCATCCCAACCAAGCCCTGTCCAACTTCTTCCTCTGAAACAGCGCCTGTTATTTTCCCTCTGAAAGTGCTGCTCCGCCCCTCCCCTCTGGCAGCCAATCCGAGAGAGGCTCTTGCCCTCTGCTGGAATTTTGAGGCGCTTTATCACCCATCACAACTTCCTATCTCTATGCAAAGTTATTCCTGCTTGGCTCAGTTGTAATATAAGCAGGACTGGAGAAAACTGCTTTAAAGCAGCAGCAGACAGCAAAGCTCACTGGGGAGGCTTCCCTCTCACCCACTTTTTTGTTGTAAAAGGGAGGCCTGTGCTTTAAATGTGAACAGGAGAAACATACGCTTTAGAGAGTATGTTTGGCCCATACTTGTTCATGGAAATGCTCTCTCTGCTATTGTCAAGATCCTCTCCAGGCAATTTGATTGTTGGCATTCATCTGTCTTGAGAGACAATGGAGTATGACTTCTGGGGTGAAGTCAAACCACTGCATTCGTAGTACAAGCCTGGCCTGTATGTCTGGAGGTCCTGGGCGGCCCAGACAACAGGACCCATCTCTCAGCCTCACCAATGGGGTCCAAAGGAAAGCAGAGCTATATGTTTGGCTGCAGGAGTTGCCAGAAGGAGCAATGCGTACAATTTGATTATCGTGCTAAATCTAATTGTGATGTTAAATCAGAGCAAATAGTTCTTTCTTTCTTTGTTAGGGTCATCATGCACTTTCAGCAGAAAAGGGAGAGGAAGGAATAACAGGCTTTACAGGACAAAGAGTAAGTATCTGGTCAAAATAAGGAGCAAATTGTTTGCCATTCTCAATATGATATTTTCCCTGTCATTCTACCAGACCATCAGAGACTGTCACAATTAAATGTTACATTTTGGGTGGTGTGGATTTAGAAAATGCATCCAGTCAAATTTGGTTTTGGGTGATACTGTTGGTTCTGGGTTTTTACCGTATTTGGCATCAGAAACGAATTCCCCCCATGCTGGGATAGCATGAGACCCTTAGTCTAAGGCTTGCGAGTTCAAATAATGGGGTAGAAATTAATTGTTGTTGTTGTTGTTGTTGTTAAAGCCCCCCGTTAGTACCCTGGATTGCAGAGGGTTGGACTAGATGGCTCTTGTGGTTCTTTCTAACTCTACAAGGTGGCTTCCTCACTATTGACTTTCAGGGGAAATAGAAAAAACATTCCTGTTCACCAGGGCATTTGATGACTGGTAATTACACAACAAATGTGAAATTAGTAACTATGAGGACATGTATTTGTTTGTATATGTTTTTTAGTTCTAACTTATTTTTAAATGGTTTTATATGATTTTGTTTTAGATTGTTCTGCTTTAACATTTTGATAGTTACTACACTGGGGATGCGGGTGGCGCTGTGGGTTAAACCACAGAGCCTAGGACTTGCCAATCAGAAGGTCGGCGGTTCGAATCCCCACGACGGGGTGAGCTCCCGTTGCTTGGTCCCAGCTCCTGCCAACCTAGCAGTTCGAAAGCACCTCAAAGTGCAAGTAGATAAATAGGTACCGCTCCGGCGGGAAGGTAAACGGCATTTCCGTGTGCTGCTCTGGTTCGCCAGAAGCGGCTTAGTCATGCTGGCCACATGACCTGGAAGCTGTACGCCGGCTCCCTTGGCCAATAAAGCAAGATGAGCGCTGCAACCCCAGAGTCGGCCACAACTGGACCTAATGGTCAGGGGTCCCTTTACCTTTACTACCCTGGGCTCCTGTGGGAGGAAGGACAGGAAAACAAACAAACAAACAAACAAACAAACAAATAACCAACCATGATTTCATAGGGTTTGCCGGGAATCAACGGTCTCACTGGAACAGAAGGGGATGTGGTAAGTTTGTAGCCCTGAAATCAGATTGTGGCTTGGATCTTGAAATAAGGAACTAGCTGGAGGGGAAATTCTCATTCCATATCCTTCCCCTCTCCACTTGTGCCCTCCCAAGGTGAGGGGAAGTGGACTTAGCTAAGCCTGGCAGGACAGCTTACTGTATGGTATTAACCTCTTCATGCATTCATTAGACTTTTGCATGTTGGTTATATGAGGCTGTGTGGTTATCCCACACAGATTGGATGAAAACAGTTCAAGCGCCCTGTGGAGCTGCTCCTTTAGCAGAGCCAACAAAATGATCTTAGTTCCCACCTCTTCCTCTACTGCAGTGCATACTTGTGCAATATCCAGAAAGTTTATCTTAAAAAGGTGACAGCGGCAACTAACAAATGGGGGGGGGGGGAGGAGAGAGTTTAGAGAGTGAATTTAGGTGAGAGGGGAAGCATGAAAAATTGTCTATGGAGTTTTGATAAAATCATGAAAGTACTTTCAATTGTTTTGAACTGTATTTCAGGGTTTCCCAGGACCTGATGGCTTCCCTGGCATACCTGGTCAAAAAGGAACTAAGGTAGCTTGTTATTCTAATATGTTGCTTGCACAATATTAATTCCAGGGATGGAGCAAGTTGTATAGAAGGACTCTTTTCAAATTCTGTGCTTCATTGGTCAATAATCCCAAGAGTTGTGGCCTGGTGAAGGTGAGAAACACCTTGTAGGGGATCACCTGTGCACTCCTTCATTCCTTCACTATACTCCGGACCCCATAGGAAAGCACAAGAGAGCCTGGCCAGTCATGGGACCCAGGCAAGAGGTACAACAACTGCATAGCACCCAAGCACAGATGGAAGAGCGGGGCTTGGGTAAGCCAGACAATCCCAGCATGGCAAATAAAACCAAACCTGGACATTCCAGGCAGGAAGGAAGATGCAGCCCACATGTCTACTGCAATGGAGGGGGTTGGCCTGAGTGTCCATGGAAGGAGAGACCTGCCAAGAACAAGCTGGAGGGATGTCAGTGGGTTGGTTCATATAGTCAATGTTAGCTGTATTTAATAAGTGATAGTTAAAGCTCAGGCATCTGGCCGACAATCACTTAAACAGAATTGTTAAAAGCACCAGTGAGAGCTGCTGAGCCTGGAATGCAGCTGAATGTTTTGCCGCTCTTCTCTCTGTAGCTTCTGGGTATTGACAGCTGCTTAAGGAGAAGGTCCAGGGTCACACATAATCCAGTGGTAAATGTCCAAACCAACTGCAAACATTAACTTGAAAGCAACTCTTAACCATAGTTAATAAAGCATAGTTAAGATGCTAGGCTAGGTACACATATAACGCTAAATCATGGTTTAATAAACAGTGGTTGAAAAAAGCATGGTTTAAGTTTTATGTATGAACTATGCCTGTGAGAGGTCCATGAACTGCCCTGTGTGCTGTGGAAGATATGTTTGTACCCTGGTGCCGACTGCTTTCCTTACCAGCAGAGTCCATCCCAGGATGGAGCAAGTGGTGTCCAAGACAGCGCAGCTTGATGAAATTGGAACTTTTTATGTTACATTACTCTTTATTTATTTTGCCCCCCAAAGGCCCCTAAGTAAACCACAAATTCAAATACGAACAATACAAATGAGAAAATAAGAATATCTTAACATTTCAAAAAATGTTTGGGGTTTTGGGATCAGGCAGAGGCCTTCCTTGATGGTTCCAGCCCAGTCTCTAACTCACATGGATCATGTGCAGAAAGATGACAAAGAGAAATTACAGAAATTTGTGGGGAATGAGAGGCAATCTTAGACATATTCCTGTGACATGAGGGAGGATGTTTGTATTTATTTTATTTGTTCAGAATAAGGAAAGTATTTTACATGCAACCACAAATAAAACCAGTGAACCGAATTTGCATTTACACAGGGAGAGCCAGGAGACAAAGGTGCTCAAGGACCACCAGCTTATGCGCCATATCCCAAACTAATAAAAGGTACTGCTTTTCAATCCTTCTTCTGATTTTTTTAAAAAATGAGGTGATAGTAGTCGTATCTTGATAAAAATTCCACAGGTGCCAGCACAAAATGGTTGTAATTGGTGTGAAAAAAAGAGGTGCTGGCACTCCATGCCATTGAGTACAATCACAAAACCCCTTCTTTTAGTGCAGCTGAATATGTTTGAATATGCTTCTTTTAGTGCAGCCTACTATTTTCATGCAGTAAAGTGGGGTGGGAGTTGTGACATGGCTGACTCCTCTTGGGGCAACTAACCTTCCTCAATGTCCACTGCTTGGGAGGCATGTGCATTGCTTTGGTTTAAGAAGGCAACATCCCTATTAGAGTATATTGTGTGGCAGTATGAAGTACTTGCCAGGGTTATTAGTGCAGTGGCCAGAATAAACTTTCCTGGCTCTTACATATGCAAGGATGGCATACTAAGCCAAACCATGACGAAAAGTAACTGAACGGTCCAAATCCAGAAAATGGAGCTTATTGCGGGTGAGTTTAATAACTCAATGTGGGCACAGAGCTGTGTACCCATATCCTCCCCACTTGTCACAGTCCATGCCACAATGGGGAAACCAGCATTTCCCAAGGTGTGGAGAGGACTCAGTGACATTAGATTTGGGGGACTGGCGGGAGATGGAGAAAGCGGGTTACAGTATGGGCTACAGAAACTTAATGAATTCCTCTTCATGGACCTTGATCCAGCTGGGTTATGATTGTGAGGGTGTTGTGCTCTGAGAATGTGTAGTATGCAAGCAAAAATGGGTAGTGGCTAAATGCCCATTTGGGAGACATGATAAATCTCTATATCTATACCTGTGTCCTTAAGCCTGAAATCCAATCTGTACTTTGGGGATATTTTCAGGTGCAAGAGGTGACTGGGGACTCCCTGGTGCTCCTGGGCCCGAGGGTGACCGGGGCGAGCAAGGCAGTCCTGGAAGTGCTGGTCCACAAGGATCATCAGATGGTAATTTACAGCCGCTTTCTTACTCCAATATTGACTTGGGAATAGTAAATTCACTTTTTTCACATTCAGATTTACATTATTTTTATTTCATTCTCATATTTGTTGCTCTTATCTGAGTCGCAGCAAACAATTATGCAGCTTGAATCATCTACAGCAGACATGTCCAACACATCAATTGTGCAATGGATTTTTGTTGATCGTGACCAAGGCCTCAGCACGCCTCCGCCCACCGCCCTCTCTCATGGTCGCCAGGTGCCCTCAGCACATGCTTAGCCACAACTGGAGCAATTCCGCATGGGCAGTCGAGGCTACATTTCACCAGGCTGCTGCAGCAAGTGCTCAGGCTGGCGCTGCCATCTCAAGCATCCAGCTGCAGGCTTTCCCCAACGGCCAGTCAGGTGACTGGCCCTGAAAGGCGAGAGGTGCCTGCCTCTGCTGCCTACAAGCTGCAGCCCCGGGGCAGGGAGGCAAAGATGAGGCGCACAGGCTCCGCACAGGCTGCAGCGCTGCAGAGGCACCCAGTCAGCTCCTGCAAGCCAAGCCCCAGGGCAGGGAGGTGCGTGGACTCCACTGGCCTGCAGTGCTGCAGAGGGAGCCACATGAAGGGCAGCGTTTGAGAGAGACAATTACATCCCTAATCCCCCTCCCCCCACCCGCTGGTTCCCATGGAAAGAAAATGCCCCCTCCTTCCTAGTTGTGCGTGGATGCAGAACTTTCCTCACCTTTCCAGCTCCAGCCTAGCTGTGTTTACTCGAAAGTAATCTGCTGCCCCCCCCCCCAGCTCTTCATTTGGTAAAGGAGGAATTGGACATTTCGGAGCGTGTTGGCTTCCCATCTGCGCCAGGGCTCTGGGAGGGGGCTGGTGTGGGAGTAATAATTTGTTATTTTTTTCACCATCATCATAATTTATTATTTATACCCTGCCCATCTGGCTGGGTTTCCCCAGCCAAATATAATATATTTAAATTGAAGAATGACAATGGGAGAGTGTGGTAAATCACTGCCAGTTTTTTGTATTGGATAGATCGCAGCCTAATGGAAGCTGGACATGCCTGACTTCATATCAGCTCGGGCAGTGATTAACTTAGAAAAATAATGAAAAACACCTTTTGCATTCTGTTTTTGTAGGAATTAACCTCACCGTACCCATTAGGAATGGATCTGGACTTTTGGTTCTTTACAGAACTATGATTCTACCATTATTCACAATCTATACTTTCTTTTTTAAAAAAAGAGGCGCTTACTATTAGTTAATAGACAATGCTTCAGCTGAATTATAGCTAGGACCAATGGACATTATGTTATCTCTGAAGTGCTAATACAGTGCTAAGTGCTAATCTTTGTAAAAAATTGTGTAGCAGTTGCATGGTAAAGAAATATAACCCAGAGGCATTGGAGAGAGCAGTGGACTGACTTTAGGGTTACTGAGTTGTTGTTTGCAGTTTGGCTTTGGTCAAGTCACTTCACCTCTCTTTCCTTTGTGAGTAAATGAAAACCCTAGTTTACCTATTCCATTATTATTACTACTCTGATCAAAGATTTAGTGTCTGGGTGTTGACAGGTATTTGAAGTACATAATTTTTGTATCCCTGCAGCCTTGACATGTGATATCATTTTTTTATCTAGAGCATTCTTAAAATAATGCATACCTACCTGCTTTTCTCATTTCAGATAACTCTGTGGGAAGAGGTTTGCCTGGAGAAATGGGCCCCAAAGGCCTGACTGGCGATCCAGGTATCGCAGCTGTTTATCCAGGTCCTCCAGGATTAGATGGCGATCCTGGATTACAAGGATCACCAGGTGTCCCTGGCCCTCCAGGAAGTCCAGGTAGGAACCCAGAACTTTTAAAAGTAATTAACATTAAAAAGTTACATGATAGTGCTGACAATAATATTCTGGGAAATTTCCTATTTAAGCATTTTGAAACTATTTGAAAGACCAGTGAGAATTTTAAATTTTCCACTTGGTAATGAATCCTGAAGCAGAGGATTTTGGATTTGGATTTGATACCCCGCTTTATCACTCCCCTTCAGGAGTCTCAAAGCAGCTAACAATCTCCTTTCCCCTCCTCCCCCACAACAAACACTCTGTGAGGTGAGTGGGGCTGAGAGACTTCAGAGAAGTGTGACTGGCCCAAGGTCACCCAGCAGCTGCATGCGGAGGAACGGAGACGCGAACCCGGTTCACCAGATTACGAGACTACCGCTCTTAACCACTACACCACACTGTCTCTCAGAGTGTGAAGGAACAAGACTTTTCTGTTTTGTACTGGTTGCATGGACTGTTGCATGTCAAAGCCCCAAGCCACCCCAGGAGAATAAAGACATACAGACACAGAATTTTAGGTTAAATATTAATGGGCAAAATTTAGGCCACAACTTTATTGGTTACAGAATGTGAGCAGCATTGGCATCAACTGACTATATCTGACTCCTTCCCTCCTTGCAGGGAGTCTGGTAAGGGTAAGCCACCAGTAGGGGGAGCCCTGCCGATGTGGATCGACTCAAGCATCCCCTGGATTCCCGCTGGAGTTGTGGCATGGCCCTAGCCCCTCCCCGGGCTTCGGACGAGATCCACACCCCAGGATTCCTTTAACGGAATACCCTTGAGCACGGGAGGGGCAGGTGATGGTCGCACCTCCCCTCCCCCATACACTGCTATTCCAATGCCTGAACGCCACACAAACCCAAAGCTCGGCGCCAATACCCTCACACCTGCAACCAACCTTTTATGCCTTTGATAATATCGTCCAACTAAACATTTTCGCCGTCGGAAAGATGAACACCAACTGCACGGTAAAGGGCCTCGTTGTAAGCAATTCCTGGGTGGCAAATCACCTCAGGCAGGCAGGCAGGCAGGCAAGCAGGCTCAAGACAGACTGGGCAGCGGTCCTGGGTGTCCCTCTCTCACTCCTCCACACATGCCGTCCCTCTTAAAGTGGGATGCTCCCCACTCTATGTCACTTATGCATTCGGGGACAATATTCCCCCCTCCCATAATTTTTCTTGAGATTTAAAATTGAGATCGAATAAACAAAAATGGATATTCCAGACATATTGAACTCCACAGTGCCTTTAAAGGAAGGCCACAGACACAGAACAGAACAGACTCCATTTGAGGATCTCTCCCTCATTACAGTCGATCAGGTATATGAAGACGAGCAGCAAAGTCAGTCCTCAGGGAATGTGCAGGCGACCTTGGAACGGACAGCTCACGGAAGAACCCCGACCAAACATAAGAGGAGGCGTGTAGTGGTGATAGGGGATTTCCTACTGAGGGGAACAGAAGCAGTGATCTGTGGGCCTGACAAGATGTCTCAGGAGGTGTGCTGTCTCCCCGGGGCTAAGATCCAAGATGTAACTGAACGACTGCAAGGAATCATAAAACCCACTGACAAATACCCCTTCCTCTTGGTTCATCTGGGAACCAATGACACTGCAAGCAATAGCCTCCAGAAGATCAAAAGAGACTACGAGGCTCTGGGCAGGAAATTGAAGCAATTAAATGCACAAATTGTCATCTCATCTGTCCTCCCAGTTGAACGACGTGGCCCAGGGAGAGAGGGGGAAATAGTGGAAGTGAACAGCTGGCTTCGCAAATGGTGTAAATAGGAACGGTTTGGATTCTTAGATCATGGACTGCAGTTTCTTGAAGATGGACTTCTGACAAGCGATGGGCTGCACCTCACAACGGTTGGGAGGAATGTTTTTGCCAAAAATCTCAGAAACCTCATCAGGAGGGCTTTAAACTGACTAATGTGGGGGAGGGAGACAGTGCTCCTGAAGGTCGGAGTCTATCAATTGATGAAGATGATCATCCAAATGTCATAGACCAAATGGAGCAAACAGCACACAGACCTAGTGGTGGGAGGAAAAAATCCTTAAATAAGAGACACGGGGGAATGATTAATGGACTTCAATGTCTGTACACTAATGCACAAAGCATGGGAAATAAACAAGATGAGCTTGAGCTCTTGGTACAGCAAACTAAATATGACATAATAGGCATCACTGAAACCTGGTGGGATAAGTCCCACGATTGGAATGTAAAAATGGAGGGATACAATCTATTTCAGAGAAACAGACCAGACAAGAAAGGAGGAGGAATGGCGTTATATGTCAGGGATGTGTATACCTGTGAAGAGATCCAAGATTTAGAACCTCAAAGCCAAAGTGAGAGCATTTGGGTCAAAATTAAGGGAGAGAAGAATAACAGAGACCTCATTGTGGGAGTTTACTATAGATCCCCAAGCCAAACGGAGGACATAGATGATGCCTTCCTGGAACAGATGGCCAAGCATGCAAAAGGAAGGGAGATAGTAGTAATGGGGGACTTCAATTACCCAGATATTTGTTGGATGTCAAACTCAGCCAAGAGCATAAGGTCAAACAGATTCCTCACTGGCCTTGCAGACAACTTCATTGTCCAGAAAGTGGGAGAAGCAACAAGAGGAACAGCCATTTTAGATCTGGTCCTAACCAATGTTGATGACCTGGTTAGTGGGGTAGAAGTGGAAGGATCATTAGGCGCGAGTGATCATGCTCTTCTGAAGTTTGCTATACAGCGGAAAGGAGCAGCCAAGCATACTAGAACTCAATTTCTTGACTTTAAGAAAGCCGACTTCATAAAACTTAGGGAAGTGCTGGGTGAGATCCTATGGACAGTAATACTAAAAGGAAAGGGAGTTCATGATGGCTCGGAGTTAGTTAAGAGGGAGATAGTAAAAGCACAACTTCAGGCAATACCAATGAGACGGAAACATGGAAGGTGCCTAAAGAAGCCAGGGTGGCTATCTAAAGAACTTTTAACTGAGTTAAGATTAAAAAAGGATGTGTACAAAAAATGGAAAAGGGGGGAAACCACCAAAGAGGAATTCAAACAAATAGCCAGCACATGTAGACACAAAGTCAGAAAAGCTAAAGCACAGAATGAACTCAGGCTTGCTAGAGAGGTTAAAAGCAACAAAAAAGGCTTTTATGGGTATGTCCGTAGCAAAAAGAAGAACAAAGAAACAGTGGGGTCACTCAGAGGAGAAGATGGTGAAATGCAAACAGGGGACACAGAAAGGGCTGAACTCCTCAATGCCTTCTTTGCCTCAGTCTTCTCCGATAAAGAAAACAATGCCCGACCTGAAGAATTTGGAGCAAATGATTCAGCAGAGGAAACACAGCCCAGAATAACTAAGGAGATACTATAAGAATACTTGGCTAGTTTAGATGTATTCAAGTCTCCAGGGCCAGATGAACTGCATCCAAGAGTATTAAAAGAACTGGCAGATGTGATCTCAGAACCATCTTTGAGAATTCCTGGAGAACAGGCGAAGTCCCGGCAGACTGGAGGAGGGGAAATGTTGTCCCTATTTTCAAAAAGGGGAAAAGAGAGAACCCAAATAATTACCGCCCAGTCAGTCTGACATCAATACCAGGGAAGATTCTGGAGCAGATCATTAAGCAAATAGTCTGTGAGCACCTAGAAAGGAATGCTGTGATCACCAATACTCAGCATGGATTTCTGAAAAATAAGTCATGTCAGACTAACCTGATCTCGTTTTTTGACAGAATTACAAGCCTGGTAGATGAAGGGAACGCAGTGGATGTAGCCTACCTTGCTTTCAGCAAGGCATTTGACAAGGTGCCCCATGATATTCTTGTAAAGAAGCTGGTAAAATGCGGTCTTGACTATGCTACCACTCAGTGGATTTGTAAGTGGCTGACTGACTGGACCCAAAGGGTGCTCATCAATGGTTCCTCTTCATCCTGGAGAAGAGTGACTAGTGGGGTGCCACAGGGTTCTGTCTTGGGCCCGGTCTTATTCAACATCTTTATCAACGACTTGGATGATGGACTCAAGGGCATCCTGATCAAATTTGCAGGTGACACCAAACTGGGAGGGGTGGCTAACACCCCAGAGGACAGGATCACACTTCAAAACGACCTTGACAGATTAGAGAACTGGGCCAAAACAAACAAGATGAATTTTAACAGGGAGAAATGTAAAGTATTGCACTTGGGCAAAAAAAAATGAGAGGCACAAATACAAGATGGGTGACACCTGGCTTGAGAGCAGTACATGTGAAAAGGATCTAGTGGTCTTGGTTGACCACAAACTTGACATGAGCCAACAGTGTGACGCAGCAGCTAAAAAAGCCAATGCAATTCTGGGCTGCATCAATAGGAGTATAGCATCTAGATCAAGGGAAGTAATATTGCCACTGTATTCTGCTCTCGTCAGACCTCACCTGGAGTACTGTGTCCAGTTCTGGGCACCACAGTTCAAGAAGGACACTGACAAACTGGAACGTGTCCAGAGGAGGGCAACCAAAATGGTCAAAGGCCTGACTTCCGGGTTGGCGCTTCTGGTTAATGGCGGATTTCCTCCGTCTCGGAGGAATCCGCTCTCTGGGTCTGACCGCCACGGCGAGGCGGAGACCCGCGAAAAACCACGGTCGGAAGAAGACCGTGGGCTTGGGATTCGGCACATACCTTTTGCGCCTCCCCTACTCGCGGGGAGACACGGTTTCGGGGCTCCGGAGCGACGTGGGGTGAGTGGCGCGGTACATCGAATCGACCGCTACTTTCAGGGAGTGAAGCCGCACAGCTGTTGCCAGAAAGCACCGACTTTTCTTGTGGACATTTGGACTTTAAGTAAATTTTCGTAAGTAAATTGAATTGGATCACTAAATATTTGGATTTGGCACTTGAACGTGAAGGTCTAAACAGGAAGTCCACCTTCCGTTTTGTAAAAAGATTAAAGCAAAGCCGCTGTAAGCTGAAGCCTATGAAAAGTACTCTGTAAAGTATTAATTTTCACCATTTAAGATATTGAGCACCCCCTCAGAAGCAGGGGAAGAGGGGGGAATTCTTTTGTGGACGATTGAAACCTGCAGGACAGTGAAGAAGACGACTTAATTTACCACTGTCTTGTGCCTGTCAAGAGGCTTGACAACCATATGTCAGGAGTGCTCTGATGGTGTTTCCTGCTTGGCAGGGGGTTGGACTCAATGGCCCTTGTGGTCTATTCCAACTCTATGATTCTATGATTTCAGATAGATGCTGGTGATGCAATGCTGATAATGCTTCTTTGAGGCGATATATAAATTAATAAATAATAATAATGATGACATGGGAGTGTTTTTTGTGTTTTTCTTTCTGTGGATGCCCACACACTTCTAAATTATATTCATATGATTTGGAGACTTAACAAATGGACAAAAGTGGATTCCTCAAAGCCCTGTGTTTGCAAAGAGACTTTGAGACTGGGAGAGTAAATACTCACCATCTACTACTCAGTGGTCTGGTGATCTCACCGCCCTTTCTACATATTATAATAGTCAATCTAGTTTGGATACCTATTATATGGACTGCTTATATTGACCCGTACTTCATATTTAATTGAGGACTAATTGATTATGTTTATTGTTAAAATGACCTGATGATGTTGCTTTATTTCCCTTCTTGTTACATTTGCAAAATCTAATAAATAAATGATCCCATTCTACAGATACTTCTGTTGCAGTGAAGGGTCTTCCAGGGTTTCCTGGTCCTCCAGGAAACCAAGGTTACCCAGGACCACGAGGGCAAAAGGGGTTGAAAGGTAAGGCACATGTGGACTGGTGCTTTCATGTGTTGTCTGCTATGGATTGTCGTGAAAGGGAGAGGCTTAATTTGCACAATATCCTGAGACCAGACAACTTTTCTCCTTGATTGGGAGTCTTGTACTATCCCTGTCTCAGCCTTCCTCATTTAAAACCTTTCTTTAAAAAACCCTTCTTCCCTACACATCAGCTATGCTGGTCCACAGAGCTGGACTGCCCTTCTGACTCTTGCCCAGAAGCCGAAGGGACATGTCTAAGGTGGGGAGTCGCCTGAATCAGCTTTGCTGCTCCATTGAGCCACGTCGGGAAGCCTCTTCCCAGCATGTCAGCGGAGCTTACAAAGGAAGCCGCTCAAGCCAGAGGTACAGTGTAGCTTGCACAGCTGATGTGTGAGAAAGCGATGGCTTCTGCGCTACCTCACACATCAACTGCTAAGCAGGGAGGTCTTCTGCTCACGAGGAGACCCTCCCCAGAGCTTGAAGAGGATTTCCTCTTTGGGCTCTTGGAAGGGTCTCCTCGCAGACCAGGAATCTCCAGGGTGCTCCCCATTTCCAGGATCTACTTCCAGGTTCCAGCACCGACTGTTGTCTGTTTTTCAGATGTGAGAAATACTGTGAGTGAGGCCGTTGGATTTACTATTTAGGGGGTTTGATTATTTATAGTCAGATTCGGTTAACAAACCCTGCCCAGTGGGGTTTCCCCCCACTCTTCTTGGGGGTTGGGGGTCAACAGAACTCCCAGAACAGCACATAAGGGGAGGAGAGGGCAGGTTGTTCCATCAGGCCAGCAGAAATGCTTGCACTGATGGAGTAATCTGCTTAGTGCTGTGTTGAAGACCTTCCTCTGTTTGTGACTAATGACTGTATTTATGCCAATTGTTTATGCCGCTTGTAATTTGCCATGTGACCTTATTGGGGGAAGTATAAATGTTAACAATAAGTAAAGGGTAATTCTGAAATAATTCATAATTCCGGACCCAGAAACCCCTGAAATCTCAATCCCATCTCAATATTCCCTTATATTCAGGAGACAAACTTTTTTGCAGCCTGAATAGTATTTACCTGTGTGGGACAAAGATTTGAACCAATTCAATAGTAGTATTAGTAGTAAAAGAAGAAAAAGAAGAAGAGGAGAGAGGAGTTTCTTCACTTCTTGTCATCTCCCCAAAATAGTTCCCCCCCCCCAACATACAAAGTTAACATGTTCTGAATCTGGTCAGAACCCTAAATGTGCAAATAAGTTGTTATCCTTATGCACCCATAAATTGAATCGGATAATTATGATTAAACATTAAAGGTTTTGCTATAAAATTCCTGAGAATGGGGTTGTTATTGTGAATTTGCCTTACAGACTTGACAATGATGTGCGAATAGCCTAGGATTTGTTTCAATAGGTACCAATTGTTAGAAGATGCTTTTTGATACAGGACAACTCTGCTATGTTCTGATTAGACAGTCAGGAGAGCTAGACTTCTTCAAGAAGGGAGATTAGTGTTGTAGGATTAGGAGTTTGGACAGGAGGAAGTTAATGGAGCCAGAAAGACAGTTATAATTCCCTTAATAGTTGGTGGCAACCTTACCAGGAACATATTTTATTAGGGGAACTATGGGTAAAATGGCCCAAGAAGGCTGGAAAAAGGAAAAGAGAAATATTTCCTATTCCACCACCACCCCACTAGTCAAAGGAAGGGGTAAGCTACTTGTGAATGAAAAACAATAGCGGCCTGAGAGGGAGACAGAGAGAGCTGAGCTGAATTTTTAGACTCTGCAATCTAACAGCATTCAAGGATGTGGGGCATTTCTCTTGAGAGCTGATTTGATTAAAAGTATTGAATCCCCTTGCTCAGTCCCTGCTCCTGCCAACCTAACAGTTTGAAAGCACGTCAAAGTGCAAGTAGATAAATAGGTACTGCTCTGGCGGGAAGGTAAACGGTGTTTCTGTGCATTGCTCTGGTTCTCCAGAAGCAGCTTAGTCATGCTGTCTACATGACCCGGAAGCTGTACGCCGGCTCCCTTGGCCAATAAAGCGAGATGAGCGCCGCAACCCCAGAGTCATCCACGACTGGACCTAGTGGTCGGGGGTCCCTTTACCTTTACCTATTTAGTTATACATTTGCAAAGAAGCTTAAGCTAGAGGCCCAGAGGGTGGCAACGGACCTTTTCTGCAGTTGCTCCCTGCTTGTGGAATACTCTCCCCGGCCATCAGGCAAAAACTTTCCTCTTCAACCAGACCTTTGACTGATGACATCCAATGCCTTTTTAAATGTGTTGTGGGAGTGAGGATTATTGGTTTGTTGTTGTTCTTATTTAACAACAACAACCATAATTGAAGAAAACAAACTCTTATATCTTTTTGTAATAAGCTTCCAGTGATCTGTTACCAAATGAAGGCAAAACCACTCCTGGGTAATCACTGCAGTGCTTGGAGAAGTGGTTTGCATGTATCAAGGTGGATGCACTGTAAATTCTGCCTCTTTTACAGGGAAACATTATCTTAGAATTTTTTTGTAATTTACAGGAACAAGAGTGACTTCTTTTTTCATTGTTTTTATTGAATGTTAATATAAGCAAACAAGTTACAGAAAAAAGAAATGAAATGCTTTTGCTTTTAATTATAAGTTGTCACCATTGTCAATAAAGAAGTATAGGATGCAGCAATGTGATTTATTGAGGCAATGATAAAACATAAGGAAGTGTAGACTAATTTATACCAAAGTTCCCATGGTAGAAATTACCACATTTTTTTCAAAAAAAAGAAGGTAAAAAATAACCTTAAATTATAGTAAATCCAGACACTGACGAAGCCCTCTGGTCCCTGAGGCACCAAAGGGCAAGGAAGCCGAGCTTGAGCACTTTAACCCCTGCTGCTCACTCTTAGCTTCTACAGTATGCTTTCAAGAGGGCAATTCTTAGGTCTCCTTCTCTGAATATTGTTTTGCAGGAGAGCCAGGAGATTGTAAATGTGCTGAAAGTACCGAACGAAAAAGAGGCCCTGCTGGGCAACCTGGTCCACCAGGATTTCCAGGTCCAATGGGGCCGGTGGGGAGAAAAGGAGACCCTGGTGATCAAGGCCCACATGGAGTGCCTGGCTTTCCTGGCTCAAAAGTATGGCATTTATGTTGTAACAGCTTTTTTCCATATCATTAAGTATGTTTCCTATGCAATTTATTTAAACAAATGTAGATTTATTTTGATTAGGTATATATGCCACCGTACCACACAAAAAATCTCAATTTCACTTATTTAGGAAGGGTCCAAGCATCATTTTGGGAGCATAACAAAAACTTGTCACGTGGGTCCACTTGCACACACATATCATGATCCCATTTGTACAATATTAATGAGTCATGAAAGGAATGACAGAAAGACAGAGTTGGGAGGAGCCTCAAAGGTCATCTAGTCCAAGCTCCTGCTGTGCATGACTAGAGCATCTGTGACAGGTGGCCATCCAGCCTCTGCTTAACAGCCTCCAAGGAAGGAGAGGACACCACATTCCAAAGTAGTTGGTTCCACTGTCAAACAGTCCTTACCATCAGAAAGTTATTTCTGATGTTTAGTCAGAAACACTCCTTTCTTGAAATTTGCATTAGTTCTTAATTATTTTGTTTTAATCTATTTTAATTACTGAGGATACTTTTGGTGTGTGTGTTTGTGTGTGATAATTCTTTTTTCAGTGCTCAGGCCAGTTTTCGGAATATTGTTTGCTTTTGTATGGACAGAGGTGTGGGTATTCTACGTTTTTACACACACTCGACCTAAACCTAGGCCAATCTAACCATTGCTTTCTAAACTTATTTGTAGCCTTGTGAAAAAAAAATTTCCATACTCTGACTAATTCCCCTCACCTTTTAAGCATAAATATGATCATACAGTGGTGCCTCGCAAGACGAAAAGAATCTGTTCCGTGAGTCTCTTCGTCTAGCGGTTTTTTTGTCTTGCGAAGCAAGCCCATTAGCGGATTAGCGGATTAGCGCTATTAGCGGTTTAGCAGCTATTAGCGGCTATTAAAGGCTTAAGGGATTAGCGGATTAGCTGCTAAAAGGCTATTAGCAGCTTAGTGCCTTAGAAAAAGGGGGTGGGGAGCGGAAAAAACCCCCAGGAATTGCAAGACAGTTTCGTCTTGCGAAGCAAGCCCATAGAGAAATTCGTCCTGCGAAGCACCTCCAAAACGGAAAACCCTTTCGTCTAGCGGGTTTTCCGTCTTGCGAGGCATTCATCTTGCGGGGCACCACTGTACTATAAACCAACTTTATGTGACTTAGTCTGCCTGCAACAGAGCAATTACTTCTCTCTCACACACACAGGAAATTGATGTTGCCTCTTCATCCTTTCACTCTGAAACCTATTTTCTCTGCATCTTGTCAAGAGGGTTATTCCTTTTTCTTGCAAGAGGAAACAGGTTTACCCTTACACTTTTGTATGTTACTAATATGACTAACTTAATTCTCATAATCTTGACTATTAGGGATTGCCTGGTGTACCTGGGCCACATGGACAACAAGGGCCAAAAGGAGATTCGCGATATGTTACCACAAGAGGTATGGCCATAGCTCTGCATTTCAATTTATTTTTATTTCTGCAAACGTACCACATTTAGCAGCAGTATATTTCCTATACGAGTTGTGTTTCACTTAGGTGCTAAAGGAGACCAAGGAATTCCTGGAATTCCTGGATATAAAGGAGAAGATGGTTTGCCAGGAAGAGACGGCACAGATGGTTTACCAGGACTACCTGGGCTTCCGGTAAGTAACCACTTCACCTTCTTCTTATCAATGTGACAAAGAAGAGAATTCTTTGAATTCAGGGATGGGGAGTCCATAGCCTTGCAGCTGTTTGCTGGTCTAACACTCCTCATTCATCATCGCTAACCATTGCAAATGTCCTTTCTGTGGTGACTCTGGAATGCCCTCCCCAAAGAGACATGCCTGGTGCTGGCATTACAATATTTTTGGCACCATGCTCTTTGCCCAGGCATTTTAGGTTGTATTTTGAAATTTTCCCCTATTCTACTCCTTAATTTTACGGGTTTGTTTTAGCTTGCCTCTTACCTTGCTGTATATTGTTATATTTATTTGTTAAATTTTTAAGAAATATTTTAAATAAAGGATAAACAACATCTGACAAGCCACTGTTTCCTCTATATTAATAGGTCACATTGAAGGCCATTTGTTATTCAGACATGGTCAAAATAGATCTCTGTAGTGCTGGTGTAACACGGTGGTTTCTCTCATATCCTTGGCATAGCAGTAGGTACTTCCTATACTAAACATTAATGTGCTTCAGACTCAGGATGTTGTTCATGAGAGCATAAATTCAGTCCTGTGCACAAATAGTCTGTAAGAGCTCAATTGTTCGGTGTTGCGGCAGCGACACCTTGGGACTTCCTGCCTGTTGATATTAGGCAGGCACCTTCACTGCATTTTTTTAGACAGGCCTACCCAGGTATTTGGAAAGTTTAATGAGCTTTAATTTTAGTCTATTCTACTGCAGTTTTAACTTTCTGTATGCTTTAAATTATAGTTGTAATTTTTTAAGGGATTGTTTTATCTTTTTTGAGGTTTTTTCTTCAATCAAGCAGTGTAAAATTTATGAAATAAACAAAGCATATCCTGTTTCCAACAGGAGGCCAATTGTACCTGACTATCTTAACTAATAACCTACTCATAACACTGTCTTATATTCAGTGTTGTTTTTGAGACTCAAATATAATGTTAGCCATCATGACCTCTATTGGCACAGAATTCCACAACTTTGCTTGTAAGGCCTAACTAACCTTGTAGATTCAGGTAAGTAGCCCTGTTGGTCTGACACAGTGAAAATAAATAAATAAATTGTCCAGTAGCACCTTAGAGATCAACTAAGTTTGTTCTGGGTATAAGCTTTCATGTGCATGCACACTTCTTCAGATATTATTCAATTTTTTTTAATTTAACCTTGTGGAGCCTTTGAGAGTGTCAGCAGATATATTGATAGAGGTATTCTAGTAAACATTGTGTACTTGGACTTTCCAAAAGCTTTAGATAAAGTGCCTCACTAAAGACTCCTGAGTAAACTTAGAAGCCATGGGATAGCCAGTAAATGTTTAAAGAACAGGAAGCAAACACTGAAAAATGGGCAGTTCTCCTAGTGGAGGGATATGGAAAGTGGAGTCCCCCAGGCATAATCTGCATTGAGATCTGTCAGATGGCAATGGTGGTTGCTTGTGAGTAACCAGTCAGGACTCCGACCTGTCTTTTACAGGTTTTATTTTGATGCAAAACTATTTACAGTATAGAGCCACAAGTTCATGTCTGCCTCAATAGCTTGCAGAATCCGGGAGTGGTTGTTTCTGGGACCTCCCCCAACATAAGAGCTTCATCACCTCCAGCCTTTTTCTTCCTTCTTTGCATTTTGCACCTCTGCGCAGGGTGGGCGATGGAAGGGGCGTGCTTCCCTCCTGGCCAGCTTGGCCACGAGTGGTGCTGAGGCTCCCAGCAGCATCCTCTGCTCCTTTCCTCTCTTTCCCACTGGAGGTGTGGCTTTCCTCACCACAGGAAGAGGAACTGCTTCACAAGATTTTCAGAGGTTCCCTGTAACCCAACTGCCCCTCTGGTTGCCTGCCCTGTTCCGATGGCAGTACCCTGACAAGATCATTGCTCCTTAACTTGTTTCTAAATGATCTGGAGTTAGGCATGAGCAGTAAGATGGCCAGGTTTGCTGGTGGCACCAAATTATTCAGTGTGATTAAAAAAAGAGGATTGTGTGGCGCGCCAAAAGAATGTCTCCAGATGGGATAAGTGGGCATTAAAATGGCAAGTGCTATTCAGCAGAAGCAACAGTAAAATGAGGCACAAAAATAATTTCACATTCATGAGTCCTAAACTGATGGTAATTGACCCGGAACAAGACTTTGGGGTGCTACTGGATAGCTCAGTAAAAATGTCAGCCTTGTGTGCAGCAGCTGCAAAAAAGTTGGATTCCATTTTAGAGATCATTAGGAAAGGGATTGAAAATAAAACTACCAATATTATAATGCTGCTACACAAATCTTGGAATACTGTGTACACTTCTGATTGCTGCAGCTGAAAAAAGATATAGTAGGGATGGAAAGTAGATGTTCAGAAAAGGGCATCAAAATAATCAAGGGGCTTGAGCTACTCCCCTATGAGGAAAGGTGGCATGTGGAGCTTTTTAATTTAGGAAAAAAGCACGCAAGGAAGGACATGATAGAGGTGTGTACAATTATGTAAGATGTGGGGGGGAAAGGATATAGATTAGTTTTTCTCCATCTATTAGTGGCTGCTAGTCATGATAGCTGTGTAGCAGCTGTGGAAGTGGGAGGTCTCTAAATACCAATTGCTGGGGAGCCCAACTGGAGAGAGTGCTCCTGCCCTCACACCCTGCATGTGGGTTTGACACAGCCATCTGAGAGAACATCTGAGAGAACTTTTAACTGAGTTAAGATTTAAAAAGGATGTGTACAAAAAATGGAAAAGGGGGGAAACCACCAAAGAGGAATTCAAACAAATAGCCAGCACGTGTAGACACAAAGTCAGAAAAGCTAAAGCACAGAATGAACTCAGGCTTGCTAGAGAGGTTAAAAGCAACAAAAAAGGCTTTTATGGGTGTGTCCGTAGCAAAGGGAAGAACAAAGAAACAGTGGGGTCACTCAGAGGAGAAGATGGTGAAATGCAAACAGGGGACACAGAAAGGGCTGAACTCCTCAATGCCTTCTTTGCCTCAGTCTTCTCCGATAAAGAAAACAATGCCCGACCTGAAGAATTTGGAGCAAATGATTCAGCAGAGGAAACACAGCCCAGAATAACTAAGGAGATACTATAAGAATACTTGGCTAGTTTAGATGTATTCAAGTCTCCAGGGCCAGATGAACTGCATCCAAGAGTATTAAAAGAACTGGCAGATGTGATCTCAGAACCACTGGCAGTCATCTTTGAGAATTCCTGGAGAACAGGCGAAGTCCCGGCAGACTGGAGGAGGGGAAATGATGTCCCTATTTTCAAAAAGGGGAAAAGAGAGAACCCAAATAATTACCGCCCAGTCAGTCTGACATCAATACCAGGGAAGATTCTGGAGCAGATCATTAAGCAAACAGTCTGTGAGCACCTAGAAAGGAATGCTGTGATTACCAATAGTCAGCATGGATTTCTGAAAAATAAGTCATGTCAGACTAACCTGATCTCGTTTTTTGACAGAATTATAAGCCTGGTAGATGAAGGGAACGCAGTGGATGTAGCCTACCTTGCTTTCAGCAAGGCATTTGACAAGGTGCCCCATGATATTCTTGTAAAGAAGCTGGTAAAATGCGGTCTTGACTATGCTACCACTCAGTGGATTTGTAAGTGGCTGACTGACTGGACCCAAAGGGTGCTCATCAATGGTTCCTCTTCATCCTGGAGAAGAGTGACTAGTGGGGTGCCACAGGGTTCTGTCTTGGGCCCGGTCTTATTCAACATCTTTATCAACGACTTGGATGATGGACTCAAGGGCATCCTGATCAAATTTGCAGATGACACCAAACTGGGAGGGGTGGCTAACACCCCAGAGGACAAGATCACACTTCAAAACGACCTTGACAGATTAGAGAACTGGGCCAAAACAAACAAGATGAATTTTAACAGGGAGAAATGTAAAGTATTGCACTTGGGCAAAAAAAATGAGAGGCACAAATACAAGATGGGTGACACCTGGCTTGAGAGCAGTACATGTGAAAAGGATCTAGGAGTCTTGGTTGACCACAAACTTGACATGAGCCAACAGTGTGACGCGGCAGCTAAAAAAGCCAATGCAATTCTGGGCTGCTTCAATCATCAGCTTCTTATAGCAAAATTCAAGCTTAAACTGAAGAAAGTAGGAAAAACCACTGGGCCAGTAAGATACAATCTAAACCAAATCCCTTATGAATACACAGTGGAAGTGAGGAACAGGTTTAAGGATTTAGATTTGCTGGACAGAGTGCCTGAAGAACTATGGATGGAGGCTCGAAACATTATACAGGAGGCAGCAACGAAAACCATCCCAATGAAAAGGAAATGCAAGAAAGCAAAGTGGCTGTCCAATGAGGCCTTACAAATAGCGGGGGAGAGAAGGGAAGCAAAATGCGAGGGAGATAGAGAAAGATACAGGAAATTGAATGCAGAATTCCAAAAAATAGCAAGGAGAGGCAAGAAGGCATTCTTAAATGAGCAATGCAGAGAACTAGAGGAAAACAACAGAATGGGAAGAACCAGAGATCTGTTCAAGAAAATTGGAGATATGAAAGGAACATTTCGTTCAAAGATTACCGTAATAAAGGACAAAAGTGGTAAGGACCTAACAGAAGCAGAAGACATCAAGAAGAGGTGGCAAGAATACACAGAGGAATTATACCAGAAAGATATGGATGCCTCGTACACCCCAGGTAGTGTGGTTGCTGACCTTGAGCCAGACATACCTTGACCAAAGCCGCCAGCATGATAAGCATGAGAAATCTTTCTTTGGAAGATCAGGTAGCATAATCTAAAAACATAAGCTTATGCTTATGGTTCTGTTGTTGCTGGTTGTTACAATGATTACTGGGTCGAAGAAAGCCAAAATATCCTCTGGTTCAGAATTCTTGTTTAATGCTAGTGAGGCTGCTGAGCAAGTGAAAAATGAAATTTCAGTCCTAAAATAGATTAATACGTTGTAAGCAGGCTGAGGTATGTTTCCTTCCCTTGCAGGGTGATGGTGTACGAGGTGAACCAGGGGATCCTGGTGAACCTGGTCCGTTAGGCCCAAAGGGTTTTCCCGGAGAAGAAGGCTTGCCAGGTGTTGGCTTGCCAGGCCCAAAGGGATATCCTGGCCCTCTGGGTGACCCTGGGGTTCCTGGGAGTCCTGGCTTCCAAGGTTCCCCAGGACCTCCAGGTGCTCCTGCTGAAATAGGTATGTATGAACACTAGTCAGAAACTGTGATTGTGTCACATATAAAATATGGGGATTCTTGAGGTGGGCAGCCTCACCTGCCCTTGCCTCATTGCCATAGGAATACATCACTGAAAACCTATTAGACTTGGTCTGCTACACAAATTCCTTACTGCCTTCTGGGAACATTGGTTGAGTTGTGTCTTCAAAATCTACATAGCTTGTATATTTCTTAGACACCACTTTCTTTCTTGTGTTTTGCAACAATTTACTTTTTAATAACGCCCTTCATAAATCAGGTAAAAATTGTGAGGGCCTATGGAGAAGTGCTCTTCAGGCACTTAGGGTTTGTACTTCCTGTCACTGTTCCCATAAAACATCTCCTCAGGCTGCCACGTGAGACATCCACACTGCATGCTCTGTTGGTGACTTGTGGAAGAAGTCACTTGGTACTTCAGCCAGTGTGATATATCCACAGGGTATATGGAACCCCAGCAGAGGCCTTAGAGATTTCCTGCTCCCAGCAGAACAGCTTCTTCCAGAATCCTCAGTTAAGGGGGAAACTCCTCTGCCACACAGTTCAAAGTAGCAAAGTATTCACTGTCTCCAGACACAAGACAAAGCGAAACACTGCCATCTACCATATACTGTTCTCCTGGTCTTTGAAATAAAGATGCGTATGCACAGAGAGATCCTCTAACACTATCACCATGTTAGCTAACACTGCTGCATAAAACCCATAGCCTCTTCCCTGACTTTCATAGATTCAGAGTCAGACCCTGACATCAAACAGGACAGGACATAGGCAAGACGTAATGAAAGCAATGCCCTAGAGACTGTATTTCCTGAACCAATGGGAGGGTGAATGACTCAACCTCACTGATATTGCTGCAGTGACCCAGTGCACCTGGCACCCTGATCTCAGAACATCCAGATATCTCTCATATTCACCCAAGTGTCAGGCCCTGACTGGACGCTGAGGAGTGGGCACCACGAGATGTCTCACTCTGTAGACTTAGAAGGCCAATTCATAACTGTTTATTTTATTTTCCAACAAAGCTGTATACTCTTTTCTCCGCTGCTGCATGTATTTCCAGCAAATTCAAAAATCAAAGGCAGTTGTTGGCATGCCATGGAACAGTTATGGCAATCCCATTTCATGGGATAGAACTGCAGGTGGATAATGTTGTTCTTGTATTTTATTCTGTGAACCGCCCTGAGATCTTTTGATGAAGGGAGGTCTATAAATTTAATAAATAAAATATAATTAAATAAATACATTCTCTGGAACAGTCCCTTTTATTTATTTTTATTTTTAATTATTAAAGTTATACTACCCATCTTCTGAAGGTCTCAGGGTGGTTCACAAAATAAACAAGTTTATCTCAAAAGATCACTGCAGATACAGTTGGTGGGTTGAACATTGCTGTTTCCAGTCATAATTTAAGAAATCCAAATTTCTTTTGTTCTAATTTTTTATATTTCAGATTGTGGACAGACAGTCAAAGTCTTTTTCAGAGGTAACAGAACTGAGCCAATTCAGTCAGGTAAAATATGATAATTTAAAAATGTAAATTTGTATGCAAAATTTGTGATTCTGAATGATAACAAGAATTGTATTTTGAAGAACTTAATGCAAACTGAAGAGGGTTTTAATTTGACACACCCAACTTTTTTTAAACAAAATGTATTACAATGCAACTGTTGAAAACTCCAGTGAGTAGCATTATACAACTTCATTCATCTTACTATTTTGCATCCAGTCAAATCAAGCTTTTAGTAGGCAGCCCGGTCCATTGCCACGTCCTCTCTGTCTCCTTCACATGATACCTGATATGCCAGATTCCTTGACCACCAACACCATCTGTCCTCCTTCCTTCCAGAGGACACTAGATAGTTTTTGCCCTTAGTTTTGGACAGTATTGCTGCTGAGTAAAAGGTTGCACAAACACAAGGGTGAAACTAGGCTTAATTCACCTGAGTCAAAGACCCAGTTTTGTGCTTACCGCTTCCTGTCTCTGACCACCCCCGGCCCCACCCCCCTGCTTATGGACACTGGAACCCTGATCATGTTGTTAGGCAGGATGCAAAACCCTAGTGAACCCTGACTGACAGTGGCCTAAAGGAGCTCTTCTGCAGTGCAATTCCACTCTTTCACTCTTCCTGACCACCTGAAAGCTAAACACAGAGCATGGCTCACAGGAAAGCTGCTGTGCATTCAGTCATTTCCAACAATTGGTTTTGCTGTCCCTGAGCCCACAAAGGAAGGGATTCCTAAATCGGACACAAAGACCCAAAAGCTTTTATGAAAACCCAATCATAGGCCACAGTTGCTTGGGATGCTAAAAGCAGACTTCAAGCCTGGCAGACTTGGCTTTCTACTAGAAGCTTGAGGCCTACTAATGACCAGGGCAAAAGAAAGGCGGTTCAGTAGAGGAGAAGGCAGCAAAATCATTAGAATTTAGGAACAGGGCACCTCTGAGCTCAACTTCAGCTCAGGAACATATTTTCGCTGTTAGAACAGAGCTCACAAACTTTTCTCTCACACAAAAAACACTCTTGGTGTTTCTCCTGAGCTTTCCTCAACTCAGCAGTCTGATTTTTAGAAGAAAAGCCCTCACTTTTGGGGGAGGGGTTGCTATTGTTAATACTACTACTACTACTGCTGCTACTACTACTTATAATAATAACAACCTATTGCCTGTCACCCAGATGCCTACTACTAGATCCCAATATACCTTCCATCTACCCTTGGTTTGAAGGATCATGGTCTTGGGGGATTCACTTAAGTAGCCACATCCAATCTGAATAAACAGTCATCACTGAAGGCCATATTTCATCTTAGGTTTAATTATGGGGGGAGATTTTTCTGGTCCAGAAGCCACACTGCTATTGCTAAATTGGTAGCTATACTATTACATTCTCAAAAGGACTGTATGCTTCTTTCTTTTTTTCTTTCTTTCTTTACTTCTTTCCTCTGTGACAAAATGTTTACAGGCACATATACACACTGAGAAGTGGGTGGTAGAGGCTTTTATGTTTATTTCTTTATTAAAATATTTCAATAAATATTAAATCAGACAATGAACAGGTGAAGGTGCTGAAGGTGACAGAGGGTGAGTGAAAAAACCAAGCCTCAGGTGGAGAGATGACTCCAAGGTGGGGCTTACCTGGGCCCCTGCTATCAGCACTTCCTGCTGATTTATAGTGCTGTGGTCTAAACCACTGAGCCTAGGGCTTGCTGATCAGAAGGTTGGTGGTTCGAATCACTGTGACAAGGTGAGCTCCCATTGTTTGGTCCCAGCTCCTGCCAACCTAGCAGTTCGAAAGCATGTCAAAGTGTAAGTAGATAAATAGGTACCGCTCTGGTGGGAAGGTAAACGGCGTTTCCGTGCGCTGCTCTGGTTTCGTCAGAAGCGGCTTAGTCACACATGACCCGGAAAAACTGTCTGCGGACAAACGTCGGCTCCCTCGGCCAGTAAAGCTAGATGAGTGCCGCAACCCCAGAGTCGTTCGTGACTGGACTTAACTGTCACGGGTCCTTTACCTTTCTTTTTTTTTTTTGCCCCCAATACACACGTTTTTGTATGCGTTTTTGTGTTGGAAAACTGCATCATGAATTTCAAAGAATAGCTGCCTTTTGGTTCATGTGGGTGAATCTGGTAGATTTGCATTAAGATGGGAACAAAATTTCTCATCCATCCTTAGGCCCCTGGCCTACATTTTTTTTGCCACAATACATTTGTTAAGTCTTTGAAGAGCCACTTTGTTGTTTTTATCTGTATTGTTTACCTACAGGAACTAGCTGTATTCAAGCGCCAAAAGGAACTCCAGGAACTCCAGGGATTCCAGGACCAAGAGGTAAATGCCATAACAATAACAATAACAATACAGTAAGTTACAATGCACAATACATAATCAAATCATTCAACTATAATTATGATTCCAAAAGGAAATAAATGGAAACTATTTATAAAAATAATTATTAGATCTTATTTGCCCATATCTATAGTTGACAATGTTATTTATATCTGTGCTATTTCACATTTTCTTGGAGAGTTTGCCGACAGAGCAACTTCCAGGAATGTGGAAATATAATTTTTGCTTCAGTCAAAAGATTTAGGTGTAGCTTGCAGATCAGTCTGCAAATGCAACTTTGAAAGTAATGTAAAAGTACAACAGCATATCAAATTCAATCTTCCTACTTGCTATCAAAACGTTTATCTGAATCATCTGCAACTAATAAGATTTGTTTGCTTCCTTGTTTGTTTATTTAACAATCCTACAATTGTTACCCAAATACTTACAACCTGCCTTCCATGCTGCAAGTCATGGATTTCCTCACATGCCCTTTATGAATAATACTGCTTTACATGTAATCCTAAGAGGAATGCAAAAGGCAAAATATTCCAATCCAAAATTTCAACAGTTCAGAGGATCCCCCCCCCTGCAAGTATTTGTTTTTACTTTGGTAAAATGTCTGTCCAAAGGCAACAGCCTCAGTTCCTTGTCTCGGTCGTGGAGGATGCTGTCTTCACTAGGTATGAGCTGGAAAGCCACCTTCCCCTTCGCTTCCAGGGCACCACAGGCAGCTCAAGGAACCTGGCTAGTTTGGCCTGATGATGGTTGCCTTGTGGTGATGTAGAGGCAGGCTTTCTCACTGGTGGCAGCAGCGCTGTGGGTTGTCCTCCCTGCTGAAATAGGAGCGGGGGCTGCCAGTATTGGATTTCTTCCAGCTCCTGAAGATGCATTTCCCTGAGCTGAAGATCTGGTTTTATTGTTTTAACTGTTCTTTCAACTTTCCTGTAGACAGCTTCTGCAACAAAATCGCTATTACAATTCCCCAGCATTTAAATTATGTGAAAAATAATTTTTAAGTGTGCCCAAAGGCTGGGTATTCCCATTACCCATATTTTGCAAATTGTAACACTACAGCCCTCCTTCAGTTGCACTTAATATATACCCGTACTGTCAGAGCTGGCTCCGGGTCCCAGCTCACCAAGGACCAACGCTAGCCGATAGTACAGTATCAAAGTCTTTATTGAAGAATAGTCTCCATTTACAAGTCTCAGCGTCCCAGCTCTACGTCTGGACTTTAGACCGGCGAAGCTCTGTCTGGGTCTCCGCCCCCTGTGCACCAGTTTAAGACTCTAATCTTACTCCACCTCTTCCTTCTCTCTCTCTTCCTCTGGGTCTTACTACCCCCCGGGGTCTCATTCCTCCTGGACTCTTCTGACGCAGAGCTTGACCCCTCTGACTCCTCCCCCTCTCTTCGGCGGGCTTTAGGACCTGGCTCCCTACCCGGGCTGCCCACCTTGTCGCCCTCCTGTACATTTGAACTTGGCGCGCGCGCGCGTTTAACTTTCCGGATGACCGTTTCCTCGCTCCCTGACGAGGGTGTGGTCACTCCTGCCTCACGTTCTCCCTCTGCCTGCGCGCTCCCTGATCCCGATGCCTTGGACTCCTCCCCCCTACTGCACTCTGGGGGGGACGCTGGTCCGGATTTCCAGCTGCTACTCTCTGAGTCCCCTCTGGCCCCTTCTTCCCGAGGTGTCCCCCTGGGCACTCCCCTTGCCCTGACCATGGGGGCCCCTTTCTGTGAATCCTCCGAGTCACTGGAGAGACTCAGAGACCTCGGACTACTGTCGTCGCTGACATTTCCTTCAGACTCCTCCCCCTCGCTCTCCGTTTCCTCCCTCTCCTGTGACTCTGCTCCTGAACCCCTGACATCCATCCCCCCCTCGAAGCCCCCCCTTCCCCCCTCCCCTTCCTCCGGCGGGGGTGCTGGGTGCTCCGTCGTTGTGGGGGTGAATGGTGGATACAGTTCGTCCCCCGTGGCGTGCATCCAGTTAGAGAAATCCGGCTCGTCTTCCGTGTCTTCGCCGACCTCGTTCTCCTCTGCTTCCATCTCCGTGCCGCCATGCTCGAACCCAACGTCCTCCCCCATCACGTCCATGTCCCTCTCACCCTCGTTCCCCTCTGGGTCCGTTGCCTGCCAAGGGCCCCTCAGCCACCTCTCCTCTCCTCGATTGTCCCACCAAAACGAGCGGTCTGAGGCAAACCCCGAGGGCGAGCCCTCCGGTGAACGCGTTTCTAATGCTGGTTCTTCGTCCGAGGTGAATCCCTGGAACGTGCTGGTAGAAAGCGTGGGTGTGAAAAGCCAGTCGTCGAAATACTCGGCTGGCATGGGCCTGTGTGGGAACAAGGCATGAAACTCCTCTTTGAGGAGAGGCTCGTCCAGGGCATAGTCCGGCACCCAACTGTTGGCGCTGGCCGGGGTACCTTCCCTTGCGAGAAAATATTCTACTCCCTCTTCCCCCCATCTCGAGTCCAAAATCTCTGTGACCTGGTTGATGGGTTCCCTTCTTGGCGACTCCCTCCTTGGGGGGATCTCCCTATACTGGTCTGGTGCCGTGCCCTGCGCCTGAAATCGGTGAGGTGCTTTGTAGGGCGTGAGCACCGACCTATGGAATACTGGGTGCATTCTGGATCCTTCCGGAAGTGTCAACCGGAAGGCCACCGGATTGATCTGTGCCTCAACTAGGTAAGGTCCTAGCTGCTTATGTCCGAGTTTCTTCTTAGCTAAGGATCTGGTCGGCACTGCGTGGGCCGCTAACCACACCCAGTCTCCCACCTGTATGTCTTCACCAACCCTCCTGTGCTTGTCAGCCTGCAGTTTGTATGCGTGCTTTGCAAGCTCTAACTGCCTCCTAAGCTGCTCGTGGACTTCCTGCAATTCCGCCGCCAAGACTTCCGCTGCCTGTGGCTCCCCCTCCCCCAGTCTCTCTAATCCCGGGAAGGTTCTGGGATGCCTCCCGTTGTTGGCGAAGAACGGCGTCACCCCTGTGGACACGTGCTTCGTGTTGTTGTAAGCGAACTCAGCGAGCGGCAGGTAGTCCACCCATGTCGTCGGCTGTTGATTTGCATAGCATCTCAGGTACTGCTGCATGATGGCGTTGACGCGCTCCGCTTGTCCGTTGGTCTGCGGGTGTCTCGCCGACGCTAGGTTGATCTTGACGTTCAGGAAACCCATCAGCTTCTGCCAGAAGCTCGAAATGAACTGGCGCCCCCTGTCGGACAAGATAGACCGTGGCAGTCCGTGCACCCTGAAGACGTGGTCTATGAACAGTTTGGCGGTCTGTTCTGCCGTGGCCACCTTCGCGCACGGAATGAAGTGGGCCATTTTAGTGAACATGTCCACCACCACTAGCACTGCCGTTTTACCCCTTGAGCTGGGTAAATCCGTGACAAAGTCCAGGGCCACCCTCTCCCACGGTTCGCTCGGGGTCTGCAGCGGTTCGAGCAGTCCCGCCGGAGGTTTGTGCACTGACTTGGCCCTTTGGCAGGTGTCGCACCTCGAGACGTACTCCGCGACTTCCCCCCGCATCTTGGGCCACCAAAAATCTCTGGCAACTAGTTCTGCCGTCTTCTCCTTGCCAAAGTGCCCGGCGGTGGGTGCGTCGTGTAACTGCTGCAGTACTTTCGCCCGGAGGTCGTCTCCCGGTACATAGAGTGCTCCTCTGCGGATGAGCAATCCGTCTCGTACTTGGAACTCGTCGTCCTTCACCGTGCCCTTGTGCACCTCCTCCATCTTGGCTTGTGCGAAGGGGTCCTCCTGCAGTGCTCGACGGACCGCCTCCAAGTCCACGGTTGCTGAAGCGCACGCCCACGCTTTCGGAGCGAAAATGTGCTTGGCCGCTGCTGGTGCCGCCTCTTCGAGGTATTGCGGCTTTCTGGACAGTGCATCCGCCATGATGTTGTTGTCGCCTGGGATGTATTCTATCCTGAAGTCGAAATCCGCAAAAAATTCCGCCCATCTGATGTGCCGCTGGTTCAGGAACCTTGCCGTGCGCCAGTACTCCAGGTTCTTATGATCCGTGCGAACCTGCACTGTGTGTTTGGCCCCGACGAGGAAGTGCCGCCACGCCTTGAATGCTGCATGAATGGCCAGCAACTCCCTGTCCCAGATGGTGTAGTTCTGCTCCGACTTGCTGAGCTTCCTGGAGTAGAAGGCACACGGTCTCCAGTCCCCATGCGGGTCCTCCTGCAACAGTACGGCGCCCACGGCTCTGTCTGAGGCGTCTGTTTCAACCCTCATCGGTTTGCTGGGATTCACATGCAGTAGCTGCCCTTCGGACGAGAAGAGACGCTTAAGGTTCTGAAAGGACTGCTCCGCTTGCTCCGTCCAGATGAACTTCTTCTTCTTAGAGCTGAGCGTGTCGGTAATGGCCGCCGTCTGCATCGCGAACCCCTTGATGAACTTGCGGTAAAAGTTGGCGAACCCCACAAACCGCTGGACCTCCTTCCGATTGCGCGGGCTCTTCCAGTCCAACACTGCGCGAACCTTGGCGCTGTCCATGGCAAGCCCCTTGTCCGACAGCTTGTAGCCCAGGAAATCCACCTCCTTCCTGTCGAACTGGCACTTCTCCAGCTTGGCATACAGCCGATGCTCCTGCAGTCTCTGCAGAACTTCCTTGACGTCACCTTCGTGGGTCTCTTCAGATTCGGAGAATATCAGGATGTCGTCCAGGAAGCAGACGCATGTCTTGTAGAGGAGACCCGCCAGGACGTGATGCATGAAGGCTTGAAAACAGTGGGCGCCATTTTGTAAACCGAAGGGCATAACTCTGTATTCATATGTGCCCAGGGGCGTGAACATGGCAGTCTTCCACTCGTCTCCTTCCCGTATGCGAATCAGGTTGTACGCCCCTCGCAGATCCAATTTTGTAAAAACGCGTCCTTTCCTCACCGTTGCCAGCAGGTCATCTATCTTGGGCATGGGAAAGGCCGTGGGCTTGGTCTTGGCATTTAAGAGCCTGAAATCAACTACAAGCCTCTTTTGGGGCGTGTCCCTTTTCTTCACAAAGAATACAGGACTGCCCCCCGCTGCCTTCGACTCCCGGATGAAACCGCGCTTCAAGTTGAGGTCTATGAACTCCTTGAGCTCCTGCAGCTCGTCCTCAGACATGGAATACAGTTTCCCGGCTGGCAGCGTCGCTCCTGGCAGGAGGTCAATCTTGAAGTCATAGGGCCTGTGGGGAGGCAGCTTGTCCGCTTCCTTCTCGCAGAAAACCTCCAAAAACGCTGCGTACTTGCGCGGCACTGCTTGCAGCGTGCCTAATTGTAGCTGCGGGTCGTCCCCTCCTTCTTCCGGGCTAGGAAGGATGCAATGTTCCGCGCAATAGGAGGAGCCGAAGGTCAGTTGGCGCTGGTACCACGCCAATGCTGGGCTGTGCCTGTGCAGCCAACTCATGCCCAGGACTACAGGCGTGTCCGACAGGTGGGTGACATTAAAGCTGATGACTTCTCGGTGATTTCCAATCCGCATCACCATTGGTTGCGTTTGTTGCACCACCTGCCCCCCTAACAAGTCTCTGCCATCCACCGTGACAACGTTCAGGGGCAGTGTGGCTGGTAGCAGTGGTATATTGTGCTGCTGAATGAATTCCAGTCCTATAAAGTCAGCGTTACTGCCGGAGTCAATGGTGATCGGCACCTCCACAGTGCGTCCATTGGGCAGTTGGAGAGACGCTGTAAGCTGCACCACTGGTTTGGGTGGGAGGGGGTCTGTGGGTTGCAAAAGTGCTGGGGATTGTTTCATTGACTTGTCTGGCTGGACCCCAGTGCCTCTTCCTCCAGCCAGACTCCGTCGTTTAACTGTTGCTGCGTTTAACTGTTGCACTTCCTGTTCCCTCTAGGAGGCTTCGTTTTGGCTGCTCCCGGTGTTAGGGCTCTGTTAGCTGACTGAGCCCTGGCACCTCCGATCTCCATCGGCTCTTCTCCCCCTCCCTGCGAGGGTGTGGAGTGCGCACGCGCTGCTTCTCTGGGAAAGAAGGGAGGTGCTCTGGCTGGTGCCCTTCCCCAACGCCCTTCTTCCCTGTTCCAAGGACGTTCTTCCAGATGCACCCCGATTTCCAGAGCCCTCTGGACTACTTGCTGGGTGCTCCTTGGTCTCTCCCCCCTTCCGATCTCTGCTTTTACATCTGCATTCAACCCCTCCCAAAAGAGGTCTCTGACTGGCGCAGAATCTTTTTCCCACCCCAGGGCATGAACCAATCCGAAAAAGCGTGTATGGTACTGCCTCACGCTGGCTTTGCCTTGTTTAAGTCCATGTATGTCCCTCCTGGCAATATCGACGTCTACCTTTGATAAAAAACATGAGTCCATTGCTTTAATAAAAGCCTTCGCATCTTGGAGCGCTGGATCATGGTCCCTCCATAGATTCCTCAGCCACGTTTTGGCTTCCCCATGCAAATGGGACAAGATAAACCCCACTTTCTCTCTCTCATCTCTAAAGTCTTTGTCAAGTAGATCCAGCGCAAACAGCAGGTCTGCTCTGAAGTTGGGGTACTGCTGCAAACTCCCGTCGAAATGCGATACAAGGCTGCCTCCCCTTCTCCCCAAGCCAATGCCTTCTGCCTTGGATCCCGTTTGCCCCTGTTTAGAAAGCACGTCCAACCTGACCTGGAGATCCCGGCAGGAGGTAACCATTTCCTCCTCTCTCTTCCTGGATGCAATTACCTCCGTGCTGAGTTGTGTCACCGCTTCTTGCAGGGCTTTTATCTGCTCTTCCGTCGTCATCTTGCCTGAGTTTTGTGAGCTCTGTAAGCACCCCTCCTCTGCCCTCGCTGCGTCGACTCACGTGGCGAGGTTCTTGGTGCCAAAACTTTAAAAAGGAGACAGAGCTTACTGTCAGAGCTGGCTCCGGGTCCCAGCTCACCAAGGACCAACGCTAGCCGATAGTACAGTATCAAAGTCTTTATTGAAGAATAGTCTCCATTTACAAGTCTCAGCGTCCCAGCTCTACGTCTGGACTTTAGACCGGCGAAGCTCTGTCTGGGTCTCCGCCCCCTGTGCACCAGTTTAAGACTCTAATCTTACTCCACCTCTTCCTTCTCTCTCTCTTCCTCTGGGTCTTACTACCCCCCGGGGTCTCATTCCTCCTGGACTCTTCTGACGCAGAGCTTGACCCCTCTGACTCCTCCCCCTCTCTTCGGCGGGCTTTAGGACCTGGCTCCCTACCCGGGCTGCCCACCTTGCCGCCCTCCTGTACATTTGAACTTGGCGCGCGCGCGCGTTTAACTTTCCGGATGACCGTTTCCTCGCTCCCTGACGAGGGTGTGGTCACTCCTGCCTCACGTTCTCCCTCTGCCTGCGCGCTCCCTGATCCCGATGCCTTGGACTCCTCCCCCCTACTGCACTCTGGGGGGGACACTGGTCCGGATTTCCAGCTGCTACTCTCTGAGTCCCCTCTGGCCCCTTCTTCCCGAGGTGTCCCCCTGGGCACTCCCCTTGCCCTGACCATGGGGGCCCCTTTCTGTGAATCCTCCGAGTCACTGGAGAGACTCAGAGACCTCGGACTACTGTCGTCGCTGACATTTCCTTCAGACTCCTCCCCCTCGCTCTCCGTTTCCTCCCTCTCCTGTGACTCTGCTCCTGAACCCCTGACACGTACGTTAGAAATAGCATGCAGCAAATCTACATTACATAGAAATAAGATATTCCACCACTAGGAATGGTTCTCTCATAATCTGGAAATGCCCTAAAAGATATAACTTACCTAAGGCTAGCTATAAATTTATTACCAATATTTCTATTATTATTTTGTATTTCCCCCTTTAACATGTACATATTTTTATTTATTGCATTTCATTAGCATAATATCTTCAATAATGTAGGTGCGAAAGGTACAAGAGGGATTGCAGGCGAACTCGGTCTGCATGGATCCAAAGGGCTGAAAGGCTCTCTGGGAGATCAAGGTCGTGAGGGCTTAGCAGGCCCACCAGGTATGGTTAAAATCCAAAACACACTTGTACTGTAGACAACTGAAGTGTTCAATTTATGTATCCATGTTTATATATCACATTTGTAATTTGCTTCTCCAATAAAAATCAAGTTGGTCATGCACACAAATGGAATTGCAAAATATACAGTATAGAACAATGTAATTGCTTGTACAACTGAGGATGATTTTAGATGTAATGTCAACATGTGAAAATATTCCATGGCTCTGAGGCCAAGACCCTGGCAAAAAGCAGTCCCTGTTCACACAAGGATTCTCCACAAAGATGATAATTGGGGCTGTCAACCAAACAAATGCTTTAACCATTTCTAGGTTTTTCATCTGTAAATTAGTACCTCATTAAACAAGTACTAACTGAGCTGTGCCTCTCAAATGTGTTTGTATCTCCACCAATCAATTAATGACATGAGTAATGACATGGAGTTTCTGATATTGCAAAAGGCATCATGCAGCTTATCCCACAAAGATGTCTCATTCATCCTCTCTATCTATCTTTCTTTCCTTCCTTTTTGAAGGAAAACCTTGAATAAGTACTGCCCACAGTCTGGAGATGTTGGAGCACATATGTACTCACATGGGTCACTTGAGGGACAAAGCAAAACAGAAAGAACAAAGTCCACTGCTGCTAAATACCTTAGTAACACTATTCTGCCCAAGGACCATTTGTGGATTATCTTCTAAATTACATTATTATTGTAGTTTTAAGACAACAGGGTGTGAATGCTTTTAATCAGCACTTGTTCAGCTTTCCACTGAAGTCAGTGGGACATAAAGGTGCTTATTTGGCTAAGGAGGGATTTGCATCATCCTGGTTATATTGTTTTCCATTAATCAACTTTAACAAGTTTATTCTGGCAAATAAATTACTTTTCCTAGAAGCATCATTTTTTTCTATTTAGGATTTCCTGGGCCCAGAGGAAACAGAGGTGCACCAGGATTGCCTGGGGAGCAGGGCTTTCCTGGGAGTCCAGGATTGCCAGGTTGGCCAGGCCCTCCAGGAGTGAAAGGAGTTGCAGGTGACAGACTTGGAGCACCCACAGGCCCCCAAGGGGATGCTGGGCCACCGGGAATCCCAGGACTGAAAGGCCCCCCAGGAGATGATGGCTTGCCAGGACTGAGAGGTAATGCTCTTGCTTTTGCCAATGGAGAATTTTAAAGAAGAGAGGCTCAGGAAATTTGGTGACAGCAGTTGTGGTGATGCAGAGTTCTGCAATGAGTTCTGCATGCGGCAAAGGTTCTGTAGCCTAGTTTCAAACAGCCCTCTGCACCCTGGCATGTTGCTTTGAAAACTGCAGGGAATTTCAAAATAGTTTGTGATTTTGCACAGAGAGTTGCAGCTGGAAAAATAGTGAAACCAACATGTTTGCTCCCAAGCAAGTAGGTTCTCTGCATTGCAGCCAGCAGCAGTCCTGCAGTTTTGCTGAAAATGAGCATCCTGGTCCATTGCCTTCATCAGTATTCCCAGATTTTTCACCTAAGATGTTGCACATAATACCAGTAGAGGAAATGAACATTACTGATTGTTAGAATCATAGAATCATAGAGTTGGAAGAGACCACAAGGGCCATCGAGTCCAACCCCCTGCCAAGCAGGAAACACCATCAGAGCACTCCTGACATATGGCTGTCAAGCCTCTGCTTAAAGACCTCCAAAGAAGCAGACTCCACCACACTCCTTGGCAGCAAATTCCAGTGTCGAACAGCTCTTACTGTCAGGAAGTTCTTCCTAATGTTTAGGTGGAATCTTCTTTCTTGTAGTGTTAATAAAGCAGAACTCAATAAGTCCGATTCTGTATAGACTGCAAACCAGAAAGCTGCTTTTCGTTATGAACATGTAGGACCTATTCAGAAGGCAGCTTTTCATATTCATAGGCTTCAGAATAAATGTTTATTATTATAATTATTTTCTAGACTGTGAGTTGGAGCTAAGCTAAATTTGTTGACAAGGTAGTCATGACCTTGAAATCTCACTGATTTAAATGGGGACTGAGTTTAATTAATTAAATCCTGATCCAACTCTGTATCTATATGCACTCGATATCCAACGCATAACAATTAATGACACTTGTTATTATTTTTAGGAAGTGATGGCATTCCAGGTCAGCCTGGAGCTAAAGGGCATCCTGGGTCTCCTGGCCCTGCTGGCTTGCCTGGTTTGCCAGGACCACAAGGACCATTTGGATTCCCTGGACTGCCAGGCCAGCAAGGGATCACGGGCAGAGCTGGCTCACCAGGGTTTGTAGGTGAGGATCATCCCGCGTGCTTCCCAAATGTGATTTTCCTTGTACTTTGCCTGGGCATCTTTAGCACTTTCCTGGGGAAAGGTGATCTCAAACTACTGGTGTGGGACCTTTGGGGGTGCAATGTCATTCCATTAAACTTTCATAGGAGCTTATTAATTCAAGCATTGACATGGAGTAGCTTTTCCCTGTTAATACTGCCAACATGGTACAATCATAGTCCTTTTAAGATTTAAGCCATGGAAGATTGGCTGTTGACTTTAGTGTGCGGTGCACACTTTTAACATCTGCATTATACCAGCTTCTTACATGATTCAAATGTTATGCCACCAATGCAGAGATCCTTGCAAAATGTTGTTTCTTGTCAGTTGTCCATCTAGCTAGATGGGATGTTTGTATGCTGACTACACTGTAATTCAGCCGAGTCTGAACCATGTGGTAGACTGCACATGAGCATTATTACTGAGGATGCCATATTTATTGGATTGGTGGTTTACAAACTTTAGGATTACTAATGAGTTGCCACCAATTAAATTACACACACACACACACACACACATACACACATATATATGTGTGTGTATTTATAAGAACTTCAGATCTTAAGGGACATTCACTTCAGTGTGTGAAAAAATAAGGTGCCTCTTCTAAGCCAGTGGCTGCTGTAACGCATGACTGCATTGTCTTAGAAACAAAAGTAGTATCCTTGCATGCATGTGTGTGTGGGTGGGTGTTTCAGATATACAGATAGTTCTTTGCTACAGTATATTGCCAAACAGTAATTTTCATCCATACACAAAATAAACTGTACAGCATATACAGTCGTACCTTGGAAGTCGAACAGAATCTGTTCTGGAAGTCTGTTCAACTTCTGAAACGTTTGACTTCTAAAGCACAGCTTCTGATTGACCACAGACAACAAACCACAGGTGTATAAAAGCTTAGAAAAGCATACTTAGGTCTAACATAATTTATTCTGCATCTGAGTCTGTCTTACATAAGTAATACATAGATGACAGGACTATGTCATTTTTTCACCATCAACTGGAAAGAAAAGGCAGTGAATTTCCCTAGTTCACAAATTTGCTCTATAAAATTTAACCATATTTGAAGTTTTTGAGGTCTAAAATAGCGCTTGGGAAACTTTATATCAAGAGCAGCATTCACTTAATAGCAACTTTTCAGGACTGCACACCAGTGGTGGGAGGGGCCAAAGTAGGCAACAGGCAGGACCAAAGGTATCAGGAGCCACACCTTCTCTTCCCCCGTTTCCCATTTCGCTTTCTTCCTTGACTGAGAGAAATAGGCTTTGCCTCTGAACCACTCAGGACATAGTGAGTGGAGGACTCACAGCTGTTCAAGGTGGGATGAGGGCAAGGGGGGCATGTCTAGAATTTGGAAAATATTCCATCAATAATTTACTGGTTTTGTTCTTTATTTGATGTGTTTTCATATCAATACAAGCTGCACAATGACTGCTTTCCAGTGGCTGCATTATATCCATTATATTCTTCTGTTTCTTTTCAACATATATTTATAGGCTCACCGGGTGCCAGAGGAGATGCAGGAGACCCAGGGAAACCTGGTCCTGTAGGAATGAAAGGTCTGGCAGGTGACAGAGGTGAACCTGGTTTCATTGGAACTAAAGGCAAGGCTGGTGAGCCTGGTCTCCCTGGGGTGGATGGAATGCACGGTCTTCCAGGTGTGAAAGGTACAACAAAACAATTCTGAGCCCAAAATTACATGAGCAGTTGCTCCAAGAGTAATACATAATACATAATACATCTTGTGCAAAGTGTTAATAGACCATGAAAGTGGGAAAGCCACCTGTACCTCTTTTTTGAAATTAATTGGGTGCAGGCTCTTTACTCAAAAAGCTCCCGGGGACTTTTCCATCTGCAGTACAACGTTAAGTGCTGCTTTTGATGTTTAAAGCCTTGAATTGTTTGGGACCAGTTACCTTAAGTTATGCTTGGCCTCTCTTTTTTAAAAAAATATTTTTTTATTGAGTTTTACATAACAAATTTAAATTCAAACAAAACATCCACATCATCATTTAGGATTCCCTGAATCCTTCGACTCCCCTCCCCTCTTCCATGGTTACCATTATCAATCTTTTTTTCCAACTGCTTGCCTTATTTTCTCTATTTTTTAAAGGAAAATAATCCATAGTTTTTCGTACATTACAAGTATTACTCAAATCCTGCCGGAGTTTTTAGTTGTTTACAGTGTTCTCTTAAATACATTATAATTTTTTCCCATTCCTTCTTAAATTTCTTCTCTTCCTGGTTTCTGATTTTCCCAGTCAATTTCACCATTTCCGCATAGTCCATCATCTTCATCAGCCATTCATCTCTGGTCAGAACTTTGTCTTCTTTCCATCTCTGGGCCAGTAGTATCTGTGCTGCTGTCGTTGCGTACATAAATAGTCATTTCTGCTCCTTCGGAATCTCTGTACCTCCACTTTGTGGAGTCAAAACATATACTTGTCAGGGAAGAGTTAGAAGTTTCCAGTTTCTCAGAGGGAGAAAGCATTCCCCAAGGGGGGAAGGAGAGCAGTTAATCTAATAGAAGGGAGCAAGAGGAACAACAGGGAGGGACTGGCTGTTCACAGGAAAGGCAAGGGTTCAGTTCTAGCTCAGATTCGGAGGAGAGGAGATACAGGCCAGCTCTAGCCAGGAGGTTAGAAAAAAGAGCGGGAAAGCGAAGGGAAAGGCGCCTTCGCCATTTTGAGGGTGGCTGGTCATGGAGAAGCAGAGCTCAGAAGGTATCTGAAAGAAGTGACTCTGAGGAAGAATAGTTAAGAACCGTTTATAAGATTGTTTTGTTAATACGCAATAAAAAGTTATAAAAGAACAAGAAGCGTTTGTGTGGTGATCTGAAGAGGACAACGACCAGTCCTGACAATACTGTCATGTGATAGACAACAATCCCATGACTACAATCATTGAGCAGGAATTCTAACACCCACTTGACTCGATTTCGATTTGATGTACAACTTTAGGTGCCAGGAGAGAACGTTCCTCTTCCATCCCTTTGGATGATAAAGATCCAATACACTTTAAAATGTGTTGTAGGAGGGGGCATTATTTGTTTGTTTTTGCTCTTATATGTTTTTTATATTGTATTTTTATGTTGTGAACTGCCCCGAGATGTACAGATGAAGGGCAGTATCCAAATAGAATGCATAAATAAATAAATAAATAAATAAATAAATAAATAGTATTGATACTGGTTTGGTTCTTCTTTTGCTGGTATCTGACTCAGCGTACAGTCTCCCGCCATATTATCTGTCCTGATCGGCAGTGGCTGCCCTGCGTTTTCTGGCAGGAGTCCTTCCTGTAACACATGGGGCCCTCAGGATGCAGGGCAGGTCATAGAATCATAGAATCATAGAGTTGGAAGAGACCACAAGGGCCATCGAGTCCAACCCCCTGCCAAGCAGGAAACACCATCAGAGCACTCCTGACATATGGTTGTCAAGCCTCTGCTTAAAGACCTCCAAAGAAGGAGACTCCACCACACTCCTTGGCAGCAAATTCCACTGTCGAACAGCTCTTACTGTCAGGAAGTTCTTCCTAATGTTTAGGTGGAATCTTCTTTCTTGTAGTTTGGATCCATTGCTCCGTGTCCGCTTCTCTGGAGCAGCAGAAAACAACCTTTCTCCCTCCTCTATGTGACATCCTTTTATATATTTGAACATGGCTATCATATCACCCCTTAACCTCCTCTTCTCCAGGCTAAACATGCCCAGCTCCCTTAGCCGTTCCTCATAAGGCATCGTTTCCAGGCCTTTGACCATTTTGGTTGCCCTCCTCTGGACACGTTCCAGTTTGTCAGTGTCCTTCTTGAACTGTGGTGCCCAGAACTGGACACAGTACTCCAGGTGAGGTCTGACCAGAGCAGAATACAGTGGCACTATAACTTCCCTTGATCTAGATGCTATACTCCTATTGATGCAGCCCAGAATTGCATTGGCTTTTTTAGCTGCCGCGTCACACTGTTGGCTCATGTCCAGTTTGTGGTCAACCAAGACTCCTAGATCCTTTTCACATGTACTGCTCTCAAGCCAGGTGTCACCCATCTTGTATTTGTGCCTCTCATTTTTTTTGCCCAAGTGCAATACTTTACATTTCTCCCTGTTAAAATTCATCTTGTTTGTTTTGGCCCAGTTCTCTAATCTGTCAGGTGCCTTACCTTATTGCTTACAATAAGGTGCCTTACCTTATTGCTTACTTTTGCATTTGTATTTTAAAATAAAAAAAGTTTACATTTAGAACCCTAGAACAAAGTAGGAAAAAGAAATTAATCCCCATTTCTGTGAACATGAATAGTTCTCTTTTATGTTTTCCACCAACAGGTTCTAAAGGTTCCTCTGGAATTGGAGGTTTCAAAGGTGCGATAGGCATCAGAGGGTGGCCAGGGCAGAACGGAATCAAAGGAGAGCCTGGCTTCACTGGCTTGCCAGGGATTCGAGGTTTACCTGGTGACTCGGGATTGAAAGGTATTGTCCTTCACATTGTGAAGTATTGCTTGTCTCTCACTGTGCGCGAGATGTGTTCATACACAACTGCAAAGCAGTTTGAAAAAAATAGGTTGTGAAATATAATTGTCCTCTTTATAAAAAAAAATTCTCTTGGCAGCTTTGATCTTACAGCTTACTGTGTTTTCAGTCTATTGCTGGCTTTTGCTGGTAAGTAAAGCTTGGTGTTCATCAAGCAGGGAAGGTTTATTACTGCCTTAGTTTCCAGAGGGACTTGCTTTCACCTTCATTAGTCAGCAGAAAGACCCCTGGCTGCTCTCTCATAACAAATCTCAGGACTATGATTGGAAAGGGAGTAGCTGCTGGGCTGCACTCCTCATTGCTACATTCTCATATACTTTTTTGAGAATATTTATTTAAATCATTTATTTAGGTTTTTTTAAAAAGAAAATAATTCACCCCCCTGCAAGGAGTTCAAGGCAGTGTTCTTCTGCTCACTGTATTTTAATGTATGCTTTTTTTTTGTTACTGTATTTTATTCTGTATATTGTTGTAAGACACCCTTAGTACATTGGTAGGAAGATGTAAATAATGAAGTATTAGTATTATTTCCTGCTCACATTTTATCCACACAACAACTCTGTGAGGTTAGGCTTTCAGGTAAGGCTGAAAGAGACCAAGATTCCCCAAAGAGTTTCATGGTTGAGTAGGAATTTGAACCAAGGTCTCCTTGATTCCAGTACAACCATCTCGCCACTATAGCACATTAGAAGGGCTGATCCCAATCACTTCATAAAAGAAGGATACACTTAAGGAGACAAAGCATTCTTACCTTTCCGATCCTCTTAAATGTGTTGCCTTTAAATTGTAAGGATGGATCAATGCTGTAAACCAGGCATGTCCAAAGTCTGTTTGGGGGGCCTAACTCGGCCCCCTGTGGCATTTTATTCATTGGGGTCAAATCCCAAAAATACATATATATAAAAAATCAACAACTTTGGGTGGCCCTCACGCATGTTCACTTCATCAAATCTGGCCCTCTTTGAAGAAAGTTTGGCCACCCCTGCAAACAGTTTTCTATATTGACATGGCAGTCTGGATGAATAATGTATTCTTAATAGGTGACCGTGGTGACCGTGGCCCACCAGGATCACCCCCTAAAATCATGCCAAGTATGATGCTTGATGTGAAAGGCGAAAAGGGAAATGAAGGAGAAAGTGGTGCCCAAGGGAGCTTTGGTTTCAAAGGTAAAGAGCAATGCCATTACAAGGAGTATAATATATTACAGACTGATGTTACAGCATTTGAACATTTGTCACATGAAGCAAATGAGAATTTAATCTTTATTTACAAACATTTCATTCATTACATAATGCACACATTCTAAAGCACTTATTCAGATTATAAATAATAGGAAATGACCACAAAATGATATAGAAATATATATACCCCTAACAGTGCAATTTTTAAAGGTAAAGGTAAAGGGACGACTCTGGGGTTGCGGTGCTCATCTCGCTTTATTGGCTGAGGGAGCCGGCGTACAGCTTCTGGGTCATGTGGCCAGCATGACTAAGCCGCTTCTGGCGAACCAGAGCAGCGCACAGAAATGCCGTTTACCTTCCCGCCGGAGCGGTACCTATTTATCTACTTGCACTTTGTGCTTCCAAACGGCTAGGTTGGCAGGAGCAGGGACCAAGCAATGGGAGCTCACCCCATCACGGGGATTCGAACCGCTGACCTTCTGATCGGCAAGCCCTAGGCTCTGTGGTTTAACCCACAGCACCACCCGCATCCCAGTGCAATTTTTAGTGGTAGTTAATTAGCAGAATGCAGCTGAGGGCTTCATTCCCCATAATGAATACTTCAGGCAGCTGAAACCAACATTTGCTTTACTGAAGTTCAGCTACTTGCCCTGTTCAGTCTAACTTAACATTTTGAACTGTGTTTCCTACAGGCACAAAAGGAGCACTAGGCTACCCTGGGCAGACAGGAAGGCCAGGTTCACCTGGCTTTCCAGGTTATGAAAAAGGTCAGAAAGGTGACTATGGAATTAAAGGAATAAAAGGCATATCAGGATATATAGGTGTCTCAGGAGGTCGTGGTATTTCTGGTTTCCCTGGAGCAACGGGAAGGAGGGTGAGCAGATTTTGTTGTTTGACTCAAACTACCAAGTTTTGTTATCTCTGGTATGCTTCCTTTAGTAGTTTGAAAAGCAAAATGCCAGAACCTCAAAAAACAAATTCTGTAAATTCACCAAAAGCAGACTAGATTATGCAGTGCATGTGAATAATGTATTTGATTCCTTTATTTTGGGTGGAATGGGGGCTCCATCCTGCAGGCCTAATTGAGTCTAGCAAGAGCCCTAACTACCGTAGGTCCATGAGGACATTTTCCAAAAGCCATGCTCACCTGCCTAACACTTGACATATATGACATCAGGTGTGGGGCAAGTAAAGACACTCAGCAGGATTCAGGTAATGAGTCCTGTCAGCAGGCATCCTCCTTGAGGAGCTCTTTTTGCGCAGTGAGGTTTCCCTCCTCTCTTCCCCCTTGTGCACCCATGAAATTGGCTCAGAATGGGGTCAAGAGAACTCAGGGGCATAAGAGTAGAGATAGTTCCATCTGGCAAACCACAAGGCTTTCCTTGACAAAATAATTGCCTTGGCATGAAATTGAATTCTTTCCATGGTTCCCTGCTGAAAGGAGGGTTTGCAGATACTGCCAATCAGCACCCCCTGTGCTTTGATTTCAGACTGGCCTCGCAAAGGAAAGCATATCACCCAGTGTCATTGTGGTGTCATGATTGACAGGTGGGCAACCCCACACCCAGTCAAAATGGCCCACTGGAGTTGGGGGAGGTTAGTATCCAGCCCACCAAGTAGATATAGTCCCCCATCCTTGAGTTATTTTTTAGTTTAAATAAAGTTGGTTTCAGGTGCACACTGTGTTCAACAAGAGTACAGTTTCAAGATTTATGACAGAAAAACAAATTTGGATAGTTGAGGAGGAAGTCCAGAGAGAACGAAAACGTTGGTTAATATTTATTATGCTTGAAAGCTTGATGTTCTTTTTAACTATGTGACAGGGGGAAAAGGGAATTCCAGGGATTGATGGTATTTTTGGCGAAAGTGGCCAGCCTGGGGAAATTGGTGAGTCCATTTATATTCTGTACATCTAAGCTATGTGTATGTAAAACACACAGACACACACACACACACACACACAGAGAGAGAGAGAGAGAGAGAGAGACAGACAGACAGACAGACAGACAGATTTGTGTATAAAATGAAAGGCTCCTGCTCGTGACCCAGTTTAGTACAAGGAAATATTTTTTTCATTCTTGAGAGTTACTGATCTTGACTTCTCATATCTTTTCATTCTTTAGATGAAGTCAAAATGGAAGTATATATTGTAGAGAAAATAATACAGGCAACCACCCTCCCCCCCATTTAAGTGGGGGTAATGTTCTGAGGCACCGTGCACATCAGTGAAATTGCGTATATTTGAAACCCCATTGAAAAGGCCTGCAAACACCCTGTTCCGACCCTTTTGTGATGTTTTTGTGACTTTTTGGGTCACTTCTGGGTTCAGCGTGATGGGTGGGTGGGTGATTGTGCGGTTGTGCACATATTGAAAGCACGTAAATGGAGAGTTGCATTATAGAGTTTAGAATTTTCACATTGAAAGATGTTCGACAGATGATCTTGGTGTATATAAATCCATGTGAGTGTGTATTATCTCAAATTTTTGCCTCTTACAGGTGATTGGGGAGATACTATAAACTTGCCAGGAAGAGCAGGTTCGAAAGGAGATGCTGGCATAACTGGAGCCAAAGGTATTTTGCATGTGTGTATACACATGCATTCATTCATAATGCAAAATAGTTTGTGGCAAACAGCGCCTGTTACAGCTTTGACTGTTGTGAGAACTTCATCCTGTCTTGGACAAGGATTGCTTCGTCACTGAGACTCATGCACTGGTAATATCATGTAACACGTTCTATGAGAGATCTGGGGTGTGGTTGGTCCAGAGGGATGCAGCTGGTACAGAATACCTTGGCCCAGGTGGTGGCTAAGATGTGCTCCTTCCAAGCCACATATCACACCATTGAGCTAGTTTTATGGTCTTGTTGCTTACCTACAAAGCTCTAAACAACTATGGACCAGGTTATATGAAAAACCATCAAGCTCAACAAAAGGAACCCAGTTAGTCTTCTCTTCTCACAGCCTGACGATTATCAACTTGTAGTAAGACAAAGGTTGGCTTTTTAACTGGTAGTGCTGGTGCTGTGGGGTGCATGCCCTACGGAAATAAAAAAAAATACTGATGTTAATGGCCTAAGTCTACCCAGTGACTTTAGGTCTCACTCTTGGTTGATGCTTTGAACCTCTGAAATAGCAAAATAGTGACATACATACAGGGGCGGACTCTGCTAATATGGCACCCTTATTTTTCACAATAATTCCTTTTGGTACAGTTGCTTTTTTATGGAGCCTCTCAGTAGGTAAATAGAGGTTTTATTTTATTTTTTAAAATTATATTTATTAAAAGTTTTATAGTTACAGAAGAAAAAGAGAAAAAGAGATAAAACACAATATATATATATATATATAAAAATAAAGAAGTAAAAAATTAAAAATTAAAAAGTACATCAAAAATACCTCCACCCAACCAGAGAAAAAAAACAAAAACATTTGAAAACACATCCTTTTTTCACATCTCTATCCTTCAGTGACTTATTTCCTCGACCTCCTGCCACCTCCCTTCTTTGTATTCCAGTTAATAATTAAGTCAGCAAATCCTTTCCATCTTTCACTGCTTACTATCATTTATTTATCTTAATCTATTTTAACCTTATCTTCCCATCAAAATCTTAAAATTTATCTATACTTCAATCTAATAAAAAAAACCTTAAATCTTAAACCCTTAAATCCTAAAATCTTAAATCCTTATCATATTTCAACTAAAGTCATATAAATTCATTCCACCATCTCCCAACATTCCTTAATTATACAATATTATACTGAATAATGTTTTCAAGATTTCCAATCTTCTTCCACCATCTCTTCTCCCTGGTGTCGGATTTTGTCAGTCTTTTCTATCAGTTTGATATAGTTCATCAACCTGGTGCTCTTCTGTCCGAGGCTCTTAACTCTTCTCCCTGTCCTATCTGCAAGTTTCTTTTATTATCATTATTTTATGCCTCCTTGGCTCAGCGCATGGGCGGTGGGGGGCTAACCGCTGATATCTGCCCGAAATCCAGTGCTAATAATAATAATAATAATAATAATTTTTTATTTATACCCCGCCCTCCCCAGCCAAGGCCGGGCTCAGAGCGGCTTACAAGCAATAATAAAAACAAGATGAATGATTACAACTTAAAACAAAAGTAAAGTACAACATTAAAATAATGGAACATTAAAATATTAAAATGTAGCCTCATCGGAGGAGGAGAAGGAAAAGAAAAAAGAAAGAGAGGGAGGGAATCAAATTGGCTCCAAGCCAAAGGCCAGGCGGAACAACTCTGTCTTACAGGCCCTGCGGAAAGAAATCAGATCCTGCAGGGCCCTGGTCTCATGAGGCAGAGCGTTCCACCAGGCCAGAGCCAGAGTTGAAAAGGCCCTGGCTCTGGTTGAAGCCAATCTAACTTCCTTAGGGCCTGGGACTACTAGAGCGTTGTTATTTATGGACCTTGAGGCTCTCCGTGGGGCATACCAGGAGAGGCGGTCCCGTAGGTACGAGGGTCCTAGGCCGCGAAGGGCTTTAAAGGTCAAAAGCAGCACCTTAAATCTGACCCTGTACTCTACCGGGAGCCAGTGCAGCTTGAAAAGCACTGGGTGAATATGCTCCCATGGCAGAGACCCCGTGAGGAGCCTCGCTGCAGCATTCTGCACCCGCTGGAGTTTCTGGGACAGCTTCAAGGGCAGCCCTGCGAAGAGCGAATTACAGTAGTCAAGCCTGGAGATGACCGTCGCATGGATCACTGTGGCCAGGTCGGGGCGGGAAAGGTAAGGGAGCAACTGCTTGATGCGGCGAAGGTGGAAAAATGTCACCTTGGCTGTTGCTGTAACTTGCGCCTCCATGGAAAGGGAGGCGTCAAGGATTACACCCAAACTCTTAACAGAAGGCAATGGCGCTAATTGGGCTCCCGCAAGAGAAGGGAGTTGGTCCCTCATCCCCATGCCATCCCGACCTAGCCATAGGACCTCTGTCTTCGAAGGATTTAGTTTCAATCGGCTCCCACGAAACCATCCAGCCACAGCTTCCAAACATCTGGTCAGTGTGTACAGGGCCGAGTCGGTGTGGCCATCCATCAACAGATAGAGCTGAGTGTCATCAGCATATTGGTGACAGCCCAGCCCAAAGCTCCGGATAATCTGGGCAAGGGGGCGCATAAAGATGTTAAAAAGCATCGGGGAGAGAATTGCACCCTGTGGCACTCCACACACCAAGGAGTGGCGCGACGACATTTCCCTCCCTAGTGCCACCCTCTGTCCCCGACCAGAGATAAAAGAGCACAACCAGTTACGGGCTATGCCCTGTATCCCCACGTCTGCAAGGCGGTGGTCCAGAAGATCATGATCGACCATGTCAAAGGCTGCTGACAAATCTAAAAGGATCAGCAGTCCTGACCCGCCTCGATCTAGTTGTCTACGGAGATCATCTGTTAGGGCAACCAGAGCCGTCTCTGTCCCAAAACCAGGACGAAAACCGGACTGAAATGGATCTAATGCCGATGTTTCCTCCAGAAACCTACCAAGCTGTTCAGCAACCGCTCTCTCAATTACCTTACCCAGGTATGGAAGATTTGAAACTGGGCAGTAATTGGATAGGTCTAAGGGATCTAATGAAGTTTTCTTTAAGAGTGGACACACCACTGCTTCCTTCAGTTCCCCTGGGAATGTCCCCGTGTCAAGGGACAAATTGATAATTTCAACCAGGGGGGTCCGCACAACATCTGGACACTCCCTAATCAGCCAAGACGGGCACGGATCAAGGAGGCAGGTGGTGGCCCTACTAACTTGGAGGAATCTATCCACATCAGTAGGGAGTATCCGATCGAAATGGTCCAACACTGGACCTGAAGTCAGTCGAGGGGCCTCCAGTTCAGTAACTGTATCTAAATTGGCAGGGAGGTCACGGCGGAGCAACAGGACTTTCTCCGCAAAAAAAGCTCACGAATGCGTCACAGCTGTGGGTCGAATTTGTGCTTAAATTTGGTTGTCCTCCTAAGGACGTTATTGACCTAATTATTCTAAAAAGTTGTGCCGGGCGAGAGCTAGCGGATGCAATGGAAGCTGCATAGTAAGATTTTTTAGCAGCTTTCATAGCCATCTCATAGGCTTTCATAAACGTCCTATAAGATGTTCTTGAGGCTCCGTCACGAGTCCGTCTCCATACTCGCTCTAGCCGTCTGAGATCCCGCTTCATTTTCCGGAGCTCCTCAGTAAACCAAGGTGCCCGGTTTCGACAGGGTCGCAGAGGGCGCTTAGGCGCGATCTCACCAATGGCTGCCAAGAGCCAGTTATTCCAGTCCTCAACAAGGTCATCTAATGAGTCGCCAGGAGGAGCAGGGTTCCGCAAGGCTTGTCGGAATCTATCAGGATCCATCAGTTTTCGCGGACAAGCCCAAATAGGTTCGCCACCCGAGCCAGGGAGGAGCGGGAAGTCAATCTTGGCTTTCAGAGCGTAGTGATCAGACCATGGCACTTCCACAGCGGGGAGCATGATCACATCTATGCCAGCCCCAAAGATCAGATCCAGCGTGTGGCCTGCTTGATGAGTGGGGCCCAAAACAAACTGGGATAGCCCTAGTGTTGCCATGGAAGTCACTAGGTCCAGAGCCTGTGAGGAGGGAGCGGCATCGGCATGGACGTTGAAGTCTCCCAAAACCAGTAGGTTTGGGAACTCCAAGGCCCAGCCTGCCACCACCTCCAGCAGGTCTGACAGGGTGGCTGCAGGTGTGCTGGGTGGTCGGTACACCAGCCAGACAGCCAAGCTCTCCTTGGTGCCCCACACGAGACCAACACATTCAATGCCAGAGATCGCCGGTGATGGCAGAGCTCTGAAAGAGCAATCCTCCCGAAATAACAACGCTACTCCTCCCGCCCGACCCACAGTCCGCGATTGATGGAGGACAGAGAAACCTGGGGGTGTTATCTCATGTAGGGAGACTACTTCACCTTCCTGTACCCAGGTCTCCGTCACGCAAGCCAGGTCAATCCCCTGCGAGATAAAAAAGTCACGCATGGTGGCAGTTTTGTTGCCTACAGACCTGGCATTGCACAGCACCAATGACGGAGGTGTGTAATCCTTTCTCTCCCTACCCTCATCCCTTGGGATGGGGCGTAGATTGGAAGGGGTTCGAGGATCACTGCATCTCGAAACCCTTCGCCGATAGAGATATCTAGCCCCACCGCCATTCCTCCCTAGCCCTTCAATTTTGGAAATCCCAGATCCCATACTAGCCTCCCCAATAGATGGGTAACATCCCCTCAATAACAAGTCATCCTTGGGCCAGGACTCCTGGGTCAAAATGGTATGGGAAAGAGGTGGAGGTCTGATAGGGTAAGTATCCCTAGAAGATAAAACCCAACCAACCGCACCCCAAGCGGGGGGGACAGTCCCATGGTGTTTCATTAACTGTCAATCCCCCTCTCCCTCCTGGGTTGATTGGAGGATTGTTGGTTCTATCTGTGGCTGTGGAAGTATTAATGAGGTAAGTGTTATAAAATGTGGATCACTGGCCAACAAAGAGCCAGATTCAAATTTGAAAGATCTGTCCATCCTGTCTCGCCAGGAGTACAGTAGAGAAGGCTGATCAATCTGATAAGTTTTTGGAACATTAGGCAAAGGTCCAGATGTAGATTTACATTTAGCCTGGAGAAGAGGAGGTTAAGGGGTGATATGATAGCCATGTTCAAATATATAAAAGGATGTCACATAGAGGAGGGAGAAAGGTTGTTTTCTGCTGCTCCAGAGAAGCGGACACGGAGCAATGGATCCAAACTACAAGAAAGAAGATTCCACCTAAACATTAGGAAGAACTTCCTGACAGTAAGAGCTGTTCGACAGTGGAATTTGCTGCCAAGGAGTGTGGTGGAGTCTCCTTCTTTGGAGGTCTTTAAGCAGAGGCTTGACAACCATATGTCAGGAGTGCTCTGATGGTGTTTCCTGCTTGGCAGGGGGTTGGACTCGATGACCCTTGTGGTCTCTTCCAACTCTATGATTCTATCTCAAACACAAGATTTGGTGCTGGATATCTCTAGATTGTCAGCAACATAGAGTTCTTTAGGTGTTGTTGCCATAGAAATGTCGGAGGCGCCAAATTCCTCATCTAATTTGGTGTCGTTTAAAAAGGGAACAGGGAGTTGCACTGATGTCTTTCTATGGGATAAAGAGCTGTTGGACATCTTTAAATATTGTGCTCTAGGCTCTACTGTCCTTATATTTTGGGTAGAAATCTCAGTCTTTATACTCATTAGCCTCTTCTTCAGGTCTTGTAATTCTAGGCTTACAAAGTTCTTTTCTTCCTTCGGGCAATTAGTATTTCTAGTGTTGAGCTTGGTTTCCTTTATCCGCATTAGCTTTGACTCTATGCAAGGGACCAATTGCCTCCTAGTTTCGTCCTTAAATACCCTCACTGGGCGGAGAGAATGGAGCCACCATAGGGTATCCTTTATCTCCATGAGTCGAGATGGGAGGGTTGATGACCTAAAGGTCATAAATAGGCGCATGGTGTTTCTCAAGGTAGGCAGGAAGTGGAAATTTTCTAGATCTACATTTCGGTAATGGTAATTCAGGAGCTGAGACAAGGACATAGTAATTTGTCTGCGGTTCATCCACCTATGAGTGTATCGGTGAATCTCAAGCATTATCTGGTTCGTTTGCAAGACTTGACAGGACCTCATTTCATCCATAGTTTGAGTTGGTGAGTTATTAACAGAGTCATTTCTTATCATCCTTTTAAGCCCTTGGGTATTTAAAGGGGAGGAACTAGTATCCAATTGTTTCTCAATGTTAACTATTCTGTTGAGGATTTCATCCAGTCTTTGGAGAACCAGAACCATAGTTTCTGCAAACAACATGCAAATCTCTTGGTAGGGGTGCGTATCCCGGATTGGTTGAAAGCAGGCTCCTCTGATATCTTGTTCTAGAGGCATGGGTGGGTCAGCGTTAGGAGTGGGAGGAATCCCTCCTGCTCCTGCTCTTGCCCTCTTGGACGGATTAGCTTTCTCTGGGAGGAGAGGGGTCGGGTCATTGCCATCCTCCTTAAGGGGGGGTGAGGTTCCCCCAACGTTCTTACTCACTGTTTGTTCTATTTGCGCCGTTTTCTCGGCTTCCTCAACCCGCTCTATTTCTGAGCCAGGGCAGATGGTGTTGGCTCTCTGCCGATTCTTTGTTTTGGAGGAGTTGTGAGTCTCAATAATGGTCTTCTGGCTCTTTGCACCTCGTTTTCTCCGTCCGGCAGGCATTCTCAATAAGGAAGTGGCAGTTGGAGGAGTGTCACTCCAATGAGGGGTGACAGTTGGAGAACTAGGCCTCAAACCTTCCGGCCTAAAAGAGCAGGTTTTAGCAGGGAAAGCCACTCCTCTCCTTGAACACACTCAGAGGTGGATATTTAAAGCACAGCCTGGAAAGAACAGGGCAAATTTTTTAGAGTGGATAAGCCCTTAGATTTAAAAAGAAGGAGATGTTCCTGCCTCTTTCATGGCGTTCAACCCTTCCGGGCTGCCCTCGGAATGTAGAATGTAGACTAATAACATATAAACACAGCATTACGGTAAAGTTTAAGCATAAAAAATGTAAAAAAATAATATCTGAAGACTCGTATTTAAGTATTTAGTTTTTTGTTGTATACGGTGCAACAAAAATTTTGGAATTTATTTCCTAGTTTTCAGAGCTTTTGAAAGTACAAGAACAACATGATCTGGGATATCATTAAAAAACTCAAGATATTGGCTACAGTATATTGATAAATATCCATTGGTAAAAATATTCCTATTGACTGGGGGAAAGCTCAAATATAAAACAGGTTCCAACATGGCAACAATTTCACCAAGATAACAACATTAACAGGAAACTTGTAAAGAAGGGAAAATTAACTACCACAGTGTGTCTTATTAAAAAATAATTCAATACAAGATATTGGTTTTAGGGAATGGATAAAAAATCTGTGCAGAGTGTTAGTTAATGGTAAATTATTGACCTTTTCTGGTTCACTATTTTCAAATTAAACTTTTTAGCACAGTTGATGGGCAGTTAGGAGGGAACAGAAATATAACAGCATTTGAATTGTTTCTGATAAATTCAAAAATCATCTGATTCCAAAATTATTTTAAAAAGATAAAAGGATAAATTTAAAAATCTGTTTTCAAAGGATATGGTTTAGCGATACAGGCAGATAAGGGGGAGAGGAACAATAAATATTTCTCTTTGTTTTTTGCAGGGGTAGAAGGAGCCAAAGGAGGAAAAGGTGATGCTGGTGTTCCAGGTTTTCCTGGCATTCCGGGCATGAGGGGCTCCCCAGGCTCCCCTGGATTGCAAGGGCAAAGAGGTGGGATTTCCTGTTTTGTATATAATGTGCATATATAAAACACTTTTTAAACAAATACACTAAAAATGAATAACAAAGTGTTGATTAAAAATACAGCAAAATAAAAGCAATACTGGATACTGAATGCTTTTTCATTATATACTTTAAAACAGATGCTGATACTTGATGCATATTCTTAAGTTTAAACTAGTCCATTGAAGCAAAGTCAATTTGGCTATGAGGGCATTTTTTAACCCCTGTTCTGCTTTCACCAGTGCTTTTTTTTTCTTTCTAAAAAAATGTTTAGGAGTACTCTCCTTTTCCTACTCATATTGAAATACTGCCTCCCAATGAGGCCAAACTTAGAGTCACAGAATGTTTAGGGGTATCCGTACCCCTGCGTCCCCCCAGAACAAAAAGCACTGGCTTTCACCATAAGCAGAGCAATCCTAACTCGGACCTTGTGATGACTGGAGCAATCAAGCCATTGCTGCAGCCACAGGCCTTCAGCTCCTGCTAGTCAGGGCGGAAGATAATGGTCATGGGGTTTTACTGTACCAGCTCTAAACAGGGGCAGCAGAGGGGCCCACATTGGAAACCTTTTCAGAAAATGGACCAACTTTGGATCCAGTGGCTCCACTAGGTAAAGGTAAAGGTACCCCTGCCCGTACGGGCCAGTCTTGACAGACTCTAGGGTTGTGCGCCCATCTCACTCAAAGAGGCCAAGGGCCAGCGCTGTCCGAAGACACTTCCGGGTCACGTGGCCAGCGTGACATTGCTGCTCTGGCGAGCCAGAGCCGCACACGGAAACGCCGTTTACCTTCCCGCTAGTAAGTGGTCCCTATTTATCTACTTGCGCCCGAGAGTGCTTTCAAACTGCTAGGTTGGCAGGCGCTGGGACCGAACAACGGGAGCGCACCCCGCCGCGGGGATTCGAACCGCCGACCTTTCGATTGGCAAGCCCTAGGTGCTGAGGCTTTAACCCACAGCGCCACCCGCGTCCCAGTGGCTCCACTACCAGACCCCAAACAGCTGGCTGGATGCCTCGGAACGGTGGGAGGCACCAACTAGGGAACCCCCAGGTTCTGTAAACACAATTCTATAGAATGTTTGTACAATTCCACCATATGTGGAAGAAATTTCCCTTACCTATGGTTACTGCTTCCTTTTTCATAGACTTCGTATAATTTCCAATCAGCTGTTTGCCATTTTTTTAAAAAAGTTCTGTATGAGCTAAGGCAACCCAGAATAAAGAGCATTCATTAAAAGGAAAAAGATGTTTGTAGCAATATCTTTACCACTTGCAGGTTTTAATTACTCAAGGGATCTCATTCCAGCAGGAGGGAAAATGACAACTACCAGTATATTTATTTGTGGTGATATTTTCTACATAGACTTCCAAGATGTTTCAGCTTTCTAATACACAGTATATTGCTGGAGATACAAACAATATCTTACACATTATAGACATATTTGGTGGGACTGCAGCGTAAGAAAGCAGTATTGGATTAATGTAATATTATATAAGAAATTGCAGGATTTAAATTAACCATAGGGAGATTTGACTGATGAAGTGTCCTCTTTATGACATCTTAAAATGATCTGTATAACATATTTTTAGTCATATACAGACCAAATCAGATTTTTTCACATCAGATCATTAGGAGTTTTAGAATGCAGTGGTGTCTCGGGTTAAGAACTTAATTCGTTCTGGAGGACCGGTCTTAACCTGGAACTGTTCTTAACCTGAGGTACCACTTTAGCTAATGGGGCCTCCCGCTGCCGCAGCACGATTTCTATTCTCATCCTGAAGCAAAGTTTTTAACCTGAGGTACTATTTCTGGGTTAGCGACGTCTGTAACCTGAAGCGTCTGTAACCAGAGGTACCACTGTAGTTCACTCTTGTAAGAAATCCAGTATCACTTTCACCACCATTAGAATTATATTGTAACAATTCAAGGGTTGCTTAGTGATAGCTCTCTACTTGTTCTACAGGATTCCCAGGGCAGGTTGGCGAACAAGGTTTATCTGGAGATCCAGGATTTCCTGGATCATCAGGTGAAAAAGGAAGTTCTGGGTGGATTGGGCTTCCAGGGAGTAAAGGTAAATTATATTTATCCTAGTTGTCAGTAATACATCATTGTATATTTTGGACTTAAGGAGAAGTTATGCACTCTTGTCTTGCCTATTTCCAGTAAATGCAAGTAACACTTTCTTTGATGTTCTAATACACAAATTTTAGATTAGAGCTAATCTACACATTATGAAAAAGACACATTTCTGTCTCTTTAAATGACTTTCTGACAGCAGCCTTGAAGGAAGGAAAGGAGCATCAGAACCATGCTTGCCCTCCATCCCCACACTGTTAATTGTCCTGCAAACAGACAAATCTTGGCACAAGTATGTAGAAGCAACTTGGCAAATTGTCAGGGATAGATTCCACCAAACTACTGAGCCAGTAATAGAACAAGACAAGATAGAGGCAAGCATTTTATAACCCAGGTTTTACAACCAAAAACCAAACAGAGAATGGCTGAAATTCCTATTCCTTCACACCATGCATAATTTTTATACACCTCTGGCATGTCTGCACCCCATTATTCACCTTCCCTTCCAATCCTATGTTGTAACTTTGCCTCATAAGAGTAGTTGGTTCAGCCTCTTGATTTGTTCCAGCTTCTCAGTAATAGCTTGCAGCTGTGTCACATGTCTGTAACTGTCTTTCTTGTCTAGTTCCCTCGTCCAAGCTCAATGAGAATATTTTCTTGTAAATCAAAAGGCTTTTTCTATCATCTGAGTAGCTGTGTCACAATTGTTAGAGTGAACCAGCTAGGTGTTTGAAAGACTATCCATGTTAATATATGGAGACTAAAACACCCACTAGAGAAACAATTCAGTTTCTTCTCAGACCCAAATCAAAGCGCAGGACAGACAGATTATATTTGGATTTCCAGAGATTTGTCATCAAGAGCAATAAAATCAGAAATTCTTCCGAGAACTCTCTCAGATCATAATGTGATAACAATGGAGTTGAAAGGAAAGGAAGAGACCTCATTCAGATGGAGACTGAACGATGGACTGTTGGACAATAAAGTAATATTGGGGAATGTGCAAAAGACATTAACAGACTATTTTGAATTAAATCTAAATAAAGGAGTGGACCTGAATGTAGTATGGCATGCATCGAAAGCTGTAATAAGAGGCTTTTTAATACAGCAGAACTCAATCCAAAGAAGATTAAGAGAGAGAGAAAAGGAAGAGATATTAAAACAGATAATACACAATGAAAAGAAATTGGCTTCCATTCGATAAAGCTACTCTCAGTAAGTCTAAGCAGACTGGAGCTATGAGCAGCAATTGAGTTTCGGCTATCCAAAAAGAAAGAAAAACACTAAAAAGAATTAAAATGATGGCAGGAAAAATGCCAAAATAAGAGATTGTTCTCAAAAATCTCCAACAGAAAAAACACACACCCTTTTTCTGCCTAGCTACTTTGGAATGTGATGGAAAGAGGAGGGGGGATAATATTCCCTGAATTTAGAAGAACAAAAGATGAAAAGCTTTGCACAGGAAGCCTTGTGAAAACTGGTGTGGGGGGGTCTGCTATTAAAAATCAGGCTTTAAAAATTCTTTTAAAAATCTGAAATTACATACCTGGAACAAAATATATTCCTCCCTGGGCCCATAACCCTTCTTGGATTTTTTAGCAATTGGTTAATAAAAGAATTCCCTAAGATGCCTGGATCCAGGTTTGGGGCAAGTACTCTTTGGTGAGAGAGCCCCAGCAGTGATTCAAAATCACAAAACATGCAGCAAAGTAAAGTGTGGAAATATAGGCTATTAGACCTTTAAAATATCCTGTTTTATGTCATTTCCAAAGCTCTCCACTTCCCTTAGCATAGAAAGAGACCACACATTTGGTAAGTTAAAAATGGTTTACTTACAAACACATCATAGATCAGATTCATTGCCTTTTCCATACAGCAGTAAAAGTTCCTAAATTATTTGTATAGAAGCACAAAGGTGCGTTTCTTAAGCCATGCCTTCTAAGCTTGGAGCATTTAGCTTAGACATCCTTACTGGAAGCTTCACCTGATGGGAAGAAGCGAGAATGAAAAGTTTGGTAACTCTTCCTTCCAAGGCGAGGGAGTGCAACCTAGATAAGCCTGGATATCTAACTCTATGGCCATAAACCCTTCATAAGTTAAGTGTCTTGGCTGTACAGTTAACAATGTATTTTCATCTTTTTGAAATATTTGTTATAATCTTATTGCTAAAATGTTGCTGCTGTATAAAATCAATTTAAATGTTTTCTCAGAGTCAGTGAATCAGACAATCAGACTATAAACTTGTAAAGACTTGCTTTAGCCTCCAGGATGGTTTTGTTTTGACCAGTCAGAAATTTGTTTTTAAAAAGCAACAGCCAAACTGTCATTCATGAGCTATAACACACTCAAGTTTTAAATTTGAGGCAAAACATTTCATATGGAGCAGAAATACTTTAATTGCTGCATCCTAGTGAGCACAATTGTTTAAAGTAAAGTGGTGCCTCGCAAGACGAAAAGAATCCGTTCCGTGAGTCTCTTCGTCTAGCGGTTTTTTCGTCTTGCGAAGCAAGCCCATTAGCAGATTAGCGGATTAGCGCTATTAGCGGTTTAGCGGCTATTAAAGGCTATTAAAGGCTTAAGGGATTAGCGGATTAGCTGCTAAAAGGCTATTAGCAGCTTAGTGCCTTAGAAAAAGGGGGTGGGGAGCGGGGAAAAAAACCCAGGAATCGCAAGACATTTTCGTCTTGCGAAGCAAGCCCATAGAGAAATTTGTCCTGCGAAGCACCTCCAAAACGGAAAACCCTTTCGTCTAGCGGGTTTTCCGTCTTGCGAGGCATTCGTCTTGCGGGGCACCACTGTAATTGCAGCAAGTTTTTTCTGATACAGTAATCAGTGCAAAGCAAATGGCTCACATGAAGATGTTTCATTTCAAAAAACTACAGTGCCGCCAGAGAAATCTGTAACATTTGGTAAATCAGATCGAAGAATAACAAATAATGGGTGGCTTTTTGGCAGGTGCTGCTGGTGCCAGAGGAATCACTGGATTACATGGTTTGCCAAGTACCAAGGGCTTTCCAGGATCACCAGGTATGTTCACATTTTGTTGATGGTTAATGAGGTTGGCTATCTTACATTGTAAGTTCATTAGGGAATCTGTCTAAACATTTCAGCTTTCTGCACAGAATGCATAGGATAGTTTAAAATGAACATTGCTGAGATGCCCATTTCTGGGTCGGAAAAAGTGATACTAATTTATCTAAGTTTTTGCACAACAGGTCCAGATGGATATGGCCCCCCAGGTTTCCCAGGTATTTGGGGTGACAAAGGTACCGTGGGAGAGCCAAGCCCAATTGAAGGCAGCAGAGGAGCTCCTGGTCTGAAAGGAGAAAGAGGAGATCTAGGTCAGTCTGTTGTTCAATGGTTTTATACATGGCACCACCAATTAGCAAAATATATTTAACAAATTATAGGTTTCATTTAAGAAAGTACTCTCATGGCAAATTGGTGTGTGAAAAGGGTAGAGGCACATGAAAGTCAGAATGTGTGGCTCTCTGCCTGGCTGGTGGAATCCAAAGAAAGCAGAGCAGTACGTTTGGCACCAGCTTGGCTGCAGGAGTTGCCAGAAGGAGGCGCACCAGGGCCCCCTCATCCGCCTTAGGGATTCCACTCCAGGAGAAGGGGGGGAGGGCAGAGCAAAGTAAAGAGCAAGGAGTAGGAATGCAAAGGGATAAAAATGCTCCCTAACAACTGATTTAAAACTGAATGCTCAATTTATCCCTGTAATCTGAAAATGTGAACTCTTGAATTTTAAATATCTTTATAATATGAATTTATACTTATCAAAGAAAATATTGTTAACAAGATTGGTAAGATTTGTAATCCTACATCACTTGCTACCATTATATTATTTGGCATCCCACAAAGTTACATGCAGGTTCTGCTTTCTGAACATAAGGCATTCCCAGGAAATTGTTAGGCAAGCGTTCACAGAGCAAGCTGATGATTTCCATTATTTCCTAAAGGGAACACTTCTAATCTGTGATTTGTCTGATATCTCTCTTTCACTGCATTGTTTCTGCCCACACAGCTGCTGCCGACCAGCAAAATACCAATGAGTAAGGGAGCAGGCAAACTCTGTCTGTTCAAGTATCTGAATCAGGCATTTGTGTAGCGATGCTTAGGTATAATTTTTTGTGTTTGGATAGCTCTTAGTGTTTTGGATAAAGAGTGTTCTGATAGCAACACCTGCATGTATAGTAATCTCATGTGGAAGAAACAATATGCTTTGGTGAAACTTAATTCCCCCCCCCCCTTTTTTTATTAAATACTTTATTTATACTTATGTGTCATACAAATAAACAATAAATAAAATGAACATATAATACCAAACCAGAAAAAATACAAAGCAAAAAAGACACACAATCATGATAACAAAAACTGCAGACAAGAATATAGGTGAAACTTACGGTAATTTCTTGTGATGGGAAGCAACCATAATGACAGTATTGTTAAAAACAAACAACATATTCTCAAAATTTTTGAAAATATTTAACAAAGGGTGCGCTTCAGCTTTCCTGTGCATCAATCTCCAGGAGTAACTATTTGATTTCTGACTGGCAGGACAGAGAGGCTCACCCGGGAGCCCTGGACCTGAGGGAAGACCAGGCCTTCCTGGAGTTTCAAACATATCTGGAGCACCTGGTGATGTGGGATCACCAGGTTTGGATGGTGTGCCAGGTAAACACAACCCCACTACTTTCAGTTGATACAGAGATCTTTTAGATTTATCTTGATATTTTGATACTACTGCCTTAGTTTTGCCACCAAGTGTTCCCTTGGCAAAAATGAATCTTTTTCTTTTTGTCTTTTAGCATTGTTGTGGCTTCAACATTAGGTCTCTACTAAGCACTATGCTTTTCCTGTGCTGGGGGGCACCCACTGTTGGCTAAAGCAGGGTTTGTTTAGGAGTTTGCTACCTTTAGACAGTTTGGGCTTGCTGATCGGAAGGTCAGCAGTTCGAATCTGCGGAATGAAGTGAATTCCTGTTGCTCTGTCCCAGCTCCTGTCAACTTAGCAGTTCAAAAGCACACCAGTGCAAGTAGATAAATAGGTACTGCTGCGGTGGGAAGGTAAACGACGTTTCCGTGTGCTCTGGCTTCCGTTTATGGTGCTCCGTTGTGCCAGAAGTGGTTTAGTCATGCTGGCCACATGTCCCAGAAAGTCATCTGTTGATAAATGCTGGCTCCCTCGGCCTGAAGCGAGATGATTGCCACACCCTATAGTCACCTTTGACTGGACTTAACCGTCCAGGGATCCTTTACCTTTATCTTTTACCTTAAGCGGTTTGTGTATCTCTTGTGGAGTTTCATATGAGGTAATGTGTTTTCTTTTGACAGGGCTCCCTAGCCCCCTCACATGTAATGCTACTGCTTCTAAGCTAACTATTCCTGCTTCTCTGGTTTGTAAGGTGTTTCCTTGCCATCCCACCTGGGCCGCTCTGTGTCTCTTGCCTTAGTGTTCGTTGGGTCTAGTGGGTTGCACTAACAGAGTATGGTGGGGAGGGGAGAGAGAGAGATCAGAGTTAGAAATGGAGGTGGAAGAGTTGGGTAGAATTGTAGCATTGGAAGCTACCCCAAGGAAAAGCTTTTTGTCTGGAAAAGTGATGTAAACTGCTCTCCAACCATCAGAAATGCCATTTCACAGCTTACTCATCTTTTCCTCTTACTTATTGACACGGATGCTGCAGGTAGACTGCACCTTCAATTTAATTCACCTCTACATTAACTTGCTACAATCAGGAGAAGACAGGCCCCCAAAGATGTTGCCTATGTGGTCTTTCAGTCCCAAGTTTTAATCTTTGTGTATATATTGTAGGCTACCCAGGACCACCAGGACCACCAGGAATAGCTGCTCCATCTGGAAGCAAAGGAGAAGTGGGGCAGATCGGCATAATTGGAGAAGATGGTTCAAAAGGACTTAGAGGAGACCATGGCGCAGATGGGAGACCTGGAATTCCAGGGTTCCCTGGGGCAAAAGGTATGATGGAAAAACCTAGTATAAAGAGCAGCTACCAAAACAGATTAAGCAGGCATGCAGTAACACCATACCATTGTTTTGCCTTGAAGGATATAAAGGGGAACAAGGAGTCATGGGTTTTGTTGGCATATTGGGAACGCCTGGTGACTTTGGCCCCACTGGACCCAAAGGAGACCGAGGATTTCCTGGTGAGTAACTATTTCTACTATGCCAGTTCATGCAGTGTTTATAAATCTTCAAAAGCTACTGCATTTTATAGACCAAAACACACCGCAGACCACTGGGCTTTCAGAGGGGCTTTCACCCCACCCCACATTTCTACTCCAAATCTCAGCAGAAGTTTGAAGGTGAAACATGAGAGGGGCATTTGAAAGCCTTGAGCCAGATGCACCCTTTCCACAATCAGCTGATCAGCGGGTGGGAGTGCACCTTCAAATGCTTCTTCTTCCAACCTCCTCAGGTTTATTTTTTATATAGCTATTTGCGTGACGAGTCCCCCCCCCCCCCATTATTATGGGCTAAATAAGGCCACAACTTTGTTGGTTACAGGTGATGAGCGGTATTGGCTTAGGCATTGGTCCTAACCGACTATATCTGGCTTCAGCCCGTCCGCTTGAAGTCCAGGAAGGGTTACCACCAGAAGGGGGAGTCCTGCTGATGCACATCAACTAGGAACTCCCCCGGGGTCACCGCTCGGAGGTGTGCCTTAGGCCCTCACCTCCATAGGCTTCAGACAGGGCCACGCCCCCCGGAATCCTTTATCGGACCACCCTTCAATATGTGGGGCAGGTGATGGCGCTTCCTCCCCTCTTCCATCTACATAACAATACCAATACCAATGCCTAACTGCCAATGCCAAGAAAGTTGTGACCATTTGCTACGACGTAGGCAAAAAACCAAGTGGCCAGTGCCAATTTGCCAAGTGGAAAAAATTCCTACCAGGCCCCTCAACGGTGGCCAACCAAGGTCCATAGCAAGGTCAAGGAACGAAACCTTAAAGGGCGGGAGGGTGGGAAACAGGAGCAACTGAAGGCTGCAAAATCAAGGTACAAGGCAACTTACAGCATTCGAAACCAACATTATAAATACAAAGTAATAAAAACAAACAAGTTAGAAACAATAATAAAAATACATCAAAACACATTTGGAACCAGAAATTAAAACAGCTTGGCCTGACAGCAACAAAGTAATCAGCATTGTTTGAAGAAGAAATGCCTTTCCATCCAGCTGATGGAAGACAGGTTGGAGCATTGAAGGTGCACCTTGCTGCTTCAGAAGAACAACTGGGAGCTTTCGGTTGCACCTTTGAAGTCCCGCCCCTTTCTGTCCCCCACCTGATGCCTTCTATGATGTCAGCTAAGGGGCAGGTGGGTGGGGCTTCCTGAAAACTGTTTCACGGGCCAAATGGGGAGGCCTGGTGGGTCATGTTAGATCTGCTGGAGGTCTATGAAGAGTGAGTGAGGGAAAAGGGAAAGGAGGTTTTGAGGTGAGACAGCCAAGGCAGAAGACCAGAGTACAGCAAGGGGTGGGGGAGAGAGAGATCAGGTCTTCCCAAGAAAGGGAGACATGGTCAAGCTTGGAATGAAAGAATGAGGGAGGGAGGGAGCGAGCGAGCGAGCGAGCGAGCGAGGATAAATCCCCAGATGACAGGCTGGAATGACAGAGTTAGGGACAAAAAGAAGGGACAAATGAAGCAGCAGCTGTCAAGGAGCTAGGAGTGTCAGGATGATGCAGAAGGAGATAAGTGGGCTGCCCTGTGAAGCTAAGGAAAGAGTAGGAGAAGGGCTTCCCTTGGAAGAGCTGAGACAGAGGGGGAGAAAAAGGATTGCCAGTAGATGGACTTGCCAGAGAGGAGCAGGGAGTCACTTATTTCTGCGGGGCTCAGGTGTGATGTAGTGCAACAGCAAGTGATAGTGAAGAAAAGAAAGAGAAGAGGGGAGGAAGGTTCCTGTCTAGGGAATTGAGGTCTTTGGGGGATTTGAAAGATCCCTGGTTGCTAAGGCGAGAGGCAACTGTTTGAATGCCTGACATCAAGGGAGGGTGATGGTTGTTAATGATAAAAATGAAAACAAAGCAAACACTAAAAAAAACAATTTTGCAGTCTCAGGGTGAGGATGTCTATGTAACTGGTTTACAAAGTCCTTCCCTTCCTGGTCTAGTAAAGGTAAAGGGACCCCTAACCATTAGGTCCAGTCGTGGCTGACTCCGGGGTTGCGGCACTCATCTCGCTTTATTGGATGAAGGAGCCGGCGTACAGCTTCTGGGTCATGTGGCCAGCATGACTAAGCTGCTTCTGGCGAACCAGAGCAGCGCACGGAAACGCCATTTACCTTCCTGCCGGAGTGGTACCTATTTATCTACTTGTACTCTGACGTGCTTTCAAACTGCTAGGTTGGCAGGAGCAGGGACCAAGCAACGGGAGCTCACCCCGTTGCGGGGGTTCGAACCACCAACCTTCTGATCAGCAGGTCCTAGGCTCTGTGGTTTAACCCACAGCGCCACCCGCATCCCTTTCCTGGTCTAATAGGAATAAAAAATAGTAACTGTGATGTCAGCCATGGATCAATTCTAACCTGGGGCCTTAATTTTACAATTTAACAAACAGTCAAAGAAGGGGTACAGGAAGCTAGGGATTGAGTTAGGAGATGGTAGGCTCACCAGAGAGGTTCCACATAGTCTACCAATGTCACCTTGTTCTGCTCTTCCCACCAGAGATTCACATTGGCATGAAGGAGCCACAGGGCCAGAGGAATCAAGCTCTCCATTGGCAGGAGGCAACAGAGGGTTTGGACACAGCATAATGACCAGTGCTCTCCTGGGAGGAGAGATCCCACTGCTCTGCCACTGTGTGCTTTTCCTCTGGGCCAGTTTTTAACATAGATCAGAATCTATGTCAGGTTTCCTCAAACTCGGCCCTCCAGATGTTTTTGGCCTACAACTCCCTTGATCCCTAGGTAGCAGGACCAGTGGTCAGGGATGATGGGAACTGTAGTCTCAAAACATCTGGAGGGCCAAGTTTGAGGAAATCTGACTGTTATGTACTGAGTTGAATAGGATCCAAACTGCAGCAGTCTGATTGGTCCTAGAACAATAGGATCCAAATTGCAGCAGTCTGATTGGTCCTAGAACAATAGGATTCAGAATGCAGCAGTCGGATTGGTCCTAGGACAATGCAGCAGTATGATTGGTTGGCAGGAACCAACCAATCATGCTCCAGATATAAGTGAATCCACAACCTGATTGGCTTACAGTAGAATTCCAGAATTAGCCAATCATGTGCAGCCTATTGTGTAAATAATGTATATAAAGCAGATACTTTGAGGGGGCATTCATTCCTCCTCACCACTATGAGCTGAATAAAGAGCATGAAATCACTTTGCGACTCTGAGTATATTTCACTGGCGACGAGGATGGGATCCCGCTGAGCTGACTGCCACACACAGCACCGCAGCACCGCCACCTGCCGCACCGCTGCCTCGCACCGTGTATCCAGGCTTCAGCTCCGGGACACAAGGAACTCAGAATGGCAACCGACAGCAGCTTCTCGCCGTTCAACCCAGCATCTGGAGACTGGGAAGCGTATGCCTCCCGTTTCACCTTCCTCCTAGAAGCCAAAGGGGTCACCGATGAAGAAGACGCCAAGAAGAGGGCGATATTCTTCAGCGTCTGCGGAGAGGAGACGTTTGAAATCGCCCGGGCTCTCCTTGCGCCTGAAGACGTCGCTACAGTTCCATACAAAACAATAATGGAACAGCTGAAGGGGCACTTTTCGCCACAGCCCTCAGTGGTGGCTCGTCGAAATGCCTTCTACGCAAAGCGGCAAGCCCCCGGGGAAACCATAACTGGGTTTGTGACCTCTCTCCGCCAAGCCGCCCGGTTCTGCAACTTCTCAGAGCTGGAGAACATGCTTCGGGACCGCCTCGTCGGTGGCCTGGAGGATGAGAAGCTGCAACGACGCCTCTACGCTAAGAAGGACCTAACGTTCCAGGTCGCTCTGGAGGAGGCCCTGGCAACGGAAGCTGCCAAGAGGTCAACGCAAGAGGCACGGCCGAGACTGCCACCCCAACCGAGGGTCCACCACGAAGACCTCACCGACGACTCAGGATCTGACAGGGAGGAGGTGCACCGAGTACAGCAGCGCACTCAAGCAGCCCACATACCACAGCTGCCTCGACGAGAAGGAGGGAACTGCGCAAGCTGCGGGGAAAGTCACGAGAGGAGGACCTGCCGTTTCCGCAACGCAGAGTGCAGGCAGTGCAGAAAATTGGGACACATCGCCCGGGTGTGTCGAGCTCGGTCCACCCGGCGCCAGGCATCAGATGACCAATCCAAGAGCCCCAGGTCCCGGGGCCCAACGCACCAAGGCAACTCAACGGAGCTCACGGACTTCCAGGTATACCAGTTGCCCCACCCCAACGTAGAGAAAATTTATGTAGAGGTACAGATAGAGGGCGCCCCATGCCGCATGGAGCTGGACACGGGTTCAACTCTATCCATAATCTCGGCAAAGACTTTAAGGAAACTGTGTCCTACAGGGGGTCCCAAACTCAGGCCGGCCCCATTCACCCTCCGGGACTTCCAGAAACGTAAGGTCCCCACAATGGGGGTGGGGACCTTCAGGGTGCAATACCGAGGGCGGACGCGGCAACTGGACTTGCTTGTGGTCAAGGGCCCCTACATTAGCTTACTGGGATTGGCATGGTTTGGACCACTGGGGCTAGCCATCACCGGGGTGAACCACACTACCTTACAAGTGGACATGGACGCCATATGCAAGGAATTTCCAGGAGTTTTCGATGGGAAATTGGGACAGTATACGGGCCCCCCCATTGCGCTACAGCTTGACCCCGCTGTACGACCGGTCAGGCTCAAGGCCCGCCGGGTCCCGTTCGCCCTGAAACCCCGTATAGATGAGGAATTGGACCGGCTCGTGGAGCAAGGAGTGCTGGAGCCGGTGCCTAATGCCCCCTGGGAAACCCCAATCGTCACACCTGTCAAGCCCAATGGTTCGGTCCGCATCTGCGCAGACTACAAATGCACCATAAACAAGGCCCTCACGGCCCATGCATACCCAGTGCCAGTGGTCAGCCATGTCCTTGCCACCCTGGCTGGGTCGAAAATTTTTGGCAAGCTGGACTTAGCCCAAGCATATCAACAGCTGCCAGTAGATGAGGCCACAGCAGAGGCACAGACGATTGTGACGCACAGAGGAGCCTTCAGGGTAAAGCGGCTGCAATTCGGTGTCAGTGTGGCACCAGGCATATTCCAGAATCTAATGGACTCGCTCCTTAAAGGGATTCCTGGCGTCACCCCCTTCTTCGATGATGTGTTGATTGCCGGGCCCACACCAGAGGAGTTTGAGGACCGCCTCCGCACCGTTCTGCACCGTTTCCAGACGGCGGGTCTCAAGGTGAAGCGGGAAAAATGCCTACTAGGAGTGCCTCAGGTGGACTTTCTGGGATTTATGGTGGACGCAGAAGGGGTCCACCCGACTGGGGACAAGGTACGGGCCATTTGTGATGCCCCAGCGCCCAAGAGCAAGACTGAACTTCAGGCCTTCTTGGGACTATTGAACTTTTACCATTCCTTCCTTCCCCACAAGGCGGCGGTAGCGGAGCCCCTACACAGACTTTTGGACAAGCGGGCCCCTTGGGTGTGGGGCCAGCGCCAGGAGGCTGCATTCCAGGCAGTCAAGGACTTGCTTGTCTCAAACTCAGTCTTGGCACACTTCGACGAGAGGCTGCCGGTGGTGCTAGCATGCGACGCCTCACCCTATGGCATTGGCGCTGTCCTGGGACACCAACTCCCGGATGGAAGAGAGGTACCGGTAGCATACTTTTCCCAGACACTCAACGCAACCGAGCGGAACTACTCACAAATAGACAAGGAGGGGCTGGCAATTGTGAAGGGAGTAAAAAAATTCCATGATTTCTTGTACGGGCGGCCCTTCACCGTGGTGACTGACCACAAACCGTTGCTTGGCTTGTTCGCCCCCGAAAAGCAGACCCCCCAAGTGCTGTCTCCTCGCGTCCTCAGGTGGTCAATTTTCCTTGCCAGCTACCAGTATGCACTGATTCACCGACCTGGGAAGGCAATGGGCCATGCAGACGCCCTCAGCAGGCTACCACTACCGGAAACAGGCCCCGACCCAGCACCCGCACAAGAGGTTATGAGCCTGGAGCTGCTTCCCGACCGCCCCATTCAGGCACAAGAAGTTGCACACCATTCCAAGAAAGACAGGGTCATCTCCCGGGTCCTGGACTGGGTGTGGAGGGGATGGCCCAGCAGCAGCCCCGGGCCAGAATTCGCTGGCTACACAACCCGCAAACATGAGCTGTCAGCCCACAAGGGGTGCCTGTTATGGGGAAGCAGGGTCGTGGTTCCCCAGCCCCTCCGCAAAAGGGTCCTCACAGCCCTACACGAGACACACCCAGGGGTAGTAAGAATGAAGGCCCTGGCCAGGAGTTATGTGTGGTGGCCGGGGATCGACGGAGAGATAGAGGCCTGGGTCAAACACTGCCAGGCCTGTCAAGAATCCCGCCCAGATCCCCCAAGGGCCCCAGTACAGTCCTGGGAGTCCGCCCGAGCACCATGGTCACGCCTGCATGTGGACTTCGCCGGCCCCTTTCAGGGGAAAACATTCTTCATAGTGGTGGACTCCTACACCAAATGGCTGGAAGTTGCACTGGTACCGTCCACTTCTACATCCGCAGCCATCCGTGTACTACGCAAGCTGTTTGCAACCCATGGGCTCCCTGACACTCTCGTCTCAGACAACGGGACTGCATTTACGTCAGAAGAATTCCAAACCTTCACAGCGCAGAACGCCATCCGCCACATCCGTTCGGCGCCATTCCACCCTGCCACCAATGGCCAAGCAGAACGCATGGTGCGGACCACCAAGGACACCCTTCGCCGCATGACGCAAGGGGACTGGGAGTACCGCCTTGCCACATTCCTCCTAGCACAGCACAGCACCCCCAGCTCAACGACTGGCCGGAGCCCCGCTGAACTACTAATGGGTCGGCGCCTTGCAATCAGATTGGATCGCCTTCACCCCGATAGAGCTCAGGATGAGGTAGTGGTGGGGGAAGGCAGGAACCCCCGGACCTTCAAGGCCCAGGACCCAGTGTACGCAAAGAATTTTGGGGCAGGCCCAGCATGGGTTCCCGCCACAGTCACCAGGGTCACTGGCCCCGTGTCATACGAGGTGCTAACGGATGGGGGGCAATGCTGGCGCCGCCACTGCGACCAGATACGCCGACGATTCCCGGGAGAAAACCAGGAGGAGGAAAGGTCAGAGGAGTCCCAAGGGAACAGAGGGGCAGGGAGGCCCATAGAGCAGGAGGGGCCAGCAGGAGAGGCAGAATCAGTAAATACAGAGAGAACCCGCGAGGCCGAAAGGACACCGGAACCAGAACCACGACTGAGCGAGCCGGTTGCGCCAGACCAAACAGGCCCATCACAGCCAGCATCCTTGGAACACGAGCCAGAACCTGAACCCCGGACCAGGGAACACCACAGGCCGCAACGCACACGTAGGCCACCGGCGTACCTCGAGGACTATGAATGCGACCTCCCGGGCAGGACTGGAACTTAGAGGGGAGGGGTGTTATGTACTGAGTTGAATAGGATCCAAACTGCAGCAGTCTGATTGGTCCTAGAACAATAGGATCCAAATTGCAGCAGTCTGATTGGTCCTAGAACAATAGGATTCAGAATGCAGCAGTCGGATTGGTCCTAGGACAATGCAGCAGTATGATTGGTTGGCAGGAACCAACCAATCATGCTCCAGATATAAGTGAATCCACAACCTGATTGGCTTACAGTAGAATTCCAGAATTAGCCAATCATGTGCAGCCTATTGTGTAAATAATGTATATAAAGCAGATACTTTGAGGGGGCATTCATTCCTCCTCACCACTATGAGCTGAATAAAGAGCATGAAATCACTTTGCGACTCTGAGTATATTTCACTGACATAGATTCTGGTTTAAAGGCCTCCTACTTACTCTGCTGAACTCCATGTCCAAGTCTGCCATGACACCACCACTGCTTCTAACCAGTGTTAGAAACTGAGATATGAAAGCTAGGAGCTAAATGGCACTTTAAACCTGAGGTATGGGCACAAATACAGAATGTCTAGGCACACTTTTTATAACAAGAATACAAAGCTGAAAATGAATGAAATGCAGTTAAAGTATTATTTCATTTTTCACATGGTCTAGTGAGTCCTTCCCCTGCCCACCCCCTAATATTCTTCAGCAGAGGGTCTCTCTCTTCTCCAATCTTCAGAGAGTAGCTGGAAGTGACGAGGCCGAAAAAGGTCCTCCTTTCCTTCCACTCTGCAGTTTTAATCTGAAATCTTAGGCACAGTACTGCACCCAGAGCTCAGAAACAGCCCACGCTGAAGAAATTCCCTGTCGCAAAATGCGCCTAGAACAATGGGGGTTTCAAACACTGCTTTCGAACATGAGCAATGAGTTCCTGGGTCAACTAACGAGAAAGAGCGCCCAAGGCAAGTGGCATATTCTGTCTGTTACTTTATTGTGCATTTTTAACTTTCAGGATTTCGGGGACCTCCAGGTTCCCCTGGACTGCCTCCTGCCCTTCCTAAACTGGTTTCAGAACAAGGGAGCCCAGGTGCTCCTGGAAACAGAGGGCTTCCTGGCACATTGGGTGAGATGGGTCCTCAAGGCCCACCAGGATCTCCAGGTAGGAACATGGATATGCAAAATGGCCTTAGTGAGTTAAGGCTGTTTTTCATGGCCCAATCCTGTTTTGCATATAACATTCCCCCCCAATAAATTGGAATTTTGATGAAGAAGGCTCATGGAGTAATTATCCAAATCAGGTCAGGGGCTCACAGAAATTTAGTTGGTGACTTTGGGGAACCTAACTGAAAACTCCCCATGAATGTACAACTCTGTACCAATACTTTTCATATTTCTGCCACTTTGGAGTCATTCCAGAAGTACCTCCCTGAGGGGGGGGGGGGGCATTATGTGATAACTGGCTGCTCATGACTCAAGCTTAGTGTTGATTTGCTGGCATGCCAAGCTTCGGAAATGATGCCCAGTACTTTCTGACCTGTCCTGCTGAGCTTTAGACAAATAAAACACATCCAATCTTTTCTTCTTTCTCCAGATCCCATTCTGGTACAGCTGTATCTCCTATCGCTGTCCCTGATAAGACTGAAATCTGTAGGCAATTCCACCCTCATTCCAAACATGTATGCCGTAATTGCAGTCAGAGGTATTTGCCATAGGTGCATTGCTCTTGTTGATGACCAAGAGGCCTGAATAGGATGGTTTCCTCTTCCTTCAAATATGTGCCTACTCCATCCTTATTCAACCATTTCTGCATGCAAGTCACTTTGCTCCTGACTTCTTCATAAAAACATGACTATCTGGGCTTCATATCTGCACATCTAGTATTCAGAGAGCTTGAATGGACTCTGTTCCTCATGAAAATCTTACAACGTGGTATGGATTATGATTCTTTTTAAATTTACTTTCAAGGTTCTAGAGGCCCCATGGGTAAACAAGGACTGCAAGGAAGAGGGGGAATACCTGCAGCTCCAGGCTTCAGAGGTGATCAAGGGAGAACAGGACTGCAGGGCCCAGGGGGCTTTGAAGGTAAATACTGGTCCTGGGTCCCCCCCCCCCTTTTCGCTCATTTGAAAATAAATTTACATCAACTAATTATATGAGTTTTTAGCACAATCTTATGCATGTTTACTCAGACGTTATTCCCAGGTAAGTGGCACTGGATCTCAGCCTTGATTGTTAACCAAATCTGCAAAAAAAATTTGCATATGAGGGGGAAACAGTCATTCTAAAAATAAAAAGTTTACTTTGTTAGTAGTTGTGCAGCAGGGCATCATTTTGGAAGAGGCGTTCCACCTTCTCTCCTAAACAAAAGGGGCCCCATTTTCAGTTTATAGCTTTAGAAGTACCTGGATTTAAGAATAAACCCCAAACAAATGCATTTCAGTTTATCCTACAGTGCCTGGCTCACAGTTCCCATTCCTAACCATTGGGGGCGCCCCTGTACCTCCCCGAAAAGGAAACACAAAGTGGTGAACCCCTTTGTTGTCAGCCTCATTTAGGGACAACTCCAGCATGGAAGACCACAATGCATGCAGTGAAGATCTTGTGCTTTGCAATAGAATTGGATAGGGTAACAGGGCAGAATGAAATCAAAATGTAATTTGTTGACATGGAGCTGTGGGAGATATAGCCCACCCACCCCCCGCCAAAACTGCCACACTTCAGTTCAAAGTTGTGGCAAGAGAGTAAGAGTCATTCTGTTACTGTTCCCCACTTAAACTCCTGGCATATGGAAAACTTGCAAGATGATAAGAGCTACTGACATGAGAATATTCAGCCACACAGCACCCAGCCCTACGGGCCAAAAGGGTAGAAGAGGACTACATGATGTCAGGTGACACTGAGGAGGGTTTATATGCACATAAAGCAAACACTTTTTATCATTGGATGTCAGAGCTGCTGTAAAAATGGCTTCATCTTAGTAGCTGTGAACACCTAACCTCTTCTCCTGGATTATTCAGCACTGAGCAGATGGAGGTTCCTATGGAATTCTTTCCATAAGCAGTGAAACCTTTAAGTCAGTTTCCTTCCTGCAACATTTAAGCTCCCTTTTCCTCTCCACAGGTGCAGCTGGTGACCCAGGTACTCCTGGGCTGCCAGGTATGCCCGGCCGCAGCATCAATATGGGATATCTTTTGGTGAAGCACAGCCAGGCGGATCAAGAGCCCATGTGTCCAGTGGGCATGAGCAAACTCTGGAGTGGATACAGCTTGCTCTACTTTGAAGGACAAGATAAGGCACACAATCAGGATCTAGGTATGCATTTATGAGCTGAGCATTCTTCACATGGTTTTGTAAAAACAAAAACAAACTGCATTTTAAACCTAACCAATAATTTTCAGGCAACTGATAGAAATTACATATGTGGATGAAGAAAAGCTATTTTGAGATGTTAGGTACAAGCAAAAATTTATCATACATAATACAGAGAGCGGAGAAAACCACAGATCTATCAGAGAGACTTGGCTTTTCTGTCCTATTCAGTTTAATAATTTGAGAAAGCAACATTCTTAGCACAAAGCCCAGTAGCATGTGTAAGTGCTTTCAACATGCCAGTAGTTTCAATCCCTTCTTAAATGCAAGTGGTATTATACTGTTTATACGGGTATAATGCTTCATTCTGGTTTTCAGTATGTTTTTATGACTTGTCCACACAATTTTTCTTGGACTAAAATAAAAATTCTTTCTTCTTAAAACAGCGGCAGATGTAATGGTTCAAGAAAGATAGGAGAAAAGAGAAAGGGCAACTATGTGGAATTCTTTTTTAGTCTGTGGTTTGCTGTTAGCTCTTCAACAGTCTTATCCCCAAAGAGGATCATCACCCTGTTTTCAAATAGCTAATTCCCTCCCCCCTTTGGGGTTTTGCTCTAAGAAAAATGCAGTCAAGAGGGAGCATCATCACTAGCATTCTAGCAAAGCACACTCAACTGCTAATACATCAGGATGGCACAATTGCATGGATGTGTCATTACAGCACTGGCAGAAGTTGCTAACAGAAAGCCATTGCACCATTCAGAAGAGGGCAGAAATGAGGGGCAAATGGAAATAGCTTGTCTGCATTTGTTGCTATTCTCATCCGCAGGTGCCATCTAATGGAGTGCAAATACGGATGTGCAACAGTCAGGCTGCAGAAACACTATGCATTCAAAGCACACCCTCTCCTTCAGTAATCCTGGGCATTATAGTTCACAATGCAACAAATCCCAGCACCTTTAACAAATTACAGTTCCTAGGATTATTTGGGAGGGGTGCTTTGAATGTGTGGGGTGTACCTAACCTAATGGAATTGCACCAACACCTGGCATAGCAGAAATGATCTTACCAGAATCACTCATAACACTCTTACTTCTTTAGAATCCAGAGACCAGAAAAGTATCATTAAAATCATGTGGCCAAGAACTTTGAAGTCTTTAGATATGGACTCAGAATAAAGTATCCAGAATTAGAGCACCAGAAACCAGTAGAATCCATTAGATCATAGTGATTTCAGAAGTGGTGAATTGAAAAATGTACTCTTTGAAACTGGGGTTTTGCTTAGCAATTAAAGTATTATGAAGGGCCTCCCCCAGCCTCTTAAGGTTTCTGTTGGCCTCTGTTCTAGTTGTAATGAACCTACCTGAGAGTTAAACTTTCAGAACAAATTACAGAGAGACACTAATGAAGGTTTTTGCTCTTCTGGAGAGAATCCAAGAGGTCCTGCAACTAATTAGAAACAAGTATTTTCTTGTTAGTATCTGCTCCAGAGCACGGAACATTTCAGAGCTAGTTATCTGACCAAACTCTAATTTATTACTTATTACTTACTATATTTATATGACACCCTTCATCAGAAGATCTCAGAGCAGTTCACAAGATGAAAATGCAAGATAAAAGCACAAAAAATAGTTAAGACTCTAGCCAGGGTCCTTAAAAAATGCCTTTATTGAGCCGCATTTCCAGCTGATGCCCACTGCAGTCTTGGTGACCACTATAACAAGATCCCACAGACAGACTTTGTATTTGTGGTCAACCTCAGGTGGAAGACATCACTCATTATCTGTTAGTCTGCCCCTTACACAGAGACCCAAGAGATCACTTCCTGAAATCTATGTTCACATAAGCAAGCAGGTACACCCTGGCAGAAGTGGTTCAGTTTCTTTTGAGAGACAGTAATAGCTTTGTAACACAGAGAGTGGCCCTTGTTTGTACTGGCGGGGGGAGGGGATCAGGAAAAAGGAGCTAGATAAAATTGCTATGTTGTTTTAGTGATTTTGAGGTTTAATTTTAAATCAGGCTAGATTTAAGCTTGGTGGTGTCTCTGGTATCTTCTCTCTTACATCATGGATGTTGGCTTATATTATGGATGCATGTTCAGGATTATTTTATTAATACTATTGTATGGGCTGTTGGGGGAGGTGTAGTACCTCTTCTGGGGACACATCATGCTCCTTCTGGGTTAATTTGCCTACCTTTCATCACCACCCTGCACTCAGCTCTCACCTGTAGCTCCTAGAAGCTGTCAGCATGGGACAGTGGCCACAATGCCAGGGAGATGCCTTTGCCTGGTCAGCGAAACCAGGTGAGGGGAGCTGATGCGTCTCAAACTCTCAGTGAGTTAGAGACTTCCCTTGCATTCAAAGACAGGCTCTTGAATTCCCCTGCATTCAAAGACAGGCTCTGGCAGACAAGACCAATAGTTGGTCCAATAGTCAAGAAAGCAGTTTCTGCACATGCTGTAGAGGAAAGTGAGGGGCAGGTGGGGCTTGTCAATCTGGGAAGGGAGCCCATCTAGAAGGACTACTCTGATACTAACCCTTTGCTGCCTTGTGGAATATCTTCGGGAGAAGAAAAGGCTAAAGAGTAAAGCCTGCAAAAATCCAGAGTGGAGTCCCTAAGGCCATTGGATGGTGCCTTGTATGCCTCCTTCTGGCAGCTCCTTTAGCCAACCAAACATACTGCTCTGCTTTCCTTTGGACCCCATCAGTGAGGCCAAGGAGGGGGCTTGTCATCTGGGCAGCCCAGGACATCTCCACACACGCTGCCCAGGGTTGTTCCCAAGGGAGGTCACTTTGGTGCTGCCAATGCAGTGGTTTGACTTAACTCCCAGAGGTGCACTCCATTTTCTCTTGTGTGTGTGAGAGAGAGAGTGACAGATGCCAAAAACTATTGCTACAAGTTTGTCATGGCCTTTGGCTAGAACCATAAATGTATTATCTAAAACCAGAACTAATGAAGGTTTGTGTTTTACTTTTTCAGGTCTAGCTGGTTCATGTTTGACTCGATTCAGCACTATGCCTTTTCTTTACTGCAATCCTGGGGACGTCTGCTATTATGCAAGTCGCAATGATAAGTCTTATTGGCTCTCAACAACAGCCCCTCTTCCAATGATGCCTGTGCAAGAAGAAGAAATCCAGCCTTATATCAGCCGTTGCTCCGTCTGTGAAGCGCCGGCTGTTGCCATAGCCATTCACAGCCAAGATGTCTCTATTCCACACTGTCCTGAAGGATGGCGCAGCTTGTGGATCGGCTATTCCTTCCTCATGGTATTTGCTTCTTTTCTTGATTGTGAAACAAAGATTTTAAAATATACCTCTATATCCTGCCTTCATGCATGCCTTCCCTTCCCACTTGACAGCCAACTAACCTGTGCAGTAAGTGCACTTTGGAAGTTGGCACAGCAAGAAGCAGCTCTTCCAAGCAGGAACAAGAAGGGGCAGAAACATTCAGTGTTTGAGTGGAAGAAAGAGATTCTCACTCAGCCAGATGGGCGGGGTAGAAATAATAATAATAATAATAATAATACCAATAGCAATGTTAAAACCAAACTGGAAACCAAAAGTTGCTGAAGTGACCCCTGAGGCATCTAAAGATAACAATTTGATTGCCCAAGTTCTCTGCTATGGTGATAAAAAATATTACTATAATTGAGAGTGCCTTTTGTGGAGTACATGGTAGAAAAGGGTTTGTACTGAGCTGCTTTTCATGGCATGGATCACAACCCACATATACAGGAATGTGACAAATGAATCATTTGTCAAAGTACTATAACTTACCTAAAATGCTAAGTATAGCTTGTGTCCAAGAAGATATCACGTTTAAATCATGTACATATATTCCAAGGGCTACAGTGAACTTCAGCTATAGAGTTATGATTTATCTTAGCATTTCCCAGATTTTGCTGATGCGGATATGCTGAAATCTGAACATCTCAATTTCTCCCTCAGTAACTTTTATGTGCATCTAAAATATAGGAGTTCCCAGCCCCCTTTGATTCTTACTTTACTTGTTTAATTATTTTTATAACTCACCTCTTATGAAAGTCAGTTCAGGAAGATATGTAAATATATAATAGCAGAAAGTAAACCATATAAAAATCAGAACAGCAGGATAAATCTGAATAAATTCCAATAAATACCAGAGAATAAAAACAGGAGCAGTACAATTCAATACCTTCACATGCCCAGAATTCTGCTATTGACGTATCCAAACACAGCTGGCTAGGGAGCAAAAACATCTGCAACTACATGCAAAGTTAAGGGGGCATTTACCGCTCCTGCCTCCCCCCTTCAAATGGGGCGCAACCAGAGATGACCCATTTTTGGCACTGTGAGAAATCAAGGAGAGGTTACCACATTCTGCAGGCAGAATCCAGGTGAACAGCAACGCCCACTTTTGTTCTATTAGCAGGAAGTTGGGTGCCAAGAAGGAGTTCCAAGCAATGGAGGTTCCTTTGAAGATCTTCTTAGTTCCTCACAATTTATTTTTATTTATTTTTATTTTAGACAATTCTAGGAGTATATTTTTCCACCAGGCAGCAGAGAATTGAACTTTCAGCCCCCTTTGTCCCCAGTAGAAAAAAAGTGCTGCCATCTTCAGTAAATGGAAAACACAGGAAAGGCATGCCTGGCTTCTTCTAGCACTAGACCAGCAGCCTTTTCACCCATCCCTGGATTCTGGCACCAGATCTCAGGAACCTGAAGAAGGGCCTCGCCAGATCTTCTGTATTTGTGTGGGATACTCTGAAAGCCCTCTTTGGCTTGAGATCACAGTTAACACAGTTAACATCATTTCCTTGAATTGCACTCAGAAATGCACAGGAAGACAGGGAAAGTGCTTGAACGGGGCAACGGGGGACTAGGGTTCCCCATGAGCTATGCCAGTCACCAGGTGACGGGATACGTTTTAAACGCATTTTCATAGCCAGATCTTACAGCTTTCTCACACTGATTCTCACAACGCTGAAGTATATTGGTATATTGGTTGCTGACTCATTCTTAATAATTCTGTATATTAAGGGAAATTTATCTCAATACTTAATGAAGAAAGATCTTGCAACTACGTCTCTTCCAGTTCCCACAGAGTAGTCTCAAGCAGATTTTTCAAGAAGCACTGGGAGGAATTTCCCTTGGTAAAGTGTATCTGCAAATGTGTCCAGATACAATTTGCTTGTGCAGATGTGTCGCCGCCTCCCCCCTTTGTTGGTGGCCTTTATCGTTGTTTTATTCATTCAGTTGCAAGAGAGAGGATTGGACCCTGACCAGATGGGCTACCTACTGAGAGAATCTCTTATTTTTTTTCTGGATTGGGTTTCATTTTATCAGCTTTTATCCAGTCCATTATTGATTCTAGATTCAGCACTTCTACAATTTTACCTGACTCCAATTAAGAGGGTGGTGTCACCCCCCCCCCTAAATATCTGTTCTTACTCAGCAGTTTCATATAGACGTTAGAAGCGTAGGAGACAAAAAAAGAGTCCTGTAGAACCAGTCACTCAAATCAATGATGGTGCTAGTACAGATTACAGTGGTACCTCTGGTTAAGTACTTAATTCATTCTGGAGGTCCGTTCTTAACCTGAAACTCTGCTTAACCTGAAGCACCACTTTAGCTAATGGGGCCTCCCGCTGCCACCACGCTGCTGAAGCACGATTTCTGTTCTTATCCTGAATCAAAGTTCTTAACCCGAGGTACTATTGCTGGGTAAGTGGAGTCTGTAACCTGAAGCGTATGTAACCCGAGGTACCACTGTATATACTTCTCTTATCTTGTATTTGAGCCTCCTACCTGGTCTCTCCTAGCACACTGCAGCTGGTGCCGAAGGTGGTGGACAGTCACTCGTGTCTCCAGGTAGCTGTTTGGAAGACTTCCGAGCAACACCATTCATCGAATGCAACGGTGCTCAGGGAACCTGCCACTACTTTGCAAACAAATACAGTTTCTGGCTTACCACCATTGACAATCAATTTCAACACTCCCCTTCAGCAGATACACTCAAGGCTGGACTCATCCGAACACACATCAGCCGATGCCAAGTGTGTATGAAAAATTTGTAAAAAAAAAAAAAAAAAAAAAAAAAAAAAAGTAAGTCATCTTGCAATGGCAAGGAACAAATCTTGTTGGTGCTTCTTTAACTTTGTTACCTCAAAAATTGAAATATCAGTTGATCACCATTTATCTGAAAGAACAAACCACTGCAATGGCTTACAACCAAGTTGGTTCTGCTTTCATTCCCATAATTTTCTAAGTAGTTTTTATTGTTGCAAAAAGGTTCTTTTCAGAGTTAAAAAAACTGGCAGGATATAATTTCCTAACACATTTGCTGCCCACTAGGTCTGATTTTGGATGCGGGTGGTGCTGCGGTCTAAACCAGAAAGTCAGAAAGTCGGCGGTTCGAATCTTCGTTACGGGGTGAGCTGCCGTTGCTCGGTCTCTACTCCTGCCAGCCTAGCAGTTTGAAAACATGTCAAAGTGCAAGTAGATAAGTAGGTACCACTCTGGCGGGAAGGTAAACGGCGTTTCCGTGCGCTGCTCTGCTTTCGGTGTTCCGTTGAACCAGAAGCAGCTTAGTCATGCTGGCCACATGACCCTGAAAAACTGTCTGTAGACAAACGCCGGCTCCCTTGGCCTGTAAAGCCAGATGAGCGCCGCAACCCCAGAGTCGTTCGTGACTGCACTTAACGGTCAGGGGTCCCTTTACCTTTACCTAGGTCTGATTTACAGCACTAAATGGGTTTTTATGCATTTTTACTGTATACTTAACCACTGAAAACAGCTCATAGTCATTGAATAGTAACTATACATTAAGATGGATGTGCAAACGTACATGGGAATCAGCTCAAAGAGCTGAAGTTTAAGTACCATTTTGGAACATAAAAATGATGAAAATAGAAGTTGCGCTCTGCCTATGTAAGACTTTCATCTGTAAGACTTTGGCTTCAATTCAGCCAGAAGTTAGGCATGTTTCAGAGCCACCAACATCAATAGAACTTTAAACCTGCGCCTACTTGTTGTATTTATGTTGCAACTTCATTTCAGGGCCAATTTTTTCCACCTAAATGCTTTTATTAAACAATATATTGCTTCATATGCATAATTGTCTCTATAGCTTACAGAACCTGCATAAGTGTTGCTTTTGACAGGTAACACACCAAACTCTTTGACATCTTGGACCAAATGTGGGATTGTAGCCTGCCCTGAGCTCCTTTGGGAAGAATAACATATAAATTAAATAATTTAATTAAATAAAATATATGTTGTGCTCACTGAGCCCCAAAACGCAACCAACAGGTGCACTGCACCAAGCGCAGAGTTTAGTTGTCTCTTAGTATTGCTGCAGGAAGTTAGATACCAGCAAGGCTTTCTTCAGCCATGCTACCGGACACATAAGAAAATGTTCCCTTTATCGCTGCTGCTCCCAGGTGACCATAAGGCTCAAGAAGGTGCCTTTGAGCTCCTTCCCTGGAGTCGATCAGGCTTCAATTCAAAACAACATGCTCTCTCCCATTGTACCCAAGAGGGACTTCTGAATACTCATGCTTAAGTTTCTGCTGCCAGTCTTTTCCTCTACTGCTCCCAGGTGCGAGCAGATGGAAGGAGGAAGCAAATTGTGCAAATGGCACAATTTTCTCCACCCAAGGAGAGTTAGGGCCTCTACAGAGATCCTGTTTTTTACACATTCATGACTGAGGCAGTTGTACACCATTCTGCTTTCAGTACTCTTCTGCTTTCAGTGCCTACAGAAGTTCCAGGGTGGACACATTGCTTCATTCTCAACAGGATGATGGACTCAAGGGCATCCTGATCAAATTTGCAGATGACACCAAACTGGGAGGGGTGGCTAACACCCCAGAGGACAGGATCACACTTCAAAACGACCTTGACAGATTAGAGAACTGGGCCAAAACAAACAAGATGAACTTTAACAGGGAGAAATGTAAAGTATTGCACTTGGGCAAAAAAAATGAGAGGCACAAATACAAGATGGGTGACACCTGGCTTGAGAGCAATATATGTGAAAAGGATCTAGGAGTCTTGGTTGACCACAAACTTGACATGAGCCAACAGTGTGACGCGGCAGCTAAAAAAGCCAATGCAATTCTGGGCTGCATTGGGCTTAGAACACACCACTTTCCACACAACTGTGTGATTCTAACAATGCAGTTCTGGTTCTGGGCAATTATTTGGCAAGACCTACAGGACAAATAGTGATCAATGAGTTTTGATTTTGTATAATGAATAAAAGATTGTATTTTAACATTGTATTTATTGTGTTTGGACTTATTGCAGTGTTTAAGCCATACATAATCTCATATGATGATACAAACACACTAGGCTTGAGTTTAGCGAAAGAAACGAAAGCATTTCAGCATGAAAGCCTAGCACTTCCAAACCCACCAAGCCATAGTTTTCACAATCTAGCCAATGAGCACATTTAGCTTGTGTGTGTAAATATTGTTGTACACCATGCCAAACTCCAAGTGGTGCAAGATTCCAGGGGTTCCAGGCACTTACTCCAGGTTTGATTTCCTTCGAATGAGGGATGTTGGAGACTGGTGTATTTATGATATATATGATTCAAGTAGGTAGCTGTGTTGGTCTGACGCAGTCGGGAGAAAAAAATGTCCAGTAGCACCTTACAGACCAACTAAGTTTCTTCTGGGTATAAGCCTTTGTGTGCATGCACACTTAGTTGGTCTCTAAGGTGCTACTGGACAATTTTTTTTATGATACATGGTTTATCTACACATATATTCAACCTGAGCTTAAGCTGGAGGGGCTCACAGCCTTAACACTCCAAAAGATCTTGTTTCTCTCATAGTCGCAGCCATGGCTCTCTCTCTCCAGCCTCTGCCTGCTTCTAGCTCTCAGCTCTCTCATACACTGGCTTTTAGCTTTCTCACTACCAGCCAGGGGAGAGAATGGAGGCCAATTTGCCCTCAGGCACGTAGCAACTTCTTCTGTTATATTAACAATGGTACTTAGGGCTGGTTCACACTGCATGCTGAACCAAACCTTGGTTTAGCAAGGCAGTGTGAAGGTGACGCTTGCAGCCACTTTGCTCCTTCAAGGCTCCTACTTCAGCGCTCCCTTCTCTCACTGGCCGTGAGTTGCAGCCAAGAGCAAGGTTTTGTGACTTTGCCGGCGGAGAGTTATGTCCTCTTGCTACACCTGGTAGACAAAGGCAGAAGTAGACTTTACAGGAAATAGGCTGGCTCCCTTTCAGTCTCTGTTTTACTTCTGCCTCAAACAAACGTAGGTAGGTAGTAGGATCGATGTCCATTCCATGGTGCCAATTCAAGACAATACCATGGTCAATATCAAAAGCTGCAGGTGCTCCTAGCTAGTCTTGCTTGAATTCACATAGTGTTCTATATAGGAAACCACAGCATATCTGAGCAGTTCCATCAGAATGCCATCCCCAGTAACTCTAAAAAATACAAAACTTGTCTTATATGATTACAGGTGGGTAGAAATTCTCATGACCTGATAAAGATCCTAAACAAACTTGGGGGGTTCTTGGGTTTGAAATGTGACACACGGTGATAAAGGTTTTGTTAACCTTCCAGACTAAGATTACAGCTAGCTTTTTAAATTCTCATCGCTCTTGTACATTATGCTGACAGAAGTGTGTGGGACTTTTCCCTTCCAATTGTGGCTCCATCCTTACAGCTATGAGAATGAAGTGTGTGGGGTTAACCAGTTTGAATCAGGACGGCTACATATCCAAAGCACCCAACTCTACAATTTATGGTTCTAAGAAACTATTTTTTTCTGTTCCTGCACTCTATATATGCACATCAGTCTTTTCTAGTTAGTACTTGTTTAGCACTTGTATTAACTTGTTTCTAGTTAGTACAATTTAGCAATTTTTGTATGCAAAAATATTGGCACTACTAAAATGGACAGGACAGATGAATGTGAAAAACAGTAGACAGATTAATATAACATATTTAATGTGGATAAATCACACTCAGCTGAATATAGAAGTTTTAAATAATTGCTTTAAAGTCAAATTTTATGCCACTGTTTCAAACCTTCCCCAATTAAGTGTTTGCCTCTGTTAATCCATTCTATTAATCAAGTTCAGTTTCATAGATCTATTATGCCAAAAAAGTAGTTGATCTGGTTCACCTTTATATTTTTTATATATCCTTCATTTGTTGTTTATTTGCAACAGCTGGATTGTATGTTTTTAGTTGTCTTGATATTATTTAAATCTACAGTTTGCAGTGACCCTTCAGTTTTCTGCTGCAAAATTACTGGTACTACCATCTCAAATACAGTTTCAAATACGTGGTCCACTTTATACCCTGTTTTTGCACTAGTTTCAAAACACATTTTTTCTGCTGCTGGAGCATTCTTCTCATCCAACATTTTGTATTTTAGGATCTTCTTATAAAGTGCTATGGCATCACTCATATGGACTTGTTTTTTCAACTTGGTAGAAATGAGACTGTTGATGGGCTGCTCGGGGGGCTGACGTTCACCTTCTGTTTCTGGCAAAAAGGCAAAAGCATCTGTGAGATCCACTTTGTTCCCAACAATAGCAAAGATGCAGTCTGCACTGGCAGTGTCTGTCAAGGCCAGGAACCGATCCTCAAGTTCCAAGATGCTCTGCAAGTTGGTTACATCGTAAGTGAGGATAACAGCTGCTGCTCCTCTGCAGTACATAGATCCAAGTCCATGAAATTGTTCTCGACCTAGAAGACAGAAAATAACATGGATGTATGAAGCACAACTTCATTCAGTCTATATTCAATTATATAACAAACAAGCAAACAGATTCTCCAGCAGCATCACAGAAGTATGTGGTATGAGAGACAGGTCTGCCTTGGCCACCCTCTCTCTCCTAGTGAGTCTTCCCCAATTCTTCTTGCTCTGCTGCTCAGTCACAGAGTTTCTGGGCTTCTTATCCCCTTTAACCTCCTTCTTTCCAGTTAGGGAACAATATCTCTCTCACTTGCTCAGCAGAGGACCTTGGATGCTTTTAAACTGAGTTGAACTTGCCACCCCAACATGACATCCATATCTTCTCCAGAGCTTTGGCATAAATAGACAGAAGACAGAAATGGAAGGTGTTATCTGACAATACTGAGCAGTCTCTTAGCTCACTATGCCATGATGACCCCCCCTCCAAAACATCTTTGGGCCTTCAACAGCCTTTCACTCTTGAACAACATATTGTTACATGCCACCCCAATCCACACAGCAGGGTGAGATTCCGGGGTTACAGGTACTTTTGGAAATGAGGCACAGTGGAGACTGGTGTCTTTATGATCTATGGTCTATTTACACAGATATACCACCTGAGTCAAGGGACACAGGTGGCACTGTGGGTTAAACCACAGAGCCTAGGGCTTGCTGATTGCAAGGTCGGCAGTTTGAATCCCTGGGACGGGATGAACTCCCATTGTTCGGTCCCTGCTCCTGCCAACCTAGCAGTTCAAAAGCACGTCAAAGTGCAAGTAGATAAATAGGTACCACTTTGGTGGGAAGGTAAACGGCGTTTCCGTGTGCTGCTCTGGTTCGCCAGAAGCGGCTTAGACATGCTGGCCACATGACCCAGAAGCTGTATGCCGGCTCCCTTGGCCAATAAAGTGAGATGGGCGCTGCAACCCCAGAGTCAGCCATGACTGGACCTAATGGTCAGGGGTCCCTTTACCTTTACCTTACCACCTGAGTCTACAATGGAGGGGCTCCCAGCATTCATCCCCCAGGAGGTTCTTCCTTCTCCCATAGCTCCAGCACCTTTGAACTTTAAGCAGACCTCAAACATGGCTCTCAAACTTGGCTCCTGGCTCTCTCCAGTTTGCTGCTTCCTATCTCCGTTGCATAAGACCTACCTGAACTCTAACCTAAAACACTGGCATTGTCTTTTAAACTAACTCTCTGTTGAAGGTGACCCTTTGTATTAATGCAGGACTATGCTATCCTCTCAAAATAAAACAAGCTTGACTTACATTAACTTCTAGCACTATTAACAATTCCCTTGGTTTAAAGAGGTGTCTGACATACAGCTTAATAATTAATTAGATTCTGATATGTGGAAGTCCGACACACAGTTTTAACTCAATTTTAATTCAATTCTTGATCTGAATTTTAGAGTGTCTTGCACTTACAAACTCATAACAAACTCCTGGGCTAGGAGAGAACAGGTTTACTACCAGATTTTAATCTGGTAGCAATCTTGTTCTCCAGAAGATTGTCCCACAACCTTTGGAACTATTCCTGCCATTCACTTCGGAGACAGGAGCACCTTGCAGGAATTTCTCTAATTCAGAGGGGCTCCCTCCTTCACTTCCCTGTAGGAGTGGGTAAAACATGTCCCCGACTGTGTGTCAAACCCCTCAGAGTCTTGGCAGGCTGCAATGGGGGTCTCAAACTCCACCCACCACTTTCTCCATGCCAAGGACTGCTAGATGCTGCTGCTCATCAGAATTTTCCCACAACTGAAAGGATCTTTGAAAAATATTTCACTGCCAAAGCTCAGCCCTAAACTGTTTATATAAAAGCTTCTCCACAGCATGATAATTTTATACATTTTATTCACTTCCTGCCCCTCAAACAAGACCCCTCCACTATTGTAACATTTCTTCATAGGAGAATTTCACTAGTCCCTTAATAATTTTGCCTGCCCAAAAACACTTAAACTGATCAATATAAGATACTAAAATAAAGGTGTTGACAATTCATAATTCAACGGACCTCGAAATCATTTCATGGAATGTTAACGGCTTAAAAAATAAGACTAAAAGAAAAAAGGTGGAGCAGTTATGTAAGGATTTCAGGGGGTTACTCAAGAGCAATCAGGCAAATGCCTCCCTGGTCGGCTGTAAAGCCTCGTTATTGGTGCCAAAAAACCTTCACCGTGCAGAGCGCCATTTTTCCGTGGCTGGCTCATTCACTGGCAGAATCTGTGAGTGGGCGGTCCTGTCAGTAAGCATTCCAAAAGACGTCAGTCCTGCTAGCACACCTTTTCCAGGGTCGGAGCGGCAGTATTTTTAACCCTCTTCGCTCTCTCCTGCAGGCATACTCAATCCACAACTTTCCCCCCTCTTCTCCTGCCTCCGGGGGGGGGGGGGGGGTTTATGTTCTTTGCCGATGGAAATTTAGTCTTTTACAAAAGGCTTTCCAAGACTTCAGCTTGCAGCCTCATTGCTTCAATCTTTTTACAAAAGGGGGAGGCGGACTTCCTGTGTTGAACCTCCCCCGTTTCGATGCCAAATTAAACGTTTAAAGATCCAATTTTCCCGATTCAGCTCTACTCACGGGTAGTTACTTTGAAGTCAAATTGTCGACAGGAAAAAGTCCGTGCTCTCCGGCAACAGCTATGTGGCTTCGCTCCGTGGAAGAAGCAGACGATTCGAAGCACCGCGCCGCTCACCCCACGTCGCTCCGGTATCCAGCAGAATTTCAGTGGTTAAGATGAATGTGATGCCTAAGTTTATTTTTCTGTACCAAATGATACCAACTATTGGAGGGGTGGGATGTTTTAAAGTATGGCAAAAAGACCTTTCAAGATTCATTTGGCAAAGTAAACCACCAAGAATTAAACACAAATTATTCATAGATAATAAAAATAGAGGGGGACTGGCACTCTCTGATTTAAAATTATATTATGACGCGGTTTGCCTAAATTGGCTAAAGGAATGGATGAGTTTACAAAATGGAGATTTATTAGATCTTGAAGGCTTTGACAACCGTTTCGGATGGCATGCTTATTTGGGTTACGAAAAGGTTAAGGTCCACAGGGGCTTTCTTAATCATATTGTAAGAAAGTCATAGAGTTTGGGAGAAGCATAAAGATCTAATAGAGCTGAAAACACCCTGGTGGATCTCGCCTGTAGAAGCACCAACAGCCAAAAAAATATATATATGGAAGTGAATTGGGTTAAATATAAAGAACTTTTAGAAGAAAGGGATAATAAATTTAAATTAAAAGAATATGAGGAGATAAAACATCATTTAACGGGATGGATCTAGTACCATCAGGTCAACAAAGTGTTCAACGCCAACAAGAAAAAAGGGTTTGCCAATGAGATTTCATTATTAGATAAAACATTATTACAAAGTAAGACAAAACTAATTTCTAAAATATATCAAATTTTATTGGAATGGGAGGTCAAGGAGGAACAGATAAAAGATGTAATGATCAAATAGGCCATAGATTTAGGAACACCCATACTGCTATCACTATTGGAAAAAATGTGGAATGAAATTCGGAAATTCTCAGCTTGTGAATCGATAAAATTAAAGCTTTCCAATGAAGAATTAAAAAAAAAATAAGCAAAATTTCAACAAGAAAACAAAAGCTTTCTTGCTGGGAATTTTAGACACAGACTTAATTTTTTTAAAACAATTATGCCACAGCAGCAGCAATATCCCTAATTGCCAAATATTGGAAAAAGGAGGAAACCCGAACAAAAAAAGATTGGCAAGAATTTCCCCCCGATTATATAGAAATGGCCAGAACAACAGAGGCAATTAGGGGTAAATCAAAACAAAAATTTCAAAAGGACTGGGATAAATACAGATATTATCTTAAAAAGCAGTGCCCGCAAATTAACACTTGGTCTTGTTTTGATTAATTTCTGCAAAAAACAAATGACAATGTAAAAATTGATATTTGAATGAAAGAGATAAGGGGAGAATTGGAACTATTAAAAAAAGGAAACAGTTTATAAAAGGATGTAAATGAAACTGCTTTGAGGAGGAATGGAACTCAACCAGAAGAAAAGATGAAATGAAATATGGTATAATTATATTATTTTTTCTAATTTATACTGGATCTTAGTACTGTACAATATATTTATCTTTTATTCTTTTTAGTTATTCATATTTGTGTCTAATTTTTATTTTTTCTTCTTTTTCTTTTTGTAGGTTCATTTATAATTTTCATTTTCATCTGGGGGTGTGGGTGTTTGTGTAGTAAAATTGAAATAAAGATGAGGTTTTTTAAAATAATAATTCTTTTCTGAGGTGCAAACATTCATAAATGATGATATGATCATTTTAAATTGTTCAACCATCAACTGTTGAACAATACCAACAGCCACTAGGAAATCCAAAGGTACCTTTGCCATGCTGGATGCATTTGATGTTTGGGATATTATTAACAACACAGTCTACCTTAATATTTCCACCTTAACATCACAGCCACAGCATGACTTATCTCATAGAAAATTCTTTACCACAGCTGAAAATGGCCACTTTCTTTTACGTTTTTAATTCTTTAGCAGCAAGAAACAGAAATATTTTTAAAAGATTTTTCACACAAGGGTTCCACCACTTGTCCATTTAATCTTTATTGTCAACCATAAAGCAGGCTTTTTGCTCTGCCTTAGGCACAGCTTGCAGTGCTTGGTTCAGTACAGAACATTCAGTCCTCAACTTACTTTCTGCCAAGAAAACTCCATGGACAAAGACAAAAGGCATATAAAAGTTATGACGCTGGAAGATGAGCCCCTCAGGTCGGAAGGCGTCCAACATGCTACTGAGGAAGAGCGGAGGACAAGGACAAGTAGATTCAGAGCTGATGAAGTGGCTGGGCCAAAGCCGAAAGGACGCTCAGTTGCGGATATGCCTGGAAGCGAAAGGAAAGTCCAATGCTGTAAAGAAAAATATTGCATAGGAACCTGGAATGTAAGAACCATGAACCTGGGTAAGTTGGATGTGGTCAAAAATGAGATCGCAAGACTAAATATTGACATTCTGGGCATCAGTGAACTAAAATGGACGGGAAGGGGCGAATTCAGTTTGGATGACCACCATACCTGTGGGCAAGAATCCCGTAAAAGAAATGGAGTGGCCCTCATAGTCAACAAAAGAGTGGCGAAAGCTATACAGTGGTGCCCCGCAAGACGAATGCCTCGCAAGACCGAAAACCTGCAAGACGAAAGGATTTTCCGTCTGCAGAGGCGCTTCGCAAGACGAATTTCCCTATGGGCTTGCTTCGCAAGACGAAAAATGGCGAAAAAAATAGAATTTTTTTTTTTTGCTCCAAAACCCCTTATTCTGAATCGCTAAGCTGCTAAAAGCATTTTAGCAGCAAAACCGCTAATCCCCCCCCCAAAGCCGTTTTTAGCCCTTTTTTAGCCAATAGCGCTAATAGCGCTACTCCGTCAATGGGCTTGCTTCGCAAGACGAAAAAACCGCAAGACGAAAAGACTCACGGAATGGATTCTTTTCGTCTTGCGAGGCACCACCGTACTGGGATGCAATCTCAAAAATGATAGAATGATCTCGATACGAATCCAAGGCAGACCTTTTAACATCACAGTAATCCAAGTTTATGCACCAACCACTGGTGCTGAAGAAACTGAAATTGACCAATTCTATGAAGACTTACAACACCTTATAGAATTGACACCAAAGAAGGATGTTCTTCTCATTATAGGGGATTGGAATAGGGAGTCAAGAGATAAAAGGAACAACTGGCAAATTTGGCCTTGGAGTTCAAAACGAAGCAGGGCAAAGGCTAATAGAGTTCTGGCAAGAGAACAAGCTGGTCATCACAAACGCTTTTCCAACAACACAAGAGACGACTCTACACATGGACATCACCAGATGGGCAGCATCGAAATCAGATTGATTATATTCTCTGCAGCCAAAGATGGAGAAGCTCTATACAGTCAGCAAAAACAAGACCTGGAGCGGACTGTGGCTCAGATCATCAGCTTCTTATAGCAAAATTCAAGCTTAAACTGAAGAAAGTAGGAAAAACCACTGGGCCGGTAAGATACAATCTAAGTCAAATCCCTTATGAATACACAGTGGAAGTGAGGAACAGGTTTAAGGATTTAGATTGGCTAGACAGAGTGCCTGAAGAACTATGGATGGAGGCTCGTAACATTATACAGGAGGCAGCAACGAAAACCATCCCAATGAAAAGGAAATGCAAGAAAGCAAAGTGGCTGTCCAACGAGGCCTTACAAATACCGGGGGAGAGAAGGCAAGCAAAATGCGAGGGAGATAGTGAAAGATACAGGAAATTGAATGCAGACTTCAAAAAATAGCAAGGAGATACAAGAAGGCCTTCTTAAACGAGCAATGCAAAGAAATAGAGGAAAACAACAGAATGGGAAGAACCAGAGATCTGTTCAAGAAAATTGGAGATATGAAAGGGACATTTCGTACAAAGATTACCATAATAAAGGACAAAAGTGGTAAGGACCTAACAGAAGCAGAAGACATCAAGAAGAGGTGGCAAGAATACACAGAGGAATTATACCAGAAAGATATGGATGTCTCGTACACCCCAGGTAGTGTGGTTGCTGACCTTGAGCCAGACATCCTGGAGAGTGAAGTCAAATGGGCCTTAGAAAGCACAAGGCCAGTGGAAGTGATGATATTCCAGCTGAACTACTTAAAATTTTAAAAGATGATGCTGTTAAGGTGCTACACTCAATATGCCAGCAAGTTTGGAAAACTCAACAATGGCCAGAGGATTGGAGAAGATCAGTCTACATCCCAATCCCAAAGAAGGGCAGTGCCAAAGAATGCTCCAACTACCGCACAATTGCACTCATTTCACACGCTAGCAAGGTTATGCTTAAAATTCTTCAAGGAAGGCTCAAGCAGTATGTGGACCGAGAACTCCCAGAAGTGCAAGCTGGATTTAGAAGAGGCAGAGGAACCAGAGACCAAATTGCAAACATGCGCTGGATTATGGAGAAAGCTAGAGAGTTCCAGAAAGACATCTACTTTTGCTTCATTGACTATGCAAAAGCCTTTGACTGTGTCGACCACAGCAAACTATGGCAAGTTCTTAAAGAAATGGGAGTGTCTGATCACCTCATCTGTCTCCTGAGAAATCTCTATGTGGAACAAGAAGCTACAGTTAGAACTGGATATGGAACAACTGATTGGTTCAAAATTGGGAAAGGAGTACAACAAGGCTGTATATTGTCTCCCTGCTTATTTAACTTATATGCAGAATTCATCATGCGAAAGGCTGGGCTGGATGAATCCCAAGCCAGAATTAAGATTGCCGGAAGAAATATCAACAACCTCAGATATACACATGACACAACCTTGATGGCAGAAAGTGAGGAGGAATTAAAGAACCTTTTAATGAGGGTGAAAGAGGAGAGCGCAAAATATGGTCTGAAGCTCAACATCAAAAAAACGAAGATCATGGCCACTGGTCCCATCACCTCCTGGCAAACAGAAGGGGAAGAAATGGAGGCAGTGAGAGATTTTACTTTCTTGGGCTCCATGATCACTGCAGATGGTGACAGCAGTCACGAAATTAAAAGACGCCTGCTCCTTGGGAGAAAGGTGATGGCAAACCTAGACAGCATCTTAAAAAGCACAGACATCACCTTGCCAACAAAGGTCCGTATAGTTAAAGCCATGGTTTTCCCAGTAGTGATGTATGGAAGTGAGAGCTGGACCATAAAGAAGGCTGATCGCCGAAGAATGGATGCTTTTGAATTCTGGTGCTGGAGGAGACTCTTGAGAGTCCCATGGACTGCAAGAAGATCAAACGCTCACTGGAAGGACAGATCGTGAAGCTGAGGCTCCAATACTTTGGCTACCTCATGAGAAGAGAAGACTCCTTGGAAAAGACCCTGATGTTGGGTAAGATGGAGGGCACAAGGAGAAGGGGACGACAGAGGACGAGATGGTTAGACAGTGTTCTCGAAGCTACAAACATGAGCCTGACCAAACTGCGGGAGACAGTAGAAGACAGAAGTGCCTGGCGTGCTCTGGTCCATGGGGTCACAAAGAGGACACGACTAAACAACAACAACAGCATTAAACATTAAAAACTTCCCTAAACAGATGTCTTCAGATGTCTTTTAAAAGTAAGATAGTTGCTTATTGCCTTGAAATCTGCTGGGAGGGCGTTCCACAGGGTGGGCACCACCACTGAGAAGGCCCTCTGCCTGGTTCCCTGTAAGCTCACTTCTCACAGGTTGCCAGAAGGCCCTCAGAGCTGGACCTCAGTGTCCGGGCTGAATGATGAGGGTGGAGATTATCTTTCAGGTATACAGGCCGTTTAGGGTTTAAAGGTCAGCACCAACACTGAACTGTGCTTGGAAATGTACTGGGAGCCAATGCAGATCTTTTAGGACTGGTGTTAAGTGGTCTCAACGGCCGTCACCAGTCTAGCTGCCGCATTCTGGATTAATTGCAGTTTCCGAGTCACCTTCAAAGGTAGCCCCACGTAGAGCGCATTGCAGTAGTCCACGCAGGAGATAACCAGAGCATGCACCACTCCGCTGAGACAGTCTGTGGGCAGGGAGGGTCTCATCCTGCATACCAGATGGAGCTGGTAGACAGCTGCCCTGGACACAGAATGGACCTGCGCCTCCATGGACAGCTGTGAGTCCAAAATGACTCCCAGGCTGCGCACCTGGTCCTTCAGGGGCACAGTTGCCCCATTCAGGACCAGGGAATCACCCAAACCTGCCCACCCCGTCCCCCCAAAACAGTACTTCTGTCTTGTCAGGATTCAACCTCAATCTGTTAGCCGCCATCCATCCTCCAACTGCCTCCAGGCACTCACACAGAACCTTCACCGCCTTCACTGGTTCCTCCAGACACTCTGTTCAGGCTTCTTCCCCACTTTGGGGCTGCTAATACAGTGGTACCTCTGGATGCAAATGGGATCTGTTCCGGAGCCCCATTCGCATCCTGAAGTGAACGCAACCCACGTCAGAGCGTTCCGATTTGCCGCTTCCGTGCATGTGTGTGACATCATTTTGAGCATCTGCGCATGTGCGAGTGGCGAAACCCGGAAGTAACAGGTTCCGTTACTTCCGTGTCGCCGCGGAGTGTAACCTGAAAACGCTCAACCCGAAGCTACTTCAACCAAAGGCGCCCTCCATTGTCTCACCAGACAGATGGCAACAACATGTCACACAAGGCCAGAGGTGTCTTGCCTAAGACAATTTGTGCATCCGCAGAGGAAACATATATCCAAATATATGCCTAATGCTGCTATTAGGTAAAAAAGCATGCAGGCTGCAATCAAAACAACACATTGTTATGAGTTTTGGAGGCGGAGGAAGTAGGCTGAATCCACACTATGCCCAAGCTGGCATTGGCAAGGACTTGGGCCTCTTGTGTCTCTCCGTCTACATTCCCCCCTCTTCTGCCCCCGTGTATATTTGCGATCACCACGGAAGCTTCTGTCAGAGCGGACGCTGCTCCGCCAATGCTCCTGCCCTTCTAAGCGCCACAGGCGTAGTAGCCACGTTATCCGGGGCAGGAAAACCTGCGGAGAGCCTCGTGCCCCCGACGGACTGGGACAAGAGGCCGCGAGGTCGGCGGCGTCCGTCTTTCAGACGTGACGAGACTCTTGCCGCCTTGGCTGCCCGGGAGGCCGGGGCGGGAAGAGGCCGGCTCGGCCTTGGCCGCTCCGCGGGGCCACGCCGGGCGCCGTCGAAGCGCTTCTTCCCGACTCCGGTGCTCGGCGCCCGCGGCCCCTCTTCGGGCAAGGGCGCTCTCGGCCCGCCGCCGCTCACCTGCCGTGTCCCAGACGGAGATGCTGTGCGGCCCCCACTGGCGGAGGCAGAAGGCGCCGCCGACGGTGCTGGCGGTGTCGCAGAAGCGGCGCTCGGTGTAGCGTTGCAGCAGCGACGTCTTGCCCACGTTCACGTCGCCCAGGAGCACCACCTTCCCGTCGGGCTTCATGCTCGCTCCGCGCCCGGAGCCGCCCAGGGAAACTTCGCCGGGGCGGCGCGGAAGAGGAAGGGCGGCGCCGGGCCGGGACCTGGGCTGGGCCGGACGCGGCTTCAGGCTCTGCTCCGGCGGCGGAGTCGGGGGTTCAGGCGGCGCTGCGCTCGCTCAGGCGGGAGCCCCGACGGGAGGCCGGCCGGAGGGGAAGAGCTCCGTCCCTCTCGGCGCGGAAGGGAGGCTCTCGGGGCTCGCAGCTCGGAAGGCCCGGCTGCTGGGCGAGGGATCCGCAAGGAAATCTCCCAGGCTGCGGCCAAGGAAACAGTCCGAGGAATAAGCCTGGTCTTGTTTGGACGCTGCGCGTCTGGCTGGGCGCCTTCCCTGGAGTCGAGGAGAGACCCCGGGACCCCCACAGGCCAGGCGCAAAAGGGGGTGGGCAAAGACCCTGGCCCGAGGCGAGTTTCTGCAGACACCCACTCGCTCCCCAGACAAAACAGAGGCGGCTTCAGAGTCCCCAGGACACAGTCCAGCCGGGCCAAAACACCTGGGGAAGGAGGGAAGGAGGCACCTAGGAAAAGGGAGCCGTCTAAGGGCCAGAGAAACCCAAAGAGCTGCATTCAGTCTGGGCCTGAATGGCCCATAAACCAGAAAAAAGAAAATGGGGAAAGAGAGACAAAGCAGTAGAAAGCACTTCCATTTCTCCATCCGCCTATTATGGATATTCTGATTATTCAAAGTATTCCAAACATTCACTCTAAAATAATGTCCAGCTGTATTCACTCTAACATAATGTCCAGCTGCAATGCCCAATTCAATCTGCTAAACATTGTTTTCTCAATTTTCAATCCCAGTTGCTTCAAATTCATTCGTTTTCCTTTCCACACAAAAAGTCCAAAAACGGTTCTTCAGTGGTTATTGTCACTAGATATCCAGAATAGTCTTCCTCCACAACTTAATTTATACATTTTATAATTAACATATAACAGTTTCACAATTTAAGAACAATATGAAACAACCCCTAACCCCCAAATAAAACAACACCCACCATGCATTTAAAATATCCAAGTTAAAGCCCCATCCCCAGTAAAACAATCATTTTATCACAAATGATAAAATGGCCCCACACCCATGTCTTCCCAGAAGTGCTGCCCCCAAAGGGACGCCCCCTTTTGGTGGTGGCCCCTCCATGGGCTTTATAGAGCTGTTCCCAAAGCAGGTTTTAACACATGTGGATTACAGAGGATTTAGTCACAGGGTCTACCTCATCTCTCACAGGAGATTAGCCTAGTTTAGTTAGCTTTTGACATTCCAAGTCTTAATTAAATTCTAGTACCTCCTGGACCAGGAATTTAGGGGAATCTGGCACCCACAAACTCCTAACACTATACTTGCATGGGCAGGGCAATTTTAAAGGCTGAAAACTAAACCTACAAAAATCCCCCCCAAAGTAAGACCAGGTTAGAAGGATCTCCTTGCTGCTGCCATTTGTCAGCTCCCAATAAAATGGGAGAAGCAATGTGCTGATGCTTCTTCACAACAACTACTTCCGAATTTCTGCTACTTCTGCTTTGTGAGACTTTCTCAGGGCCAACTAAGAAACACCCTGTGCAGATGAGAGGCTTCTCTCCATTTCACACCCACCCACCCTTAATATAGGAAAAGTTGTTATATGACTCCTTTTCCTACAGGCTTTTCCTACAGTTCCTTTTCTTCCAAAAAGCCCCCTTCCTGCCCCATTTCCCCCTGCCAGTGGGGAGGCTGCTGGAGTGGTACCATTTCAATCGGAAACTTGGCCTGTGAGAGGCAAAGAACGGGAAGGTGGCCTCCTGCTGCTTTACCCGTCCGCTGAAGCCTTGCTTCCTGGGGGCAATGAGATCTCGTGAGGGGCCTGCAAGATCTCTCCAGAGGCCACAGCCACTTCTCACGTCTCTTATTTATACCCCACCCATCTGACTTGGTTGCCCCAGCCACTCTGGCCAGCTTCCAACGTATATAAAAAACATAATGCATTAAAAAAACTTCTATACAGGGCTGGCTTCTGGTGTCTTCTAAAGGTTGCCTAGTTGACTCCGCAGTCACATAGCTATGACCTCCAACATTTCTCCGATAAAAATAGGGATGCCATAACGAAAAGCCGGACATTCTGGGATCAATTCAGAAACTGGGACCATTCCTGGGAAAGAGGGGCCCTTGAAGGGCCTGCACTTCTCTGGCAGCTGCCTCCGTCTGCCTCGTGGGCTGGCTGCCCTGGCTTAAGAGTGAGGCCTGTGTAAAAAACCAAAATCTGCCCTTATTCCCTTATGGGGAACACAAGAGCACTTATAGAGTGCTTTGTAGGTTCTCCATCGGTCGGAGAAAATAACAAGAAGCCAACCAGAGAATATTGAGAAGCAAAGCAGCTCGTAAGCCTGATCTTTATTGAACTATGTTCAACAGGGTGCCCCCTTCACATGCAGCAGAAGGAGGACCCACAACCCAGGTGTGCCAGCCCTTATATAGACATTTTAAATGCCCGCCCAGGAGTCCAAGACCACCCCCAGAAACATCATACATACATCACAGAAGGGGTGTAGCCCAAGACCATCCCCTAGACACATCATACCTACATGACAGAAGGGGCAGTCTACAACAGAAATCTGAGTGCATCGTTTATCTCCTGTCGTCGTTTACCTCCTGTCTGGCAGGCTACCTGTTCATGCTTACTTGACTGGATACCCTGGGGCGCCTAGCCAGTCTTTTGTAGTGACAAACAGTTCCTGAGCTAGGTCATACACAGATATACCCTTAAGACAGGTTTTGTGAATGAAAAGACAATGGGGAGGTTTTTCCATTTTCCTTTGACCTTGCAGAGAAAACATTTGGTCAGTTTGGGAGCCAAAATGGTTCCAGGGCTGCCCTCCTGTGCTGCCTCAGACATGTGGCCCATACATTTTCAATAAAAATCAGTAAAAATACATAGCTGACCCAGGTTCTGCCCCACCCCCAACAAAAATCCTGGTTACACCCCCGGTTCCAGCACCTTTTTCTGGAAAGGGAGGTTGCCTCACCGGGTTGTTGTGGCAGAGACAAGACAGACAGACAGGCGACTCTGCAGCCTCCTCCCCCCGGGGTGGAAACCAGTCCTTTGGCTTGAATGCCGGGGTCTTTTCTGAGGGGGTGGGATCGTGTTTTCATCTAGGGTTTTGTTTTTGTTTTTTTGCAAAGAAAGAACGGTTTCTTTTATGTTATAAAATGCTGGCCTTCAAGCGCGTGTGGACGCGTGTGTGTTTGTTTCTTCCTTAAGGTCTGGCTTTTCGGTTGCCCTGGGAAAAGGCGACCCGTCCCCGGGATTCCTGGCGCCCCGAGGTCGGCGCTTGTTTGTCTTTCTTGCCAAGCGCAGATTCCCTCAGTTTTTTCTGCCGGTGAACTCACTTGCTTACTGCGCATGTCACAGAGCGCGGCGAGAGGCGGGGCCCAGCGAGGGCGGAATCCCGCGAGGGCCGCCGGGAAGAGGGAGGCGGGCGGCCATGGCGCTGGCAGGTACCGTGCGGGGCGGGGGAGGGGCGGGCGGGCGCGTCAATCCCGCTTGGCCACCTCCGTTTCCGCGCCCTTCGCTCTCGCCCCCTGGCAGCTGCCTGGGCCGGAGGAGGGAGACCCGCGAGGCCGCCTGCTAAGCCCCTTCCCAGGACGCGCGTCGGCCGCTGCTCGTGTGGACTTGCGCTCGCAGGCAGCGCTTTCCCACAACCCGCGGGACCGGGCGCACAGCCACCCCGTCCCGCTTCTCCTCCCCGAACCCGGCCACGTTTGCGAACAGGAAAAAGGGGCCTTTTTAGTTGCAGCTGGGTTTTTAAAAAAAGGGTTTGTTCGGTTTTGTAGGGAATGCAAAACACAGGTGGCAGTCTAAAACAAAGAAAAATAAGAGTCTTGACAGCCAGAGCTGTTTGACAGTAGAAGAGACTCTCCGGGAAGGTGTTGGCCTCGCCTTTCTTGGAGGTTTCTGAGCAGAGGTTGGCTGATCTAGTCGCGATTCCTGCATTGCAGGGGGTTGGACTAGAGGACCTCAGGGTCCCTTCCAACTCTACAATTAGTGAGAATAATAAAATCTTACCAAAACAGCATTGAAATGTCATGGCTCTTTCAGGCCTCAGTGCTTTTCCATTATGGAAACAGTTGTGTCTGTTGTTAAGCAACTGGGAGTGTCCGTTCACTGCACTAATATTATAACAATGTCAGAAGAGCCCTTTTGGCCCATCCAGTCCAGCATCCATTTCTCACCTATTGGAAGCCAGCAAGCACAGCCCATCCACTTATGAACCCCAATAACTGGCATTCAGAGGCCGGAGCATCGCACGAGGACCTGGGAGATCTGGGTTCAAATCCCCACGCAATCCTGTAGCTCACTGGGTGACCTGGGGCCGGTCACAGCCTCTTAACCTGCCTCACAGGGTCATTAACTGCAGTGTGTGTGTGTGTGTGAGCCATGTCCTTGGAGAAAAAGGTGGGGTGTAATGCAAGAAAAAATCGCTCTTCTGCTTACCTGCTTAACTTTCTTAAAGCCAGCCGGATGGGGATGTTTGTCACCAGGCACCCAGCGATCCCCACATGCTCGCAATTGGACCTGTGCCAGTTGGAAAATGCGCATAACTAATTTCTAACACTGGAGGCAGAGATAACCTGGATACAGTGATTCATGCTCTGGTAACTCCAGATTAGATTAGTGTAACATGGACTGCAGCTAGTATAGAATGCAGCAAGCGTATTGCCTGACTTGTCAAGCTGAGCACCAGTTCTGAAAAGGCTGCACTGTCTGCCTGTAAGCTACTGAATTCACCTCAGGGTTAGGACTAATTTAGAAGGACTCAAATGACTTAGGACGCAGTTACCTGAAGGAATGCTTTTCCTGCTGTCATTGTGCCCGTATGTTAAGATCTGCTGTGGATGGCTTTCTTGTCCATTGCTGAGTGAGGCATGTACCTTGAAACTCACAAAAGGACTTTGATGGGTTTGAAATTCCCTGTCTCTGGAAATCTACCTGGTGCCAACGCAGGCACTGCTGTATTTTTGTTGTTGGCATTCTCCTGTCTCAGGAGATAATGGAGGAGGAGTGTTCCTTGGGGAAAAGTCAAACTATTGGGGAGTTACAGAACCTGCTGTTAGTCCACTGACTTTAGTAGGAAAGAGAAGAACCTATAATTTATTTTTATGGTTTTTCCAGAATTGTTAATTTGAGTTTAGATGGGATGGGTACTGCGCAGGAATCACAGTTGATTGAAGGCGAGGTTTACAATGAAATAAAACTCTGGAGAGGTGGTATTTGGGTGTTTCTTCTAATGAAAAAATTGTTGAAACGTAGAACTCCCCCCTGCCCCACAGATGATGCAACAGAGTTTTGGAGGCAGATTGAAGATAGCCGAGTGGACTTGATATTTGAGCAAGTGCAGAAGGTACTTTGGTCTCTGAAGCAGAAGATCAAGGACAGAACTGCAACAGATGAAGGTTTGGAATCCTTTGTTATGATAATCAAACCTTGAATGGCTTAATTCATACTGCGTACAGAATAAACGGTGCAAGCTAAGATTTACCATGCATTTATTTGTATAGTTATCATTTTTAGAGACTGTATTTTTAATACAGATTTTTAAAAGTCGGTATTACTTTTATTTAAACAGAGTACTGCCAAGCTTTGGCATTTGTGAATCAAGTGGATATGACTAACCTCCTACCTCTGACAAATGGTACGAAAAGAGTTTCCATATTTTCTGTGTGTTGGTTTTTACTAAGCTAGAAAACATGAAATATTAGCTATCTCTTCAAAAACTATGGCAAACCCATTCTAATATGGCACTTCATGGGTTTGGGATTAGGATTATGTCCATGCCTATCTTTTGGCCTGCATGTTGGAGCTTCACATTGCTATGGGAGCCTAATTGTGTAGCCTGATTTGTTCAATTCTCTTTCGAGTATTAGGATTATGGATGTTTGGGCTCTGTTCCATTCAAGCGTAATGTCCAATGTGCAGAAGTCAGGCATGTGTATATGTTCCTGACCCCCCACTGAACACGATTACAGACATCTTTTAATCTGTCTGCGGTATATAACTAGGAGAATAATTTTAGAATTTCTCGTGAGAAGATTAGGAATGCTGAGAGTTGTGACATCCATGTCGGCCAATCTACAGCTGCAAGGCATCGGTGGTGGCACTGCCTTTCCTCTGGGCTTTGCATCCCAAAGGTTTAAAGCAGGAATGGGGAACCTATCCAGTCTGAGGGCCATGTTCTCTTCTAGGCAGCCTTCCAAGGGCCACATGCTACTGGTGGGTGGGGTCAGGTGAAAAGGTGGGCAGAGCAACTACCATACTTTTCCGTGTATAAGACTAGGTGTTTTTTTTACTAAAAAATAATGTTAAAGGGGGGTAGTCTTATACACGGGGGCAATCTGCCCCCATTTCCTTAATTTTGAATCCCCCCAAATATGGGGTGTCATACACTGAAAAATATGGTAATTTATATTTTACCTTTTTGCAGTAGACTAGTTTACACATCCAGACAGCAAGAGGCATTATCAGAGCTCAAGGACACATTCCAGTCAGGCCAAAGTGCAGCATGTGAAGCTGGGCCAGGAAGGGGGCTGCCTGGGGAGAGTTTTGAGGGCCACATTTGGCCCCTGGGCCTGAGGTTTCCCACCCCTGCTTTGAAGGTCACATGAATTCTGTTTAGGTGGGACATAATTGTTCCCCTTTTACTGGGTCAGACTCAGACTCCATCCAACTGAAGGCAGTTTGTGGTTTTCCAGAGTTTCTGGTGAAGGAGTTTCCAAGCCATCCTGCTTAATCTCCTCGTGCAATAACTAAACACTGCATTTATTCATTGTTCCTCACTTGGGCATAGTGTACAACAGGGTGGATAAAAATCAATGATTATTTTAATTTTTAAAAAAAGGATTTTTTAAAATTTAAATCAGATTTTTTAAATTTTTAATCAGATTTTTTAAATAAAATGCTTTTGGAGGAAAAATATTTCTAAAGATAGTTTTCTATTTAAGTTACATTATAGTCCAAAGGAAATAAGGATTTGTTTTAAGTTTTTCATGTGTGCTAAAATTCAGTCTAAGTTGGTGTTTTTTTTTAAAAAAAGTTTAACCACATCAGTTAACAAACATGGATACATATGCTATAATGTTACTGTTTTAGTTAAATAAATTGTTTAAATTGTTATTACGGAAATGATTATTTTTCTCCTTCCAATAAAGTACAGCAGAAAAGTTATTAAAACTCACAATAATTTCATAATATCTGTCTATGTATTTCTAATAGTATAATCAAATCAGTAATTTTTGATATAACTGTAAAAAATACTCTGAAAATTTATTATTCCAAAAATGAAACCTTCATCTGGTTGTAAATATTAAGATTATACCAGCAAGAATGAGTCTTTCTGTAAAAAAACGATTTAAATCAAGTCTTACTGACTAGTAATTTAAATCGTGATTTAAATGGATTTGATTTAAATCAAATCCACCCTGGTGTACAATCACCAACACATCAGTCACCAACCTTGCCTCTAGTTTGGCCTTAACCTTGAGCTCTTGAAGTGTTGGAAGAAATCTATAACATTTGGGTGGTATTCAACTAAGTTTTACTCAGAGCACACCCACTGAAATTAATTAACTTGGTCCTGTTCATTGATTTTAATGATTCTATTCTGAGCAAAACGTGGTTGAATGCCACTCACAGTGTTTGACATATTCTGTCTTTCCAAAGGACAAAGCCACCACCCCCTATTCTGTGCAAATACGTTGCAGTCCTGGGAGTGGCAAATTAATCCATTATGTTGATTTCTGTTTTGACAATAGTCACAGAGTTATTTTGCCTTAAAATCACCAGCTTTCTTGGGAGTCTGGGATGAGGTAGGATAAAATATACCCCATATGTCCTCAGATCCCCAAAGTTTCACAGTGATTTGAAGCATGAGGGTGGAATTGGCATAATACAGCCTGAGTGTCTACTCAGGCTGATGACAGCAGAAGATTCTTGTCATGTGCGAAATAATTCAATATTAAAACAATGCACAAAATGCTGTCTTAAGACCTTTGTTAATATATGCATAATTACAAATCATTATTGGTTTAAATAAAAGTCTGTACCTCATTTAATTGTGACTGTTCTTAATTGCAATCTAAAATGTATATTGCTAGAGTTTATATTTTACTTTTCAAAGTAAATAATGCTGTTACTGAAGAAGATATGCAGAAATTTGAGCCTGGTTTACATCCTTCTGCCTCAAGTGAAATTATAGAGAATCCTGGAGATGATTTTTCTTTGTGAGTAAACCATATTTTTGTTGCTTTTATTTCTTAGGAGTTTGTACTGTTACTCTAAAAATTAGGAACAACAAAACCATCTAGAACCCTACAGATAGGGATGCTTGAGGATTTTGTTCATTCCACATTTTGTTTTGTTTTTTAATAAATAAATAATTTTTATTCAATTTTTCCAAATATAAAATTTATACAATTCATACATATTTTTTAATATCCATTCTCTTTTTTGACTTCCCTCAACTTGACTGATACTCCTTCCCTTCTTAATTTCTTACACATTTCTAAAACCTTACTTCTATTATTTTTATAAATTACATCTTATTTTACTCATATTCTAACGTTTCTTGCTACAGAGCTTCATTAAGGCTTACAAGCGTTATTTGATTTTCACTTAGTTTGTGCATATACTCTGTAAACTTTTCCCAGTCTTCTATAAATCTCTGGTCTCATCGATTTCGGATCCTTCCCGTTAGTCTATCAAGTTCTGCATAGTCCATCATCTTCATTCTCCATTCTTCTAATGTAGGTAGCTCCTCTTGCTTCCATTTCTGAGCCATCAGTATTCTTGCTGCAGTTACTGCATATACAAATAGCTTCCTTTCTTTTTTGTTTATCTCATTCCCTGTGATACCAAGTAAAAACGCTTCTGGTTTCTTAACAAAAGTGTACTTAAACATTTTCTTCAATTCATTATATATCATTTCCCAAAAGCTTTTTACTTTCTTACACTCCCACCACATATGATGGAATGTACCCTCTTTTTCTTTACATTTCCAGCATTTGTTACAACCTTTATACATCTTTGCTAACTTCACTGGTGTTACATACCATCGATACATCATTTTCATCACATTTTCTTTTATTGTTGTACATGCAGTGAATCTTAAACCTTCTTTCCATAATTTCTCCCATTCCTCCATTTGTATATTATATCCAAAATCTTTGGCCCAGTCAATCATAACCGATTTTACCTCTTCATCCTTTGTATGCCATTCTAATAATATCTTATACATTTTAGCCAAAACTTTGAGGTCACTGTTTATTATTTCTCTCTGGAATTTTGACTCTTTGTCCTCAAAACCTCTTAGTTTTAGATCTTTTTTGAACAATTCATTGATTTGAAAATAATGCAGCCAATCATTAACATACTCCTTAACTACTTCAAACGACTTCAACCTCCATTTACCTTCTGTTTTTATTATTAAATTCTGATATGTTGCCCACCCCCCTTTCATATTGATTTTTTTCACACACAGCGCCTCTAATGGTGACAACCTGTTCATTCCACGTTTTGAGGTGGACAAAACCGTTGAAGCCACCTGAACCACTGTCCAGTCAGTAGAATAACAGCACTTCATAGAGTACAGACCAAAGTGCATGGAATATGGCCCAAAATTTCCATTTTAGGTCACATGCTTGTTTTTAAAATGCCCTTCATTGTGGTAATGGGGAGGAAGGAATGGATCGCTGATAGGGAAATGTAGTGAAGTAGTGATTCACCCATCCCTAGTCCAAGAGTGACTGGTTATGTAAGACCTGCATATAGACTTCCGTCGTCTCTACCGCAGTGCCTGTCCCTTTCTGCTCTGCCCATTCATTTCCCCAGGTGGCCTTCCCCTTCTGGGATCCTTCCTCTGCTTTCTCCCTAATTCTGCCCCGTTTTCTAAACCAGTCTTCCTGTCTAACCTCCCTTCAGGATCTGAGCAGCTCTGCTCAGGAGGAAAGGACCCAATCCTCATTCTTTAGGCTGAAGGTGACACAGAGGCCTCTAGGGATCCCTTTCTCCTCTCCTCCCCACACCCCTGACCAGAAAGTGAATTTGGCTCAGGTGGACAAAGTCAGAATCCAGTGCTTGGGGCATGCCCTTCTTCCTCCACCCCGGAGCTCCTTTAGACAGAGGTTTCTGGATACCAAATGAAAAACATTCATAACTGATGTCAGCAATTTGCCACACATGTTCTCCTCTGATTATTATTATTATTATTATTATTAAGATAGATGCAGAATGCAAATGCTCACTTTTGTGGCTTGAAACGAGTGAATTGAATCAACAATTGTATCTGAACAAACCTTAACTAACTTACTGATTGCCTGACATATTTTTCTTCCAACACTTGCATGTGTGCTTGTAAACAGAAGAATGAAGATAAAGGAGGCGATACATTCAAGGAGTAAAGGCGAACCTGCAGAAGTGTCTTCAAAATTCCCCTATGAGGATCATGTCTGCTCTAAAGAATGTCTTGCCAAAAGGCCATGGAATTCATACAAGGATGAAAACCCTCTTCATCTGCCAATGCTGTGTCGCTTCCAAAGATGGCATGCCAAACCAGATTATGTGTCAAAGTCACACAATGTTATATACAAAGCTCCCTGTGGAAGGAGTCTGAGAAATTTTCAAGATGTTCAGAATTATTTGTTTCAGACAGAGTGCACTTACTTATATTTAGATCACTTTTCTTTCAATACCTATGTACAGGTGTTTAGAAACAATCCTAGTTGCCAGCCCTTTGTGTTTGATTTTGATATCAGCAACGGGGCAGAGACAATACCAGTTTCTTTCTGTAATGACATAGACCACGACCGACTACCTTACTTTAAATATCGGAAGGTCTCTTGGCCCCATGGATACTTCTTGAACAATTTCTCCAGCATGTTTATTGACTCATGCAGTTGCACAGATGGCTGCACAGACAGGTATGTATTCTAAACTTACTGCTCAGCACTGCAAATACCCTTGGACATATTTACATGTATATTGAGGCAGAGTGGTGTGCAGCATTTAATCTACAGATTTGCAAAGAGTTAGCAGCTTTAAACTGCATTGCCAAAGGTGAGGACTTACCTGATTTTTACAAATAATCAGAGTTCAGGCATGGACACTGTATTCTATTCTTACGCTTTTCATAAAAAGGGCCTAGACCAGTGCAGTCCTGGGTTTAATTTAAAGAGTGGGTGTCGGGGGCTGGACTGAGGAGGAATGGTGGGAGCCCCCCCCCCCCTTCTCCTGAACTTTCCCAAGAACAGGAGGACAGTATAGATTTAGAACAGTGGTTTGCAGAAGGCTGCAGAGGAGAAAATCTGGGGAATATTGGGAGAGGAACAGCAGGAAGAAGCACTGGGGGAGAGACAGCTGACAGACTCAGTGTCCTTGGAAAGCATTCCTGATCTCTGCTCTCCCAGGACCAGGCAGGCATTGAGAGTAGTAGAACAGAAACCTCAGAGGCAGAAAGCTCAGATCAGCCGGTGCAGCGATGACATAGAATAGAAGAGACGGAGGGGATTGGACTTTACTCGGAGCAATGCCATTATTTAATAGAGACTGCATTCCTTCGTGTCTCTCTCTCTCTGAATACTGAATAAATTATGTGGTAAGAACTCTTCTCGTTTATCTGCTTTTTGGTTGCCACTGGGGGAGGAATTGGATACCTTGAAGCCTGACAGTGGGGTACACTAATGTACTTTTCAAAACTGTTTACTAATAAGTCTTTTTAAACATGCAGAGAACATAAAAAGCTTTAAATAAGCAGCTCTGTTAAATGGAAAGGATCATAATATTTAACTTGCTGGCTAAGCTGTCTTTCTTGAGACAGCTATTGGCTTGCTGTGCTACTATCAGCTCCTTTGAAAATTTAATGATTAAACACATGTCCAGAGAGTAAATGGGCTATATTGCTTTACTTCATATCCTTATTTGCACTAGATCTACTGTGTGCTTTCTAGGAAAAAATGTGCATGTCTGCTTCTAACGGAAAGAAACTGCCATGAAGCTTCTGTGTCTTCAGGAAAAGAAGCATCTAAGGGATATAATTATAAAAGACTCGATGGACCTGTGCCCAGCGGGTATGCAACCCCAACTTTATTTTTACCTGAAGGCCAGACATGGTGGTTCCATTGTGTCCTTAATTCAAGCTGTCTTGTTTTGGTCATGTAGAGAATGGGAACCCATTGCTTTGCTGTTCTATTTTAAGTGGCAGCTTTCAGCTTAACAGAAGAAAAGTGTAGCATTGAACTTGCCCCAGAAAAAAACAACTAAAAAAAAAAGGTATCCTGGATCCTAGTAGACAAGATTGGGCAACAAATATGATGGAAATTGTGGTTCTCATGTACTAGCAGTTCCTTTATTTATATTATAAGTTTATCGCAAGATACATTGGCCTGGCACCATCAGTATCAACGTTTAGATGCCGAGCAAGTACTTTCCTGCATTTGACTCTTAATTGGGGTCAGATAGGGTCAGATACTCTAACCTACATTGATGTTCAGCTTTTAGTAAGCTGGGATAAAAGTTTTTATGTTATTGCAAGATGATTACTTTAAGTTAATAATATTGCTTTATCTTTTTGAAGTACTTGAAATGTGTTATGTATGCTTTAATAATAACTAGTGTATACATATAATAATAATGATGATAATGATGGAGTGATAGCACAGTCAGTGGAGCATGAGAATATTAATCTCATCTCCACATTGGGTGAAAGATTCTACTTTGCAGGGGTTTGGACTGGATGACCCTTGTGGTCCCTTCTAACTCTACAATTCAGAGAATGTTAAGTGGCCGAGGTTTTGAGATCTCCAGGGGAGTCCCTATTGGCACATTTGCTTACCTGTAAGGTTCATAAGACAGTGTTGCATGAGATGGCCTTTTCTTTAATGGCCCTCAGGTTGTGGAGTGCTCTCCTGTCTAAGGTGTGTCTGGCCACATAATTATGGACATTTTGACATCTGGTCAATACAAGCTTTTCTGAAGTTTACAGTTTGTTTGTGTTGAGCTGTATGGGATGACATGCTAAAAGGTGAGCTAAATAAATAGAAACATACTCTAACAACCAAAAATATGGGCGTTATGCCCTGATAAAAATGGTTCCTCCCACCTGACCCAACACTCTGGAGCAGATTTCGAGGGTGCCCAGCAGGCTGCAGGTTAAGGAGGGAGAAATTCCTTTGTGCAGGTGGACATTTGCTGTGCAAGTTGGAACTGCAGTGTTTGATACAAGCCCCTAACTATAAATACTGAATGTGTGGGCTATACATTTTCAGAATGCATCATCACACTGTACTGTTGGTACTTCCATGTTAGGATCCTTTTATTGTATATTGCTACTCTTCTTGCTTTCTCATTTCCTTGCGCTAATTAAGTCTAATTCAGCCTCATACTATTCATACATTTGCTGTTTCCTATAGCAATGTGGATCTCTTGCAGTGAGGCTTGGATTTTATTCTGTAGGTATTCCAAATATTGTAGGTGCTAGCAGTTATGCTAGCAGTGCATATTGCTGCTTCAGTTTCCTCATCAAAACATGCAGCAGCTCCTGAGAAAGTGCTGGAGCTCCAAGAAGATCCTCTTGTCCTGAACGTTGTTCACTCGGCTGCTCTCCCCACCCTCTGAAATATTGAACCTGTAATGCTGCTGTTTTCTTTTTGTGGCAGAATTTATGAATGCAGTGTGTTATGCAGCTGTGACAAGATTATGTGCCAGAACAGATTAGTGCAGCATGGTCTTCAGGTTCGGCTGCAGGTCTTCAAAACTGAAAAGAAGGGCTGGGGAGTCCGTTGCCTTGATGACATTGACAAAGGAACTTTTGTTTGTACATACTCAGGTAATTTAATGTAGTCCAGGAAGGGATGGAAATTCATATTTTTTATTTTTTTGTTGCTTTTTCACAAATAGATATACATATGCAAATATCTTCTTCCATTTCTTTTAGTTATATAAACTATATTCTTACTTATATTCATTGCATTGTCCTTTTCAACATACTAAAACAGTCACCAAAATACAAATCCCACCCAAAAGTCAACTTGAGGGGGGGGAACCATCCTTCAAATGGTTCCAAAGTAAAACCTGCGTATCTTGGTAGAAAATTCACGGTTAACATTAGACACTTGTGAGGCAGTAACTGGAATATTGAGTGTTCAAACCTACATACATATGTACAGTAAACATGGCAGAACCCATCCCTCTCTCGTCTTGGGGGAGCCATCCAAACTGGTGGGCATCCCTACCTCTTGTGGGAACTAACTCTATAGTTTTAACTATGTGCTGGCCGTCTTCCAAATACCAGGTCCAACGAGAGGACTGGAGATGCACAAAGTCTTCTCAGTCTGCATAATGGCCCAGCACCCCTGGCATTCACAGGAAGAGAGAAGACAGATGGGTGTCTTGCCCACACTTGAATAGATCATGCCCCAACTCCTGCTTAGTTTTTTTAAAAAGAAGTCCAAATCCAAAATACCCATTGTAAGAAGCATGTAAGCCTGGTGTTGCCTGCAGCCAGCATGGATCCCTCCATATATGGAGAAATCAATTTGATTCATTTAAATAACCCCAATCATCCTTACCATAGAATGTAAACCACACTGAAATTATTTAAAGCTGCTATATAGAGAGCTTGTTTGGGGCTTATTGCTATTCTGGAACCTGAGCATTTTATACTTGCATAACAGGAATGGGATGAGAATTATGGAGAGAAGGGGGAGAAGTGTTTTTCTTTCCTTATTCCTGAAGCATTGCTAGATAACGCAGGGAGGGATGTCTTGGCCCCTCCAGCCCTAATCTTCCCCCAGGGTGCTTAGGATAAGCTGTTAGGGACTTTGGCAGGCCACTCCCTCCCCACCCCCATTTCCTCTCCATTCCCCCCCACCCTCACTTATCAACTGACACTGTAGTGTTTTGTACATCGTGGAAGCTCAGGATTCAAAGTTCAATGTGCCTAACAAGTTCCCAGGCTATGCAGAAAACACCGTCTTGTTTTTGAATGGCCCAGTTTCACTTCCAAACCCATGAGAACCCAAGTACTCAAGGGAAGCCATGCTGACCTCTAGAATACTCTACTCCACCGGCAGCCTGGTTTCCTCCACCCATTTTTCACATTCTGTGACTGCTGAGCATCCTCAGTCTTCATTGGAGTTTCGCCTTAAACACTGTGTTGTGCTGACCTTGAGGTTCCCCTGAACATACTGATATTTTTCTCTTGTTTCTCAGTGGCCCCATTTAGACTCAGTTATGTTGGAACTAATCACCTGAGTTCACTTTTAGAGTCAGTAATGTTAGGATTAAAACTTACATTTGGATAATTTTGAATGCATTCATTGCTTCTGCAAACACCCATCTGTTTCACTGCAAATACTAGAATATATCCTTTTTTTCTTTAGGCAAACTGATGAGCAAAGATGAATCCAGGCAACCTAAAGATAAAGGTCGTGAGGTTAAAGAGGATGATACAGAGAATGGTGACAGAAGCCACACTTTATTTAAAAAAAGGATAAAACTGGATATGTTCTGTTCTGATTCAGAGACTGAAGTTATCCAAACCACTAGGAAGCAAAAATCTTTGCCCGTAAAAGGTGAAGATCAGCTAAGTGTGTAAGTTCAAGTAACAGTTTTGGGAGTCACTGTGAGTGCTATCCAAGATGTCCATGGCCAGTAAACTCCATCAAAGAAAAGCTCAGCAGCACAGGCCATTCTTTATGTTTGGAGCAAGTGAATATCTCAGGCATTCTTTCCCCCAGGCTTCCCTTCCTTTTTTCTGATCATCCTTCTCCCTCACTTGGGAAGGACGGACTGGCCTTATCAGTTGCTGACATTGACCCTGGCCTTGTCCAGCTAGTGCAGTGGTCAACCATTTATATTTTGTGTTGTTCCTTCCCAATACCACTGGCACAAAAAATGTTAATAACAATCGTAGTGGCAGCATGGTAATGTCTTTTGTTGGACCAGTTCTGGAAACCTTTCAAGCTAGAAATAACATTTCACATATCTAATGAAATAGTAGAGAACAGCTTGTCAGCTTTAGTTCAGCATTTCTTCCAGTATGATTGCATCTTCAGAACTAAAAGCCACAAAGGATTTTGAACACTTGGTCCTAATTCCCTGACTCCCTCGTTTATCTGAGGTTCAAAAAGTTAAATTTATGTACACTTAAAAAAACCAAAAACCCTTAATAGTGACAAGTGGGTTAACCTTTAGCCTGCTTTAAAACTCTGTGATAGGAAATTGTCTTCAGAGTATAAATGTTCTAATATGCTACTAAATGCTAATGTTTCTGCCTTGCAAAACTTCCATATAATGTTTGGTAAGAAATTTGCTTTGTCCTTTTGAAATTGTAAAATTTATAGGAAGAATATTTTATAATTCATTGTGCAAGTTGCATAAAGTCCTTTATCCATTTCTCTTTAGAATTCAGAGTTGTCAAAGCTACAGCTGTAACAGTACTCAGACTTACGAAGCTGTCACAAGACCGAAAACTCGAACACATCAGCGGCAACTAGTAAAAATTCTACTTTTTTTTTGTCTTCAAGGAGTTCCACCTGCTTTCTCTGTCTATTCTTTTTTCAGCTATCAAAATGATTTGTGGTACAACAAAATCTGTTACTAGCTTGCTACTTCCTTCTCTTTTCCACCATGTAAAATGTGTATTTCTACACCTCAGTGAGATTGTACCCTTGTTTTGTGAGAAGTGAGGGGATGACCTGCCCACTCCTATTATAGGGTGCAGGTAGCCAAGTCTGTGTCGTCCTACAGCTGCTGCTTCTACTCCTCAAGTCACCATAGGCGAAGTGATAAAGAGTGTGGATAAAAGCTTTCTTGTTCAGTCTGCCCATTGAAAAGGGGAGTGCAGCGGGCAGAAAATACTATTCTAAAATTTCTATGGACCATGGGAAAGTTGCTACAGTAGACAGTGAATTGTATCCAGCTATGTCAAAGAGTAGACCCTTTGAAATTTACAGTCTACTCTGAGGATGTCTTAGCAAATCTTAGTTGATTACATCACGGTGGCAAAAGAATATTCACAGAATGTTTACCTCTTGCAAGGGGGAGTGGGGAAAGTGATTTCTGTCACATACTTTCCGCACATTGGAGCGTAAATAAAATACCTTTTATTTCCAGACCCTATTTTCAGGTAATCCTGCACTACAATGTGCAAGGCATTGGGCTCTGGAAAGTGGCCATTTAATTCCTCACCATGTCAAGGTAACCTGTTAAAAAAAGAAGTGTAGGCTTTGAGCGAAGAGCAAACGATTGATTATGAACTTTTCTTCTGAGGGAATTGCTGATGCCAGTTCAGATGATGATGGAAGTTCTGTGTGCCAGAAATCACCAAGAAGTAAACTAACTGCTGCAGCCAAGAAAGGAGATGAAAGTAAGTTACTCTAGGTAGGGTCTGACCAAGGCAGAATGCAGTGGCACTTTGACTTCCCTTGATCTGGACCCTGTACTTCTGTTGATGCAGCCTGGAATAGCATTAGCTTTTATTGCTACTGCATCATACTGTTGACTCATGTTAAGCATGTGGTCTACTAAAACCTTTAGATTTTTTCACATATTTCCTATATTTGTGCAGCTGGTTATTCCTGCGTAAGCGTAGAACTTTATATTTGTCCCTATGCCTTCTACATTTGTCCCTATTGAAAATCATTTTGTTCATTTTGGCCTAGTTCTCCAATCTGTTGAGGTAATTTTGAATCCTAATTCTATCTTCTGAGGTATTTGCTACCTCTCCTAATTTTGTGTCATCTGCAAATTTGATGAGTATCCCCTCAGTTCTTTCATCAAAGTTATTTAAAAAGATGTTGAACAGCACCAGGCCTAGGACAGAACCCTGAGGTACCCCAATTGTCAGTTTTTTCCAGGATGGTGAGGAATCATTGGGTTAGGCCAGTCAACATCCGAACAGCAACGTGTCATTGTACACTGGAGACTTTTAATAACAGCATGAATGTTTGATATTGAAACTGTTGGACAAGTTTAACTTGATGTTCGCTAATTATACGCTATCCTGAAATGTGTGTTGACAGAATCAAGTCTACAAGAAGAGCTTGGTGAAATGGTGAGCATCGTACAGTCCGAAGGTAGTGTAGACTGCGTTAAAGAGAATCCTCTTTTCAACACCACTTTGAACAGTAAGCCAGCTGTGCAAGATGACAGAGAGATGGGGGAAAAAAGCAAGGACCTATTCTGGACTCAAGATATACACAAGAAAAGTTTCAAGAGAGGGAGAAGAGAGTCTGCTCATAAAAAGCAAGCAACGGAAGATAGCAAAGCATTCCTAAAGAATAAGGAGAGCCCATGTTTGCTGGATGCAACCAAGGAAGGCAATGTGGGCAGATTTCTTAATGTAAGTAACATTAAGTGTCTGGTTTCAAAGCCGGCTATTGTGTTGCAGAAATCTATTCTGAATATGAACCACCTCCCTCCCTTGTAAACAGTGCACATCTGGTCCCCAGGCCCCATTTTTGCTTTTGGCATTACTGGCTGCACCATGCCAGTATCTTTTATGGCCTTGGCTTACTGTTTCCCTACAAGGGAGGGAAATTTGTGGCCCTCCAGATGTTGTTGGACTGCAGTTCTCATCAGCCCCCGCCAGCAAGACCAGTGGTCAGTGATGATGGGAACTGTAGTCCAGCAAAATGTGGAAGGATAAAAGTTCCCCACCCTTCCCTACATTAACAGCTGAGATCCTCGGTCAGCACCATTGTCAGCTTTCCAGTTTGCCTGTGCGTCAACAGGCACATGTCCGATCTCATGCCTGGCATTCTGCCTGCAGTTCACAGAGGTCCTCCTTCATACTGTGTGTGGCTGGGTGTTTCACCCTCAAGGCTTAGCTTGCAAGATAGTATGAAATGCCTGTTTCGCTCAGACATAGGAGGCTTGCTGCATTCAGGTTAACTGGGATTCTTTGCTGTGCATGTCTGCAGCTGCTATTCCAACCCTGTCCTGTGCTGGCAGCCCCCTCCATGGAGGCAGTGGTTTGGTCCCTGAGCAATGTTCTTCCCTTTTACTGCCTAGCATCCCAGAGAGAGTGATCCTTTTGCTTTAGCAGTTTGGCATTGTGAAGGGTGCCAGTGTGTCTCCCCTATTTTCAAGCACCCACACTGCTGTTGTAGCAGGATTGCCCTTGGCTGTCAGATCAAGATTCTTCAGGAACACGGGCAATAAAGCAATGCATAGTCATCTCAAATGTCACAAAATCTTACTCGTTTAAAAGTAGATCCCTGCTCTGCCTCCTGTACTGTTGATGCTAAGTATCTGTTTTGGGATCAAAGGGAAGATCTTGCTGTAAAACAAGAGCACTTTAGAGATTTTTTTTCTAAACTAACATTTGCACAAGAAAGTATATTAATAGCAGAACCTGTCATTTTAATTTTTATTGGTTTGTTCTGTTTACAGCACAGCTGCTCCCCTAATCTCTTTGTACAGAGTGTATTTGTAGAGACCCACAACAGAAATTTCCAGTGGGTGGCATTCTTCACAAACAGGTTTGATGTATTTTATTGCTTTCATCTTCATCCCGCTGAAAGAGCAAAAAAATGTTTCCAGCTTGGGGGGGGGGGGGGAGAGTACAAAACCTAGAACCTGTGCTTTGACGTTGATCTTTACAGCCTAGGTTTCAGCACACACTTTGCTGCCATCCAACCAATACTTTATTTTGCTAGAAAAATACTGTGGCAGGAGTTCTTTTTATAAAGACAAAATGTGTGTCTGTGTGAGATTGTCAGTTGCTGCTTAAGCTATAATGGCACATCTCTGCATGCACCACTATGACAGAAGTGGATGCTTAACTTACATGACTTCAAGGGGCAAGGAACAGCTCAGTACACTAAACTGATTAATGATTTGTTTCCTTTATCCTGGTTAAGGAAACAAGCCATAATAAAGCCGTAATTGGATTTGCACAAGCCTTGTGTACCTGTAGAAATGGAAAAAGAAACCAAGAAACTGCAATTAATTATAGTTTTTCACTGCATGCAAATCAGGCACTATGGTTTAGCTCACAAAGAAGCCAGAATTCAGATATGAACAAACGATCGTAATGGGAAGCTATGGTTAATTGCAGCTTCTTGGTTTGTTTCCCTGCTTAAAGGGGCTGCAAGTACATAACTAAAAATTCTCCCTCCTCAATTACCTGCTGTCTCTTCAGTTGCATGTTGGGAATGTTGGCTTGCTGATAACTATAATTGTTTTGCGTAGCCAATGTTGAAATTATAATCTCCAGTTGCCCAACCCTGCAAAATGAATTGTAGTTTTCACTTGACAGATCTGCAAACTGAGGCTAAAAGATAATGTCCGTACAATTCATGATTTGGCTTTCAGCTCAGGACACAAGAATTTACTGACTTTGTTTTTTAGTTGAAAGACACTTCACTAGACAGTTTCGTGACCATCTTCTTTAGTTTATTATTCACTGTCTTCTGTTTTGTGTTGCTGAAAGTTCCCAATTTGAAATTTGGTAGGGTTTGCTCAGCCCCCAAATCTGGAAGATCCCACATGATAAGTTTGCCATCTCTTGGTCATGCTGAGCCAAGACTCAGTTGGAAGGTACTTCAAAAGAAAAGGCCCCAATTCCTTTAGGTGTCACTATTCCTCGTTTGGTAATCCAGACCTTTCTTTCCCCCTGCTGTTGCTGTGAGGAGAGCGGCGGCGGGGGGGGGGGGTGAGAACTCGTCTCCATCACCTCACTTACGGCAGGCTCACAGCAACAGAGAAAGAGGGCACATAGATTTAATCGTCTCCCATTTTGGTCAGGCTGTTTTATGCATAGAAAAGGTTGTCACAGTGGGCTGGTTTTAGGAAAGGAGAGGAGGCATCATGCCACCAGGTCCCCATTTGTATGGGACCCTCATGGCAAAAGACCTCTGCATGATATCAACTTTTTACCTCCCCAAATGGCATGCATTTTTCTCACGAGGTAAAAGTGACTGATCTTATGTAGAGTGCCTTTCCCTCATCACAAAATAATCCCATTGCAATAGGTGAGTGTGAAGTTGTGCTTGTGGGTAGTTTTACACCCTGTTTTAGCTGTTGAGCATAAAAAATCCAGCTGCCTTTGGTTGCTGTTCTATTCACTGTGTGATATGTTTGCATCCTAGGCATGTAAAGGCTGGAACAGAACTCACATGGGATTATGGCTATGAAGCTGGAAGCATGCCTGAAACAGAGACTACTTGTCAGTGTGGTGCTCATAAGTGCAGGAAAAAAATATTATAGAGTTTTTTAGTCTTGTTAGTTGAGGTATTTTCAACGTTTTCCAGACCCAATACCCACCTTGAACCCAAACATATTTTGGGACATACAGTGGTACCTCGGGTTACATACGCTTCAGGTTACAGACTCCGCTAACCCAGAAATATTACCTCGGGTTAAGAACTTTGCTTCAGGATGAGAACAGAAATCATGCTCTGGCGGCGCAGTGGCAGCGGGAGGCCCCATTAGCTAAAGTGGTGCTTCAGGTTAAGCAGAGTTTCAGGTTAAGAACGGACCTCCAGAACAAATTAAGTACTTAACCCGAGGTACCACTGTAATTTCTTTTACCATTTATTTGCACAGTGGTAGTGCTTCTGTTGCAATCCACCTTGGATCAGGCTGTGACTCACTAGAGGGTCCCGACCCACTAGTTGAAGACTAGTGCATTAGCATAACAATTAGCATTTAAGGTACAGAAGGTATTGTGTTACTGTAGGCCAGTTCACATGAACATGTTTATCAGGTGATAATTGCAGTTGTCTCTTGATAGCTGTTTGACAGTTGAACAGGCTCTGGGACAGTGGGCTCCCCCTTCACTTTTTAAGCAGAGGTTGGGTGGCTGTCATGGATGCTTTAGTTGAGATTCCTCCATTGCACGGGGTTGGGCCCTTCCAACTGCACTTGTATGATTCTATGGAGCTTTAGCATGCTAGCACAAACAGAGGCATAAGAAGCATGCTGCTTGACAACCACTGACACAACGGTTCATGGGAACTGGCCCGAAACCTCTCTCAGAAAAAGAAATCTGCCTTAATAAAAACAGATTTTGAAGGAGTTGGTCTAATGGGACTTTCATAGAATGAGATAGTTGTATATAAATACCTTCCTCCTCTTCACTATCAAACTTAGCTTCAAGTACCTGGTTATTTGTGAGATACTTTCATAACAAGGTTGGGACTCTTTTCGGCTCAATGGATCAGATCAGCTTTGGCCTCACAGGTAGGCAGGATCTAGATACCTATGCACTTAAGATGTACCTGCTTCTGTGATCAAGCCACTATTCTGTTAAAAACTCATTTTTGCTATTTGCTCTCTGGAGGTATCATTTGAATCAGATTTTACCACCACACTTAAGACTTCTAAGGATGTATCTGCTTTGTTTTCATCTAAAGACAACAACATACATACATACATACATACATACAGGTGAACACCAGGTCTAAGGCATGTCTGCAACTGAGTTGGGCCAGGCTTATTCAAGGACAGCCCCATGGAGGATATGCTTTCCATGAAGTCCCGAGCAGCCCCTTGTAAGATTGTGTCAGCATGGATGTTGAAATCCCCTAGGACAACCAAACTAGGTGTCTCCAGGAGAACATCTGCCACAACCTGAAGCAGCTCAGGCAGGGAATCCTTGGTGCAGTGGGGAGGAATCCTGTACTGCCCCTATTGTCCAACTTCCAGAACACGCACTCAGAAAACTGGATCTTCCCAATAGGACGTCTGGTGCAAACTAATGACTTCCTAAAAACCACTGCAACACCTCCCTCCCCACCCATAAGACCTAGGTTGCTGTGCGTAAGAGAAACCTGGTGGACAAGCAGCGGCAAGAACCGGCCCATCTGCTTCATCCAACCAAGTCTCTCTTACACATGCCAGGTCAAGTCCTCCATCCACGATCAAGTCATGGATGACAGCCGTCATGTGAGTCATTGACCTGGCATTGCACAACAGCTCCTTAAGGTCGTGTGGGTCTCCCTTGTTGATTCCAGTATCCTTCTAGTCAGGATCAGACCCGGAGGCAGAGATAGCCTTCAAACAACGACTCAACCTGCCTCCTCGGGAATGACGTGGTCTGGTCTTAGCGTAACTCCTCCTCCTGCCTCTGATCACTGAGATTGGGTGTCCCAGTGCATTTGCCCCTGTTGGCTGGGGCCCACTCCCAGGCAGCATTGACCATCTCCCCTTAAGAACAATTTATAAACAATACAATAACCAAAAAAACCATGGGGGGGGGGATAAAATTATACCTAAACTAAACCGGAGCTGGATCCTCTTCAAAAGGAGGATTCTGGTTTTTCCAATTGCAAACTTCCGCGCTTGTAAACGGCGCATGTTGCATAGTAAAAGTGTGTGTAGGCTGCCCTTGGCGTTAAGCAGCTCCAAGGGGTCATACACCCGGCGGAGCGGGGCCACCAGATTGGACCAGGCAGGGGTATGGGGCCTTTGGGTTTTTTACCCCGAAAACAAATACCCTTTTGTACTACCTTTTTGTCCACTTCACCTCCTTTTCTAAGTCCTTCTAAATTCTTCAATCCCAGCAACATTTTCCTCCTCGCTTTCCTCCTCATCCTCATCCTCTCTCTCTCTCTCTTCTTTGAAGTACGTTAACAAGGTAACACAGGTGATAATTGCAGAAGATTGCAGGTGATACTCTGGCATCTAAAATCATTCACACAAACAGAAAAAACATGTACCGGATGCTGGCTTTGCTCAAGGTTAAATGTGATTATAGCATGTTGTTGTTTAGTCGTGTCCAAGTCTTCGTGACCCCATGGACAAAAGCACGCCAGGCACTTCTGTCTTCCACTGCCTCCCGCAGTTTGGTCAAATATTATAGCGTATACACACACAAATTGCAGGCAGAGATTAAATCACAAAAGAATGAGATCCTCTCGGAAGGTAGTATACTACTGTGATTATCCTACCTTTGCCTCTAAGATATGCTTGTTTTAAATTCTTTCTGCAGAATATTCACTGCGAAAGGGAGTTTTGTTGGGCTGCACTTGAAAGTTGATTGACTTTTTTTCTGACAGTTTCCCCCTATTATTTATCTGCAAGTAATTTTAATCTTGATATACATATTCACGTACTTAATTGACTTAGGCCAGTGGTTCAGCTAAAATTAGGGCACTACAGTAGGTTAAGTGCTACCTCCTGTATGGCTGAATTTTCTTATAAGAAAACATCTGATAACAGTTTGAAAGGGTATTCCTATTAAACAGGAGGAATAAGCAACGAATGCTGACTTTCAGATAAGTGACATCAGAACTCAAAGAAACAGCAAAGAAAGAGCACACACTGTATTCAGAATGTTTAAGAACCCACAGTAGACACTGACTTGATGACCATGCTGAGTAAGTATAAACTCATTTCTGCATCTGAATGGCATACAGAAGGAGACAGAGTGAAACTCAACTTCTAACACCAACTTTTTGCATATCTATTAATTAGATTAATTAATCTTAATTAAGATTCCCGCCCAACGCACCAAGAAATGTAGCCTTATTAGACTTTACCGATTGGTAGGGTGAGTGTTGCTCCCAGTACAGGGAGGAAGGAGTCAAATGACACTGAGGTTTGGTTCGGAGAAAGAGTTTATTCTGCTCTCCAGATAGCAGAAGGCATATATATATCTCTTGAAGTGTCTCAGTTGGAGTTGGAGAAAAGGACTCATAGCTGCTCACCTGGGAACAAAGGCTTCACCCAGAAGTATCCCCAAAGCATAATCCTGCTCCTTAAAGGATCCTGTCAAGAGAAGAAAATAGGCATTTTTGCAAATAATGTGTCCTTAGACATTTGTTCATTGTCATTCACTTTCCCTACTTGGGAACCAGACATTGGTTGGCTCATCCGGCTCTGATGAAAAGGCTAGAGCTGAATGGTATCAGCATGGGGATGGCACTCCAGTCCACAATACCAGACACCCTCAGAGACACATTGAACTTTGAAGGACAACTTCTATGGGGTGAGGCAACAATCCCGTCTTCTGGAACCTGACAGAAGAATTCCAGGGCTTGCAGAATGAATGGCCACCAAGAAACCAAAGAAATGAAGGTGGCTTTGCTCCTGTCCCTCCTCAAAATCGACCACCTAGTATATATAGGCACCCTTATTTGTTCAAACAAATCCCAGAGAATATGTGACGGGGAATTTGTTAGGGGTCTGTTGGCCAGGGCCCTCCAAGGAATGCCAAGCAGGCAGTGAAGTCAGGCCTTAATACTAGTGTATGCTGGAAAGTCAGCAGAGAACTGATGTCAACAGTACTCTTGCACATTTCTGTGCTCCATGTGTGTCTGCTATTAGCCAATTCTATGGTTACTCTGTAGGAGTTGCAACCCACTGGCAAATCTAAGCCAATTGGGAATTTACGCAAAGCGCATGTGCTGGGGGTTTTCCAACTCCATTCTTCCCAACTTCTGCCTAAGTGCAGCCGCCTGCAATGTTGACTCCTTGACGCTCCTACTAACCTGGGAATCGCCCTTCTCGGCTGCTGCTCCCATTCTTCTAGGCGCCCCCGCCGGTGCTCGCGGCTCGAGGGCCCGCCTGCGGGCGGCTGAAACGGCGACGCAGCGACCTCTGGCGGAAAGGCCCTCCCTCCAGCCAAGCCTCGAGGTTGCGGCGGAGTGTTGGGCTCCGGGCTCCGCGCGCGCGCAGCGGCAACCTCCTCCGCCGGTGACGTCACCCGGGCCTAGCGGAAAAGGCGCTGCGGGAGTCGGCGCCGCCGGGGCCGGGGCCGCTGCAGAAGGGTGAGTGAGTGGCGAGGACGGGACGGGGCCGCGCGCGCCTTGGCTCCCGGGCAGGAACGCTGCGGGGGGTGCGCGAGGGAGGAGGGCGGCGGCCCCCGGGGGCTGGGAGAGCCGGGCTGCCGTGGCCGAGAGGGCTGCTCTGCCGGGCGCCGCTGAGGAACAAAGGCGGGGAGCGGGGAGCCCGGCGCTCAGGGAGCCGCTGCCTGCGGGAAAGAGCCCTCGAGGCGACGAGCGCCTCGCCCTGGGGGCCCTTCTGGGCCAGTCAGAGGCGACCGGGTGCGGGGCCCCCAGGCTGGTGCTCCCTGCCTTACGTGGCCATGGGGTGCCTGCTTCTTAAAAAGCCGACGCTGGACCCATCGGTTTCCAATAAGCACCAAGGGGTGGGTGGGGTGGGGTGGGGTGGAGAGGGTTGTAGCAAAAGTAGTTCAAGTGTTCCTGGGTGACCTGGTTATCTGGCTCCCTTTCAGTCCGGATTCAGGCCTGGTTTTGAAACGGAATCATTCCTGGTCACTCTGATGGATTTAGGGGGGGGGGTAGAGAGAGAATAACCTTTTTCTCTTGATCTCTCAGTGACTTTTGATACCAGTGATCTTGCTGGATCAGCTGTGTGGGATTTGTATTGGAGGCAGGGTATTCCAGTGACGCCATTCCTACTGCACAGTTGAGTTCCCAAGATTGGCATTGAAGGGTTGCTCCTTGACCCCATAGTAAATGTGTTGAGGTGTTTTGCAGAGCACCACATTGTCCCCAAAGCTGTTAAAACATGTACAGTATATGCAGCTGTTAAGAGCAGTCACTGGAAATTGTGGAGCGTCTTGTGGGGGTTTGTAGAAAGATAGTTTAAAATGGCCAACTATCCCTCAAACATCTAGCCTTGAATGCTTTGTATCTGTGTGTGTGTGTGTGTGTGTGTGTGTGTATATGTGTGTGTGTGTGTGTGTGTGTGTATATATATATATATATATATATGGTGAAATTATATTTATTGAGTCCAACTTCAACAGCTTCTCTAACTTTCTTCAGTGGTCATAAAAAAATGGACTTGTACAATCATGGGTGGTACAAAAAAACTAAATAAAATTATCTTTAAAAGCATTAAGCGAACCAACCAGCACACATACCACAGCCCCAAGACTAAATGCATTCAATTGTTCCATTCAATTGTTTCCATTCAGTTGTTGTATTTCCACTTTATAGAATCTTCATGGTCTTTGCCTTACAAAAAAAAAGTTGAGTTGACATTATCTAGAATAATTTTTGTAGCTTACTGAACTGAAGCTTATTTTAACTTTCAGCTAATCTCAATACAGCAGTCTTTTTATCACCTGCAATCAAACTCAAAACTCCTATGTGAAAGTGTAACAAATACTTTACTTTGTATTGTTACGTTATCATTAATTTCCACAACTGTAAACTAATACCATATAGTCCTGCACAAGGATGAGAATTTGGAGACATATAATTCAAGTGTTCAGCTGTTGACAGTGCTGCAAACCATGGTTTTTCATGTTAATTTTTAACCTGGCTTTTTAGAATCTGTATTAACACAAGATGGAACAATGTTTTTCAAAAAAGCAGGAAAACATAGTTCAATTAATGTTTTTACCACATGATTTACATTCCCCATCCTTACAAATGTGCAGCGTTCTCCTTTCCATTTCTCAAAGTCGAAGACTTCTGTATTCATCCCATTTACAAAGAGCACCATCATTTTCTGCTTCCATTGCAAAGAAAAACAAGGTTCTGGACAGCTGCAACTGTAGAATTTTCATTCTGTCCGGTGACAAGGTGTCTGTCCAATACAACATGCACTGCATCTGCTTTGCTGGCGCTATAGATAGCTCCAGAATCTTTTACAAAGTCCTCAAAGATAATAGGCAAACTGGCAAAACTAGGCAGTCTTATTAGTTCATACACACAGGAACCTGTTAAGCTGTATTCCTGAAATACCCAGGATTTGTCCTCATTTGTGGCACAGCATAAGGCGGCAGCTCCATGTCCAACAGCACATATGGGTTTGTTTTCAGAGCTGAAATGCTGCAATATTCTAGCTAAGTAACCACTGTTTGCCAGATCCACCATGGCACCAGGACAGTCTGGAATCAACAAAGCATGGTATCTGGTATACCATCAGTTGATTCCAGCTTGGCAGGATTTGCGTAAGATTTCATTCGGAAGTCCTGGATCCAACGCATGTTTGCCTCATTAACACCAGTGAAATCAATTGACTTTCCCCCTGGAGTAGCAACCTGTAGATTAAAAGCAGAGCTTGCCAGGGTAAAAGAGTGAAGGAAGGAATCAGCTGCGCTGGCCGCTATGAGGCATGTCGGCTTGCTGAACCTCTCCGACATGGTGGCGGCGTCGGTGTCCACGGAGTCTCCCCGCGGGAAAGAGGAAGCAGGCGGCGGCTGCCTTCTCATGCGCTCCCGGGCCAGCGGATGGGGAAAACCTAGCAGCGCCTGGCATGTCTTCATTATATGAATTAATATCTGAGTGCTTTGATTTTTTTTTGTTGCAGTTTATTTTGAATCTTGTTTATAAATGAAAAATCAGAAACAAAACACAGTGAGTCTTCCTTCAACATTCCTGAAGGTCTTCATCTGTGGAATGTTCCTTTCTTGCCTACCTTTCCCCCTAAGTCAGATGTATATATTTAAGATCTATTAGTGTATTTATAACTATTTTGAACTGTATTCAGATGCTCAATGGTTGCAGTTATGATTTTTATTTGTAGTTCTGTTTTTTTTCTAAAAACTTTAGCATTGCTTTTTAAAACATTAAGTAAATGCCTTTAAATAAAATGTAAAATACATCATGTAGACTGTCTCCTTCATTGGCTAGAATCCATAGTAGCACCTATAAGTAGACTTCTGCTCAGGGAATAATTTCACCAGCAGAAGGGAGAGAGAGATGACGACTGCTGATTTCCTTCCCCCTGCAGTGTCTTGTACCCAGAATCAGCTCTGGAGAGTTGGGAGACATCAGCGAAATCTCTTCGCTTTTGCCAGTGGATCCCTACACTGGATTAAAGGCCTCTAGTTCCATTACATTTGGGGAGCAAAGTAAGACTTTTAAAGAAGTTCACTGATAACATTGAGGATATTCCAGTTATATGCATCTAGAGTTCAGGGATGGTGTCTGTGTTGTGCTAATCTTTAAAATCCTTTTCTAAGGTGACTTTGCTAAGCTAACTTGGATAATGGCAAAGATGGTAAGAAGACAGTGTGCATTTTGCCCAGATGATGAAGAATGTGCCATTATGTATGTTGCTGAAGGACAGAACCTTGCAGTTCATCAGGATTGTTTGGTGAGGATTAATTCATTTTTCTTTTTACACAAAACCCAAAAAGGGTTCTCTAATTATTGTTACTAATAAATTTCAGCAATAGTTTTTCTCTAATAAACACATCAACTACAATAACTTCCACAACCATTCCTCCCTATTAAACAATAATTATTTCCATCTTTTTCCACACAAGAGTCTGCCCCTATGATCATATATTAAAATAACAGTTCATACTGTTTTTTTATTATGTATTTGTAAATTCACACCCAGTTCCATATCCTCCCATCCCATTTCCTGTTGTATTTGCCATGGTTTTCCATCCTGATTTTTAAATAAATATCTTCTTAAAGCCAGAAAGTAGCTCACATACCAGATGTAAATTTCCATCGGCAGACAGAGAAACCTCTCTAAGACATAAATTATAACTGTCTCAGAGAGATTGGAGAACAGGAGGCTATTGCCGACCTTATGCCCATTAGGGCTCTCATGTGGTTTTGGGGCAAGATGTGGATTCCTCTGCACTTAAGTTGCTCACCCCCATTCAGGTTCCAAGGAGCTTCTCGGTCTCCCAACTTTTAGTAAAGAACTTTTTCAGAGCACCAGAGGTTAATTCCCTGTCAGAGTGAATTCAATAGCCAAAATGTATGTCTGGCTATCAATCACCATGCAGCCATCTCTGTTGGCAACCTGCCAACAGAAGACATTGAGTCCACCTTGTTCCCTCCCTGGAAGTCTCCCTTCCCAGCTGCATCTGCTGTTCTTAAAGCCATGGGTGGCCTGGGTGAGGCTGTTGCTCAGCTGGACTTGATTATTAATTAAATTTGCATACCACTCTTCATCCATAGATCATAGAATCAGAGTTGGAAGAGACCACAAGGGCCATCGAGTCCAACCTCCTGCCAAGCAGGAAACACCATCAGAGCACTCCTGACATGGTTGTCAAGCCTCTGCTTAAAGACCTCCAAAGAAGGAGACTCCACCACACTCCTTGGCAGCAAATTCCACTGTCGAACAGCTCTTACTGTCAGGAAGTTCTTCCTAATGTTTAGGTGGAATCTTCTTTCTTGTAGTTTGGATCCATTGCTCCATGTCCGCTTCTCTGGAGCAGCAGAAAACAACCTTTCTCCCTCCTCTATGTTACATCCTTTTATATATTTGAACATGGCTATCATATCACCCCTTAACCTCCTCTTCTCCAGGCTAAACATGCCCAGCTCCCTTAGCCGTTCCTCATAAGGCATCGTTTCCAGACCTTTGACCATTTTGGTTGCCCTCCTCTGTACACGTTCCAGTTTGTCAATGTCCTTCTTGAACTGTGGTGCCCAGAACTGGACACAGTACTCCAGGTGAGGTCTGACCAGAGCAGAATACAGTGGCACTATTACTTCCCTTGATCTAGATGCTATACTCCTATTGATGCAGCCCAGAATTGCATTGGCTTTTTTAGCTGCTGCGTCACACTGTTGGCTCATGTCAAGTTTGTGGTCAACCAAGACTCCTAGATCCTTTTCACATGTACTGCTCTCAAGCCAGGTGTCGCCCATCTTGTATTTGTGCCTCTTATTTTTTTTGCCCAAGTGCAATACTTTACATTTCTCCCTGTTAAAGTTCATCTTGTTTGTTTTGGCCCAGTTCTCTAATCTCGGGGTCTAGGATACATCTGGTATAGGATGTGGAAGGCTCGTCTCTTTTTATGGTGTTAGTAAGGCAGTTTCTATGCCACATTCAATCCTGAATCCCAGCTGAAATGGATCCAGGAAACCAGTTTCATACAAGAGTGCCTGCCTCTAGTCAGATCTGTTCTTGGACTACAACTCCTTGACCACTGCCACTGGTCATGTTGGCTGGAATTGATGGAAGTTGGTACTCCAAAACATTTTGAGGGCATAAGGCTGGGGAGGGCTGTTGCATACCAATGCATTCTCTTTCTATGGTTCTCTTTCTATAGAATACTACCTGTGGGACAAATGACAAAATAGCAGAGGAGCTTAGTTGTAATATAAAGATTGGTCTCATAGTTAAACTAGATGGCATAACTAAATTACCAGCTCTGTTGCTCCTTCAATAGTAATTTTAACTGCTTTAAAATTCTGTAGATATTTAGTGACAATTTCTGTCACAATTGCAGCTATTGTTGTTGTTGTTGTTGTTGTTGTTGTTGTTAATAATACCCTGCCCATCTGGCTGGGCTTCCCCTAGTCACTTTGGGCGGCTTCTAACACTTATAAAAGCCAAGTATAATGGGGGATGACCACCTCCCCTGTCTTTGCTCCTTTGCTTACTACCGGTTCCTGCATTGTCAGTGATTGGACTAGCTGACCTTTGGGTCCCTTCCAACTTTGGAATTCTATGATTCCACCATTGCTCTTGAACTGAGGAGGCTCTTGAAAAATGTCACTCTTGTTCTGTGGCATGCGTGCCTTTTTGTGTGTGCATGCAGAGTTCACCTTTTGTTCTATTTATCACCTAGTAACACAAAGAGGGCCCTTGGGGTCACCAGATGTTGCCAGTGGAGACTGTCAAGTGTTGGGAAATAAGGTGTGCAGATGGGGAACCAAATAATGCAATTGCAACTTGGTACTCCTTTCTTATATTTGGCTACTTCATTGTAGCGATGACTGTCTTCAAGCGTACTATCTTCAAGCGTTCTTTCCTACCTACATTGCATGGTAGAGGGAGGTGAGATGAAGAGAAAGCTTCCTTTGTGAGCTGGGTTGACTATCTTATCCTATTTCAGTGCATCCCTTATTCAGTTTAGATACAGGGTTCTTGAACAGCGCCCTGTGTTCTAGGAGACTGGAACAGCAAGGGGTGGTATGCTCAACCTGGAAAAGTGGTAGTTAAAATAAAATCCAAGTATAAACATTATTTTGAATGGTTCTTAATTGCAGATAAGTTGCAGATAACCATTCAAAAGAAACTAACATTGTGCAAATCTATGAGAGAACACTTAAATCAAATCTCTTCCCAACTGTTGCTGCTGTTCCTTATTGCTTCATTGTAGTATCTCCTGGTTTGATTTTTACTTCCTTTTAATTTATGTTTTTATTTTTAGCTATATTCCTCTGGATTTGTGGAATCTGAAGAACATAACCCTGAGAATCTCGATATAAGGTTTGATGTGGCTTCAGTAACGAGTGAAATAAAAAGAGGAAAGAGGCTGGTGAGACACCAACCTTTTACATTTTTATGTGTATAAAAGCAGACTATGCAGAATTAGTTCAGAATTATTTCTTTTGATGCTAAGGTCAGAGTTATTTAGTTAAGAGGCATATACTGGCAAGTATTCTGAGAAAAGAACACTTTTAACACAGGGGTCAGCAAACTTTTTCAGCAGAGGGCCAGTCCACTATCCCTCAGACCTTGTGGGCGGCCAGATTATATTTTTTGGGGGGAAATGAACAAACTCCTATGCCCCACAAATAACCCAGAGATGCATTTTAAATAAAAGGACACATTCTACTCATGTAAATACATGCTGATTCCCAGATTGTTCTCAGGCTGGATTTAGAAGGTGATTGGGCTAGATCCAGCCCCCGAGCCTTAGTTTGCCTACCCATACTTTAACATAATGCTCCTCAAAAAAACCAACCCTGCCATTGTAATAGCAATGAAAGACTTGCTTTGTTTGGCAATCACTCTTCCTCAACAGATTTCTCCAAAATGAAGGGAGAAGCAATAGTCTTGGCTAAATGTCTGGCTTTCCCCCTCAAAGCATCCCTTGTGCGCTCTTAAGAACTGTACATAAAATGCCATCAAAGGGATAAAAAATGTTAGCGCCAATTTGAAGTCTGAATTCTTACCATCATCAGATATACATCCTATTGTATATAAGGTAACTGTAGTCTTGATTGCAAATTACATTACCCAGTGCTTTTCTACTAGAAGTGTAATAGCTGCTGGCACCTGTCTGTCTCGAAGTGACCTTCCCGGAGCACATGCCTGGGCAGTGTATCTGAAGGTCCTGGGCTGCTCAGACAACAAGTCCCCTGTGCCTCTCAATCTCGTTGATGGGGTCCAAAGGAAAGCAGAGGCAAACAAGGCACCATCCAACTGTCTTAGGGACTACACCAGATTTGTGTAGGGTTTACTATTCCTTAGATTTTTCTTCTCCCGAAGGTATCCTACAAGAGCAGCAGAAGGCTCCTTCTACTTGATGGGCTCCCTTCCCAGGTTGATGAGCCCCATCTGCCCCTCACTTCCCTCAACAGCACATGCAGAAAACCGCCTTCTTAACCATTGGACCCACTCTTGGTCTTGTCCACTCAATCGGTTGGAGCCTCTCTTTGCATGCAAGGAAAGTCCTTAATCCACTAAAGGTCTGAGACCCATTGGCTCCATATACCTGATTTAGCCACCCAGTCAAAGCCATTTCCTGGGCTGGGGCTGCTGTCACATGCTGACGGCTTCTAAGAGGTGGGAGCTGAGGGCATGGTGAGGACCAGAGGTGGACAAACTGTCTCAGAAGGAGCGGGACGTGTCTCCCACCAGAGGTACTACCCCACTCATGGCACCCCACAAATGGAATATATGGGATGTTATCAATAGACAATTTAATAATTATTTCATTGAAATAATTGTATAGAGATACCATGAAGGCTGCGACCACATATTTTTAAATTAAAGAATATAAATGCAAAGAAGTGTGGGGTAGAGGCCCAGGCTAGCCAAACCATTAGCTTGACAGAAGCAAAGCATTTCTCGTAACCAAATAATTTAAAAAATGTTTCTCTAGTTAAAATTGCAACAGAGAGTTAGTAATGATTGGACAAAGTTAGACTGCAATTTTAACCCCTGTTCCTGGCTGTAAGTTGCATTGAATTCAGGTAGGACTTACTTATGAGTAGCCATGCCAAAGACTGTGGTTTAAAAATTTTGGTTCACTGAAAGCTAAGATTGCTAACATCAGAACCAACCTGATATGGTGCAGTTTGTTTAGACTCAAAAACCCATTTTTTGCAGATATGCAATTTCTGTCGCAAGAAAGGAGCCACTGTGGGCTGTGAGATAAAAAACTGTCGCAGAAGTTACCATTATTTCTGTGCTTTGTGTGATGATGCTGCAATAGAAACGGATGAAATTCAAGGCATTTACCGGTATTTAACAAATTCTTTTCTAAAATTTGTTGCATTTTGAGAATTTTCTTCCATTTATCTTTTACTTTGACACCATTATTGGGGTGGTTGGTACTGTCTTTGCCTGTTGATGGCACCCATCTGTCTGGGGAGACAATGCAGGGGTGTTCCTTTGCGGGTGAAGTCAAATTGCTGGAAGATCACAGCACCTGCTGTGGCACCTAATGGCCAGATAATAGACCAGGGGCCGTCAAGGTTTACCTCGCCTGGGCCGGTTCACTCCAGCGGAGATCCCTACGTGGGCCAGATCGCATTCACACCCGATTTCTGGCATCTGCGCAGACACGATTTCCAGCGTGGTGGATTTCCGGCACCGCGGAAGTGAGTCCCCGTGCGCTGGTTTAGCGCAGCATGTGGGGACTCACTGAGCAGGCGGCTCAGTTCAGAGACGGCTTGTGGGCTGGTTAAACGACCCCCGTGGGCCACTTGTGGCCCATGGGCCTTAGGTTGCCGACCCCTGTAATAGACTATTCAGTCAGTCCCTCTGATGGCTGAAGGCTTCCATAAGTGAAAGGTTTTTCAAAATTCCCCTTTTGTCCTGCACTCCCATCCACTGCTCCAAAGCACCCCCTAATCCTCTCGAGCAGGTTTGGGGAGACCCAGCAGAGTTGCAGAAATAAGGGGAAGGTAGGAAAATTGGCCCTCTTTCTTTTCACAGAAGCTTCCTCTGCAGTCCAAAAGCCTTTCATTAGTGAGCAGGAACCGGCAGGCCACTCCAGTATCCCTGCCAAGAAAACTCCATGGACAAAGACAACAGGCATATAAAAGTTACGATGCTGGAAGATGAGCCCCTCAGGTCGGAAGGCGTCCAACATGCTACTGAGGAAGAGCAGAGGACAAGGACAAGTAGATTCAGAGCTGATGAAGCGGATGGGCCAAAGTCGAAAGGTAGCTCAGTTGCGGATATGCCTGGAAGCGAAAGGAATGTCCAATGCTGTAAAGAAAAATATTGCATAGGAACCTGGAATGTAAGAACCATGAACCTGGGTAAGTTGGATGTGGTCAAAAATGAGATCGCAAGACTAAATATTGACATTCTGGGCATCAGTGAACTAAAATAAACGGGAAGGGGCAAATTCAGTTCGGATGACCATCATAGCTACTACTGTGGGCAAGAATCCCGTAAAAGAAATGGAGTGGCCCTCATAGTCAACAAAAGAGTGGCGAAAGCTGTACTGGGATGCAATCTCAAAAATGATATCATGATCTCAATACGAATCCAAGGCAGACCTTTTAACATCACAGTAATCCAAGTTTATGCACCAACCACTGGTGCTGAAGAAACTGAAATTGACCAATTCTATGAAGACTTACAACACCTTATAGAAGTGACACCAGAGAAGGATGTTCTTCTCATTATAGGGGATTGGAATGCTAAAGTAGGGAGTCAAGAGATAAAAGGAACAACTGGCAAGTTTGGCCTTGGAGTTCAAAACGAAGCAGGGCAAAGGCTAATAGAGTTCTGGCAAGAGAACAAGCTGGTCATCACAAACACTCTTTTCCAACAACACAACAGACAACTCTACACATGGACATCACCAGATGGGCAGCATCGAAATCAAATTGATTATATTCTCTGCAGCCAAAGATGGAAAAGCTCTATACAGTCAGCAAAAACAAGACCTGGAGCTGACTGTGGCTCAGATCATCAGCTTCTTATAGCAAAATTCAAGCTTAAACTGAAGAAAGTAGGAAAAACCACTGGGCCAGTAAGATACCATCTAAATCAAATTCCTTATGAAAACACAGTGGAAGTGAGGAACAGGTTTATGGATTTAGATTGGGTGGACAGAGTGCCTGAAGAACTATGGATGGAGGCTCGCAACATTATACAGGAGGCAGCAACAAAAACCATCCCAATGAAAAGGAAATGCAAGAAAGCAAAGTAGCTGTCCAGCGAGGTCTTACAAATAGCGGGGGAGAGAAGGCAAGCAAAATGCGAGGGAGATAGAGAAAGATACAGGAAATTGAATGCAGATTTCCAAAAAATAGCAAGGAGAGACAAGAAGACCTTCTTAAACGAGTAATGCAAAGAAATAGAGGAAAACAACAGAATGGGAAGAACCAGAGATCTGTTCAAGAAAATTGGAGATATGAAAGCAACATTTTGTACAAAGATTACCATAATAAAGGACAAAAGTGGTAAGGACCTAACAGAAGCAGGAGACATGAAGAAGAGGTGGCAAGAATACACAGAGGAATTATACCAGAAAGATATGGATGTCTCGTACACCCCAGGTAGTGTGGTTGCTGACCTTGAGCCAGACATCCTGGAGAGTGAAGTCAAATGGGCCTTAGAAAGCACTGCAAATAACAAGGCCAGTGGAAGTGATGGTATTCCAGCTGAACTATTTAAAATTGTAAAAGATGATGCTGTTAAGGTGCTACACTCAACATGCCAGCAAGTTTGGAAAACGCAGCAGTGGCCAGAGGATTGGAGAAGATCAGTCTACATCCCAATCCCAAAGAAGGGCAGTGCCAAAGAATGCTCCAACTACTGCACAATTGCACTCATTTCACACGCAAGCAAGGTTATGCTTAAAATTCTACAAGGCAGGCTTAAGCAGTATGTGGACCGAGAACTCCCAGAAGTGCAAGCTGGATTTTGAAGGGGCAGAGGAACCAGAGACCAAATTGCAAACATGCGCTGGTTTATGGAGAAAGCTAGAGAGTTCCAGAAAGGCATCTACTTCTGCTTCATTGACTATGCAAAAGTCTTTGACTGTGTCGACCACAGCAAACTATGGCAATTTCTCAAACAAATGGGAGTGCCTGATCACCTTATCTGTCTCCTGAGAAATCTCTATGTGGGACAAGAAGCTATAGTTAGAACTGGATATGGAACAACTGATTGGTTCAAAATTGGGAAAGGAGTACGGCAAGGCTGTATATTGTTTCCCTGCTTATTTAACTTATATGCAGAATTTATCATGCGAAAGGCTGGGCTGGATGAATCCCAGAATTAAGATTGCCGGAAGAAAGATCAACAACCTCAGATATGCGGATGACACAACCTTGATGGCAGAAAGTGAGGAGGAATTAAAGAACCTTTTATTGAGGGTGAAAGAGGAGAGCGCAAAATATGGTCTGAAGCTCAACATCAAAAAAACGAAGATCGTGGCCACTGGTCCCATCACCTCCTGGCAAATAGAAGGGGAAGAAATGGAGGCAGTGAGAGATTTTACTTTCTTGGGCTCCATGATTACTGCAAATGGTGACAACAGTCACGAAATTAAAAGACACCTGCTTCTTGGGAGAAAAGCAATGACAAAGCTAGACAGCATCTTAAAAAGCAGAGACATCACCTTGCCAACAAAGGTCTGTATAGTTAAAGCTATGGTTTTCCCAGTAGTGATGTATGGAAGTGAGAGCTGGACCATAAAGAAGGCTGATCGCCGAAGAATTGATGCTTTTGAATTCTGGTGCTGGAGGAGACTCTTGAGAGTCCCATGGACTGCAAGAAGATCAAACCTATCCATTCTTAAGGAAATCAGCCCTGAGTGCTCACTGGAAGGACAGATCCTGAAGCTGAGACTCCAAGACTTTGGCCACCTCATGAGAAGAGAAGACTCCCTGGAAAAGACCATGATGTTAGGAAAGATTGAGGGCACAAGGAGAAGGGGACGACAGAGGACAAGATTATTGGACAGTGTTCTCGAAGCTACCAGCATGAGTTTGACCAAACTGCGGGAGGTAGTAGAAGACAGGAGTGCCTGGCGTGCTCTGGTCCATGGGGTCACGAAGAGTCGGACACGACTAAACAACAACAACAACAACATGAACTCGGAGATATTGAAGAGTCAACAAAAGTGATTCATTTAGGTTGCCATCCTAAGGCTGCTTACGGCTCAGTAGGCATTAAAAGTCTTGTGTTGGATTTCATTGGAAATATGCTGAATAAATTCTAAGCAGGGAGTGCCAGGGAAAAACCCAAGCTATTCATTTTAAATAATTTTGATTAGCTGGCTTGATAGACAGAGATGTGAGCCTTTGTAATTTGAAGTGCAGGAACTTTTGTCATGAGAACGTGGAGGCTCTTGTGAATAGTCATAAGAATTCAGATATTGGGATGTCCTCTGTTGTTTTGGAGTCACTGGGACACTGGCATGATGGAGGGGCCAGAGGCAATTGAGCTACCAGGGAACAGCTGTTTTCAGGTGGTAACCAAGTTATCTCTTTTCACCTTCTAAATTGTGAAGAGCTTCTTGTCTGGCAGAATTGAAATTTATAGCGAGAGAGAGCTAATTTGAATGGAATTTTACAGACCTGACTAGTTTTCCTTTCTACAATAGTTTGTTTGTTTTGTTTTATTTAAAGCATCCCAGAATGGCTTACAAGCGTACAAGCTAAAAGACACAACACAGAAAGGAGAAGGGATTGAGAGAGAGGAGGAAAAAAGTGAACCTAGCTACTAGTGCTTGATTACAGAGTTCTTCCTGTGTCCAGACGGAATGGCAATGGCTCAAAGAGGAGGAGCCAGAGGTTGCTTGGGCCTCAGCTGAGCAGATGGAGTGGCCCTGCTCCCCATCTCCTCCCTCTGCTGCAGCCTGATGCAGTGACTGTTGCTAAATGCAGTTGGCAGGGGGACACTTAATGGAGCTGGATTCTCAGCAGAACTGACAGCCTGACCAGCCAACTTAATTTTCATAATTTATTTTTTCATTGCCTAGCAAAAAGTAGTTTAAAAACTTGCTCAGTTCTTAGAATTAATTATGATATTACCTGCCAGCAAATTGAAGTTTCCCCTGAAATTGCCTTGGAGACAGGTTAATTAGACACCTGCATTTGTTTCCCACCTCAGAGTCATCTAAAACTTAGTGTGACATCAGCTTAGACAACTGGGAGAGAACACCAAGATCCCCTGAGCCAGAAGAACCTAGTCTCTCCTTCACACCCCCACCACCAATTTATTAAATTTATTTGCGCTAAGAAAGTCCCTGGAGTCCATTCTGCTTGCCTGCTGTGCTGCCCAAACTGCTGTAAACAACACAGCCAGCAAGCATCACTATATATGGGGAGGGGAATTAAAGTTCCATAGAAAAGCATTCAGTGGAGCCCCTCCTTTTGCTTCCTTTTTTTCTTGAAAGTTAACATAGCCAGCCAGGGCACCTTAGTTAACCTAGAATGGGGCAGGGCTGATCAGGGCCCCCTACCAGTCGAGTTATGCCATTTGGAGTGAACAGAAAGTGGAAAAGAAATGATGCATTCACTCCCTTTTGGTCATGTTTTAACCACAGTTAGTCACCCCCATCCAAGCTGCTCTTCCTCTGTCCTGCTTCTTCCCCCTTCCTTCCTCCTCCCCTCCTCTTTTCAACTGTTGTTTCTCCCATTCCAGTCCTCCTCTCTGCTTTTGTTTTTTATCTTTAACATCTTGAAGGTCTTCCTACCTGCTTCCAAGAATCCTTTGTTCATAACAGCCAATCAGGAAGTTTGAGGGGCTTTTGCCTATCTGCTTGGCTTAACACAGGCACACACAAAGTGAGATGGGCTTGGGAAGGGGGGCTCTTCTGCTGTCTCAGCACAGGCTTGTGAACTTTCGTTGAGCGAGTAAAAGGACTTCAGTGTATGGGACCAAGAGTTGCAAATGCTTCACATTCTCCCTCTTTTCTTTAAAAAACAAGGATAATTGAAATGCACAGCCATCAGAGCGTCATGACCTTAAAATAAAATAGTAACGTATACCTTTAGTCATAGTTTTACCTGAAATGTAATACTGAGGAAGTAATGTTTTAACAAAAACAAACCAGGCTGCTGTTGCAAAGAAATTACCCAGTTGAGTCTGATAAATGCAGCAAGCTCAGGAGATAGACTGAGCACACGGAGGTAGGAAGAGGGTCCATGAGATGTTAAAATAGTTTTTAAACTTAAAAGTAGCAGTGTGGGGCTCTGGTTTTAATCATCAGAGCAATAGTGATTGGTGGGAAGATGTTGAAATTTTCCCTTATGATATTTCCCCCTTTTCCCTTCCTGCCTTTGGGAATTGTTGCTCTGTGTAGCCTGCCTTCACCCTTCTGTGTGCAACAGTGCAAGGGAAGGAGAAGGCAAGGGCACAAGTGAAAATCCTTGCCTTAAAAGGACCTTGACTTAGTGTTGCTTTGGATACAACTCAGAAGCTTTTGGACCCTGTCTCCTCGCCAAGGAGAGGGGCCTACTTCTGAAAGTTCCTGGAATGGAGAACTTACATACTTCAATAGTAAGGAATTTTATTTTCTCTGAAAAAAATGAATAGATGGCCGAATAATTTGTCACTGTTTCATTGGTAAACACTGATCACTCCACTCTACATAGCTTGCCTGACATTCATGATTCTTTCTTGCAAAAATAGCACATCAAACCCTTTCTTGAATAGGCACTTGGTGTTGTCTTAGTGCTCCTTTCAGATAAGTATCAGTGATACCATTCTTCCAGAACTGAACTCTTCACTGTGTCTTACTACATTTATGTACATTTTAATAGAAATGAATGCATTTGTTTATATATTAATTCAATTTCTTTTCTCTCGTTATTTCTCCAATGTATTAGAGTGTTCTGTCCAAACCATGACCCAGTCAAGAAGACAAGCTTTTATGGTTAGTTTTTTTCCTCATCAGACTCTTCTCCATGCTTCAAATAGTCATTTTTAGCAGATGCAGTAATGGAATATTTGTTTATACATTCCCCACTATTGAAACCCTTGACAAAAAGTGTGTCAAGAGTGCTTTTATAAAACACTGAAAACCAATGTATTTTTTCTCCTACCCATATGAACAAGAGAACTACAAAATACTCACTATACAATTTACCATAGTAGGGGTTTTTTTGTCAGAGGTTGGTCTGGTTCAGCAGTGATTTCTCCAGTTCAAGTTCCATGTGGAAGAGTTTTTCCATTGGTTGCTGCTTATCACTGGACCCAATAAATGTTGTTTTCCTGATTTTGTCTCTCTGCAGCTCTTCAGAAAACCAAAGCCACCCTCCCTTCTGCCCTCCACAGCAACTAGCGCCTTGTAGATAATTCCCTGCTCACGTAGGTTGGCATCACGCATCAGCTGACATTATTCCTGATTGTTCAGAAAATAGCCAGATTCCAATTCATTGAAAATTACTAATTTTCTCATAAGACCCACACAAATTGCCCACAAGGCAGCCTGATACTGTCTCTCTGCTCATTGCACCTGCAACATACATGCAGCTGCTCAGAGACTCTGAACTTCACATTTTGTGCAGGACGGAGGGACAGTTGAGTTGCTGCTTATCTAGCTTTCTTAAAATTGTTGTTTACAGTTTAAAGTAAATGTTGGTTCTTTCAAATGGTGGTATTTTCATATCCACCAAATTGTATTACACACCAAAATACTTTTGTTCGTTCTTGTTTCTGTTCCTGCCAATTCCAAGACACTTTTCAGAGAGTACTTCCACCACCAACTCATTCTGACTTGACCCATGTTTTCCTTTTTCTTGTTTCTTGATAAAATTGTGCTGGGAGGAGCTTTTAGTATTTGCCTCATGACTGAAATGAGAGAGAGACTCAGGTTGTGGACAGAGTGTGTTCTGTGGCTAAAAAGTGAAATGATAGCATGAAACTTAACTATACTGCCCCACAATTCTGTGATTGTTTTTCAAGACTGGTGTGTGACAGTATAGGGTACAGTGGTGCCCTGCAAGACGAATGCCTCGCAAGACGGAAAACCCGCTAGACGAAAGGGTTTTCCGTTTTGGAGGTGCTTCGCAAAACAAATTAGCTATGGGCTTGCTTCGCAAGACGAAAATGTCTTGCGATTCCTGGGTTTTTTTTCCCTCCCCCCTTTTTCCCAAGCCCCTAAGCCACTTAACAGCTGTTCGCTAAGCTGCTTAACAGCTGATCGCTAAGCCGCTTAACAGCTGATCTAAGCCGCTAATAGCCTTTTAGCAGCTAATCCGCTAATCCCTTAAACCTTTAATAGCCGCTAATAGCCTTTTAGCAGCTAATCCGCTAATCCCTTAAACCTTTAATAGCCGCTAAACCGCTAATAGTGCTAATAGCGCTAATCTGCTAAAGGGCTTGCTTCGCAAGACGAAAAAAACCGCAAGACGAAGAGACTCGCGGAACGGATTCTTTTCGTCTTGCGAGGCACCACTGTAGTTCTTTGACTTGGCCCAAGGTGCCAAGAGGGGAAAAGAATTTATTGCACTCTTGTGCCAGTATTACTTGGACTTTTAAGATACAAGAAGTAGTATTTGTTAACAAATACAAACACACAAAATCTCCATTTTGCCATTATGCCAATTCACTGGATGATTCTTAAGTCCTTATCATTGTAACTCTTAAGACGAATTTAAAAAGAAGTAATTCTAATGTGTTCTGTCTGTTTTTATAGTGTATCTTGCTATAACTTACTGAAGTACTATAATAAATTATCTGGTAAAATATAAGCAGCAGCTATCTTATTTCTAGATGAGGACAGCAAGAAGGGACGGCCCCCAATCCTAATAAACTCTTCCTGCAGTGGAAAAAAAATGGTAATTAATATATATTTTTAAGCCTTTTTAATGTCTACATCATGCAGTAAGTTTCCTCCAGTGAGCCATGCTTCCTTGCTACATTGGTCTCACATGTGATTTAAGTCTGAGTTCTAATTCAGTTTGTTCTTTTTTGACCCGTTTTAGTTTCTGACTGCTGCTAGGTGCTAAATCTTGGGAAATAAAATGTGCATAGTTGAACTGTGTGCCACTTTGAGCTGCTTGGAGGAAAAGTGCTATGAATTAATACATGGATTACTTGGGAGATAATTTAGCTTAAGGAACAGCATATGCTTAGTGCAAAGCATAGATAGGATTCAGCTCTAATCTTGTTAACATGTGAAGGTGGGGATTGCTACACTGGAATAACATGAACATTGTCGTTAGTGTTCTGAACAATACTGATAAATATGCAAACTTGTTTTTAAAAACACTTTTGACAGAATGATAATGAAACAGTTGCAGAAGAGAGCCTACAACAGGTCCTTAAGAGAAAAAATGACCAGCAGAAAGGTAGGACTTCACTGTGTTTGGCACTTGTTAGGATTTCTAGTAGCCTGTTCTGCAGCTTTTTGCCATGAATGTGACTCAAATTACAAAGATGGCCACTCATGATTATTCTAGAGACTATTTTCTATACAGTGGTACCTTGGGTTAAGTACTTAATTCGTTCTGGAGGTCCGTTCTTAACCTGAAACAGTTCTTAACCTGAAGCACCACTTTAGCTAATGGGGCCTTCCGCTGCCGCGGTGCAATTTCTGTTCTCATCCTGAAGCAAAGTTCTTAACCTGAGGTACTATTTCTGGGTTAGCGGAGTCTGTAACCTGAAGCGTATGTAACCCGAGGTACCATTGTATATATAAATGTGACTTGATACAGTTTAGCAAACTGCTTAGACATTTGGGCCAAAAAATCTTTGCAAATATTCCCACCAAACTCATTGATTTCAACATTTCTTCTCTTCTCTCAGAATTGTTCCTAATTGGCTTCTGGATGGCTCAGATACTTAGGTATAAGTGTCTAGTCTTCAGCTTTTGAGTAATCTTCACCTGACACTGGTTTTAAATTTACCTTCAATTCTGTTTCATAGGAGTTTCCAGGCCTTGCACATTATATGATGATATTCTTTTTTTCAGGCATCATCACACTCTGTACTTTTTAACTTTCACTTTTTTCTATAATACAAAACTAGCATATTTATTTATTTATTTGTTTGTTTGTTTGTACCCCGCCCATCTGGCTGGGTTTCCCCAGCCACTCTGGGCAGCTTCCACAAAGACCAAAATACACTAAGATGTCACACATTAAAAACTTCCCTGAACAGGTCTGCCTTAAGATGTCTTCTGAATGTCAGGTAGTTGTTTATCTCTTTGACATCTGATGGGAGGGTGTTCCACAGGGCGGGCGCCACTACCAAGAAGGCCCTCTGGCTGGTTCCTTGTAGCTTTGCTTCTCGCAATGAGGGAACCGCCAGAAGGCCCTCAGCGCTGGACCTCAGTGTCCGGGCAGAACGATGGGGGTGGAGACGCTCCTTCAGGTATACTGGGCCGAGGCCATTTGGGGCTTTAAAGATCAACACCAACACTTTGAATTGTGCTCGGAAACGGACCGGAAATGTAGGTCTTTCAAGACTGGTGTTATGTGGTCTTGGCGACCGCCCCCAGTCACCAGTCTAGCTGCCGCATTCTGGATTAGTTGTAGTTTCCGGGTCACCTTCAAAGGTAGCCCCACGTAGAGCGCATTGCAGTAGTCCAAGTGGGAGATAACTAGAGCATGCACCACTCTGGCGAGACAGTCCGCGGGCAGGTAGGGTCTCAGCCTGCGTACCAGGTGGAGCTGGTAGACAGCCTCCCTGGACACAGAATTGACCTGCGCCTCCATGGACAGCTGTGAGTCCAAAATGACTCCCAGGCTGCACACCTGGTCCTTCAGGGGTACAGTTACCCCATTCAGGACCAGGGAGTCCTCCACACCCATCCGCTCCCTGTCCCCCCAAAACAGTACTTCTGTCTTGTCAGGATTCAACCTCAATCCATTAGCCACCATCCATCCTCCATAATTACATTGTGACCACTAACAGGCCAATAACCTGGACCCATGGGTTTCTGTGGCAGAGGGGAAAGCCATATATAAACACACATTATCTAAGCTTTTGGCTTATTCTTGAGCCTTTGCTGCTGCTGCTGCTTTTCCCTGGTGGAGAAGTGATTGTTGCTTCAAAAAATATTTAAAGCATCCAGGATTTTAGTGTAACTATGACTTGAGAGTATCTTGCAAGCTAAAAAACAAAATGTCTTGAAAGTAAATTACTGCTCTTGCTAGAAAGAGATTCACAATGCCAGTAGATATGGAACTGTTTGAAAAAGGATGTATTTCTCTCTTAACAGTAAGGATAGACTTTTTAAGGAAGTGTAAGCAGGCTGGGCTTCTTGATGAAATCTTTGAGGAAATGTTAGACACTCTTCACCTTGCGCAAGAAAAGCTGATGGATGACAACACTTCTGAAGCAGGTACTGGAAAGTGTTTTTAAGTCACAGCCATTTGGGTCAGTTGCTAATTTGAGCCTTTTGGTCCAAGTCATGACCTGTGAATGCTTCCATAGGGCTTACCTCTCAGGAACAATACTGCTTGGCCCTGTTTATTTCTCATGTTCTTTTTCCCCAGCCTACTGTTGCAGGATGAGTTTTTGACTCTCCCCTACAGAGCACAAATGCACAGTTGGGCTTTGGGGCACCCTGTGACCTTCCCTTGCAACAGGTTTTAGTGGAAGCAGAAAGAGAAGACTGGTTAGGTGCAACAGCCCTGATACCCCTGGGTTCAGGGGGAGGTCATTACCATTTTATACACTGGCATGACTTTATTTATTGTATACATTCATAGCCAGCCTTCACCAAGCATGTCCAGGGTGGGTTACATACAGCTCAACCTATTTTTACTGAGTATACAGGTGAAACTAATATATGAGATAGACTCATGACACACAAAGCGAGATATGCCAAGCCTTTATTTGTTATAATTGTGATGATTATGGCGTACAGCTGATGAAAACTCCAAATTAACAATCTCAGAAAATTAGAATATTGTGAAAAGGTGCAGTAGCTATTCAATCCATAACACCTGCAATGGGTTCCTGAGCCTATAAATGGTCTCTCAGTCTGGTTCAGTAGGAGGCGCAATCATGGGGAAGGCTGCTGACCTGACAGTTGTGCAGAAAGCCATCGAGACCCTCCATAAGGAGGGAAAGCCTCAAAAGGTAATTGCAGAAGAAGTTGGATGTTTCCAAAGTGCTGTATCGAAACACATTAATGGAAAGTTATGCGGAAGGGGAAAGTGTGGAAGAAAAAGGTGCACAAGCAGCAGGGATGACTGCAGCCTGGAGAGGATTGTCAGGAAAAGACCATTCAAACGTGCTGGGGACTTTCACAAGGAGTGGACTAAGGCTGGAGTTAGTGCATCAAGAGCCCCCCCCCCCCCCACACACAGACGGATCCTGGAGATGGGCTTCAAATATTGTATTCCTCTTGTCAAGCCGCTCCTGAACAAGAAACGTCAGAAGCGTCTTACCTGGGCTAAAGAAAAAAAGAACTGGTCTGTTGCACAGTGGTCCCAAGTCCTCTTTTCTGATGAGAGCAACTTTTGCATCTCATTTGGAAACCAAGGACCAGGAGTCTGGAGGAAGAATGGAGAGGCACACAATGCCAGATGCTTGAAGTCCAGTGTAAAGTTTCCACAGTGTTAGTCCACTGTGCTTCATCAAGTCCAGGGTCAACGCAGCTGTCTACCAGGAGATTTTGGAGCACTTCATGCTTGCTTCCATAGATGAGCTTTATGGGGATGCTAACTTCATTTTCCAGCAGGACTTGGCACCTGCCCACACTGCCAAAAGTATCAAAACCTGGTTCAGTGCCCATGGGGTTACTGTGCTTGATTGGCCAGCAAACTCGCCTGACCTGTATCCCATAGAGAATCTATGGGGCATTGCTAAGAGAAAGATGAGAGACATGAGACCGAGAAAGCAGAAGAGCTGAAGGCTGCTATTGAAGCTATTGAGAAAGTCTTCCATAACACCTCAGCGGTGCCACAGGCTGATAGCATCCATGCCACACCGCAGTAATTGATGCAAAAGGGGCCCAAACCAAGTACTGAGTACATATGCATGCTTCTACTTCTCAGAGGTCCAATATTGCTCTATTTGCAATCCTTGTTTTGCTGATTTCATTTAATCTAATTTTCTGAGATTTGGGGTTTTCATCGGCTGTATGCCATAATTATAACAATTATAACAAATAAAGGCTTGACATATCTCACTTTGCGTGTCATGAGTCTATCTCATATATTAGTTTCACCTTTTAAGTTGAATTACTGAAATAAATGATCTTTTCTACGATATTCTAATTTTTCGAGTTTCACCTGTATCCTTGTGTGTACTGTATATTAAAATCTGTGTTCATGCAGAGGTATCAGCATGGTTTTGTCTCTACCCTCAGAATATGAAGAAACAGTAATGTCACTTTTTGACTGTGGCCTTTTTGAAAATATACTTGCAACAGCTCACTCTGGTATGTATGCATGAAGCAAAATTTGGAACTTCTCTCAATGACTACTTTTTGAGCCTGGGCAATCTGGTTTGGCATTAAAACCCAAGCACAAATGTCTCAGCACCAAAGTAGAATAGATCAGTTACTTGGTGCTGAAATAATTCAGACTGTTTGGCCTGATTATTCTTTTGATCTTACGAAGAAAACCACTTGCCTATTCTGCTTATTAGGCTGAATTTCTGGGACTAAGTCTTACTGAACTCAATAAGTAGACTATATTCCATTGTTCATTTTTAAGGAGTGGGAAGGAGAAGGAAATGAGTTATCAGTACTATACCCTATATTTCCTGCTGTAAGAAGGGGCTGCCTGGCATAAGTGCTGCATTGCTCTACCAATCCAGGCATGAATAATAGTTATATACATTTCCCTGTAAAAAATGTTTTGGAGGGGGTTAATATTTTGACCCTTTTTGTAGAATTATGCTTGTGTATTCAGGTAACTGAAATTGCCTTTATGAAATCAGTTGATTGAAAGGACAGTCACAATGGAGAAGATATTAGAGAAACAAAGGAGTCATTTGAAAACAACAAACTTTTGCATTTTACATTAATACTAAGCATCCATTGTAAATTCTACAGGAACTGAAGAAAAAATTCAGCAGCTACTGCACACACGGGAAAGACTGGATACTCAGATTGAGCTTCTGAAAGATTTGAAGGAAGTAGTACTACCTGCCCCAGAAGACACAGCTAGTGTATCTAATAGTATCTCTGAACAACCTGCATATTTCTGTAATACTTGATCATGATTTCTCCTATCTGGTTCTTGCATAAAATCAACTTTCCAGTTATAAGTCTGCTTGTATATATCACATTTGTTATAACTGTTTTTTTCCTCTAATCATGACCGTGAGACACTTTTGTTCCAGCAAAGGCATTTTTTTCTTTTGGTTTTGATGGTCAAATTCTCTTTTTGTCTATTGCCAATTCATTTATGTGATTATTTGGAAAGGCAAGGGAAAGCCTGTGTCCTCTTGATAGCCATCTCCAAGATCACGGCTGTCTTTCTGATCTATTCCAGTACAGGGAGAATCGGATGTGTTTACCACGTGTTCTTCATAGCTTCTTTGCAACTGAGTCTCTAGAACCAGGGCAGCTCCAGCCAGCAGGGCCAGGAGACATCAGTGAAGGGATGGAGAACCCAAGGTCAGCCGTCCTAAAGGATTGCACTGTGGTGCTATAATAGTTGTCACTACACATACTTTTTAAATCAATGGAAACGTCTTCTATCTTCTCCTTCAAGACACTTGACTACAATTGGTACTGAAATTAAACACCATAGTTTCACTTTCCAAAGAGAAAGTCAAACCATAAACCTTTGTACTTATAGTTTTACAGAATAGATCCTGTCTGTGAAATGACCCTGGCCTTGCAGTAGGAGCCCAAACATTAGATGTTTCAGACACCTCAGGAGGGCTTAATGTTAAAATGTTTCAGAGAATCAGTTTCTTAGAATCATAGGTAGTTGTGTGTGTGTAAAGAATATTTGCAATTGTTTGATTACAGAATTGTAAATAATCATTTAATAAAAGTGGGTTTTTTTAACAAAGTACAGCGATTTAAATTTGTATTTCCTACCTTCAACTACTGTCAAGGTAGTTACAGGACGCTTCCCATTTCAGCAATTTGGTCTGCTGACTTTCAAAAAGGGATTAGGGGGGGGGATAGGACAAGGCAAAATCCAGTGCTTTCAAAACATCTGTCTGGCAGATGTATACATTCAAGCAGCCAAAATACACAGGACTGAGGTGGTGAATGTGGAAACTTTTAACAAACTGAAGATGCAAGTAGTTGGTTGAAGTTTCTGATGCAAATTGTGAGGGGGATTAACCAGATTTTCCATTGCAGTTTTTGTCCCATTAGTGAATATATGTTGGCACTAAGAATCAACTGCAGCTTGGAGATGGGCATCACTGAGGAGAAATACCAGATACGTTTTTATAGGTCAGCTTCAAACAGTAGGGTTGTGGGTTTTTATAATTTAGTCTTTAGAAGTTATACTTCAGAATTTGCACTGCTAATACAGACATTAAAGCTGCTGTACATTTTGTGTGTGAGAGAGCTCTGTTAGACAGTACCTGAATCCTAGCAGATGCACCAAAAGCTGTATCTTCATTGTGCCAGCTGCACATTCACTGTGGATTCTGGAATAATCAATGAGAACTTTGCCTGTATTGGCACAATTCCTTTGCAGAAGTTAGTGGGGGGTTTTCTGGTCCCTTTCTGTTTCTACAAGAATATGCTTTGAAAAGTGCCCTTAAGTCCTGTCCCCCCCCCCAAGAAAGTCAACAACATTTTCATACAACACAACAGTCCTAACACATTTTCTACCTGTAGTATTGTCATCAATCAAGTTTTTTTGAGCATCACCACTATTCTACATCAAGAAAGTCCAGCTTTGAGGTAGGAAGAATATCTAGTTATTAGCCTTGGGTATATAATCCTCAATAATGAAAGGTAGACAGTCCTATAAAGTTTTGATTTATCAAGGATTTATCCAATTTAATGCATTTTTTTTCCTTTCAGCAACACTGCAGAAGTTACTAATGTTTACTACACACTGCTTGCCCCTTTCTGGTGAAGACTACCAGAACAAACATCAGTATAGAATTGCAGAGTTGGATGGAACCCCAAAGGTCATCTTCAATCCCCTGCAATGCAGGAACAGATGTTCTAATGTCCTTTCGAACTCAGAAGCACCACCCTCTGCTAAAAATAATTTTATGCATTATTTTAATGGGATACATTTAGAACACACATTTTACACACAGAAAATGTACAGAATTCATACATAATTTAAATGCAAAGTATTTTCCAAGAGTATTCTGCTTTTAACAACTTTAAATTTCTACAACAAGGCTGCCTGTCACAGCTTATATGTCAAAAAGCTGTGGAGGCAAAAATTTAATTCCAAATAGATTTTGAGACACCATATAACTGATTCTTCAAGTCTTTTTAAGAGACATAGTTCAACAGATTCAGTACATAATTGTTTCACAGACAAGTAAGTCCTTCGTTACTGGCAGGTTCTGCAAGCTTCCTTCATGTGCATGCAAATGGAACAGACAAAAAGGCAAAAATACTTCCTTCTCACACTGCTGCTACATAGTTCCAGGTGGTGAAGCATTTTAGTGCCAGCAAAAATCAATAAGAGACCCTGAAATCACTAAATTACACCACATAGATTAACAACTGAGCAAGCCCAACTTCTGAAAGATCGATCATAGTCTTCTCTTCACCCTCCTTCAGTTCCTTCCATCTTATTCTTTCCAAAGTTGTTCAAAACTTTGTAGAAGCATCCAGCTATCTAGAGCAACTTAAAATCAAATCTTCCATTCTTTGATTTGGAACTCCTTTAAAAACAACTGCTGGACAAGTGTTTTTTATACAGCATGGCCATGAAATCACACCAGCTATGGCTGCAACATCCATTCAGTTCTTAAAGGCTCCATATTTACTGGCTTTAGCAATGAATTCCTTTAGCAGAGAACCATCCATTTGCCAAAAAGCTGCAGTCTGGGTGACTTCAGTCAAGTGATTGACACAAAACTTAAAGCAGAATTCTTCTAAATCCTAGATACAAAACAAAAAGCCTTTTTATTAGCTTCTAAGTTTCTAAATTTTCTCTCATCCATGTTCAAATAAAGACAGCATTAAAAAGTTATGTATTTAGAATTGATTAATAGTTTTAACCATGCCATATGACAATTCTTTGTTCCAGCCACAAGATACAAGAAACGACACCCCTGCTTCTCTCACTTGCTAACGTTTAATGAAAGTTTCCTTTACACACAAGTGGGCCAGGGAGTTGGTGTTAGCTGCATTTGTATGCAAAGGCAGATTTAAAGTTTAGTCTGTTACATAGGGTTCTTTTCTAACTACCATGTTACATTTACATAGCTCATGCAAATAATGCAAATATAAGATTAGAAAGTGAAAATTACAGAGCAAAAACAACATAGAACAATCATGTATTGAAAGATATTTTTATTCCAGGATAAAAATACAAGACCAGTCTTCAGAATTCTGCAAGAAATTCTGTCACATTTTACAGATCAAGCACATTAATGACTTATCCAATTGATTTCAACAGGTCTTATTCTAAGTCTGGATCCAAGTCATTGTGTTTATCCACTAAGTAAATAGCAACTCCTGCGTCATTTAGTAGAAACAGGCAAGTTTAATACCTCAGTCTGAGTTTGTATGTAGTAGCTATTTTTCATCTTAAAATGGGGGTGGTTTCAATTGTTGCTGGACTACTAATCGCATAATCCTTGACTGGTGGCTATGCTACGAGCTGCAAATCCAGTAACATTTGGAGATCATCAAGTTCCCCATCCCTGGCCTAAGATGCAGAACCAGTCAGAGGGCCTTCTCGGTGGTGGCACCCGCCCTGTGGAACGCCCTCCCATCAGCTGTCAAGGAAATAAACAACTACCTGACTTTTAGAAAACATCGGAAGGCAGCCCTGTTTAGGGAAGTTTTTGATGTTTTATCATGTTTTTAATATTCTACTGAGAGCCGCCTAGAGTGGCAGCCAGATGTGGGGTATAAATAATAAATTATTATTATATTATTAGAATCCAACAACTAAGCAAATAATCCCAAAATATTTATTTAAATACTGTAGTTTATTGTGCTAACAATGGTAGAGAAAAACACAAAAAATATAGTAATAATAAAAAATTATTATTAGGCCCAATGGAAATTGGCCTGTAGAAGGGAGCGCTCCTCCCCCACACTCACAGCAGCAGATTCCATAGTCAGATTCCATAACCAAGGTAGCAATCTCTACTAGTCAGGAAGAGAAACCAGCAACATCCCATAGTTCTTGGATCTCCCCATCCTACATATCACAATTCAACCCAATTCTTTTTCTCCAATCAAACTCAGAAGCCAAGTTATTCATCATCCAACAAAATATAAAATGATGTTGAAGTTCAAGCTACAGAATTTTTAGCAGGAATTTCTAACCAACTCTTCTTTGAACATTAAAATTCAAGCTCATGTGGCATCCTTGTCTGACCTGCTTCAGGCACCCTCATGTCTGCACCGGAAATATAAACTTCTGAACAAATCTTTCACCACAAAAACCACATTCATAAACAAAAGGCACAAAGAAAATATTTAGCTGTGTTATTGCTCAGTGCCATACCCAATTGTCTCTACCTCTGAAGTATCAGGCTAAATGAAGAAACTCACACTCCATGCCCCTCACCTCCAAGAGAAGCTGCATTGCTTAAGGCAGAGCTAACTGTGTTGGGGAGGGGGGGCACTTAATTAAGATTTTAAAAACCTATCCAGTTGCAGCTGCAGCATCAGAAGAGTATTTTGATGCATCTGAAAGTTTTAGGAAGAGAGACTTGCTAATAGTTCAAACTGAACAGCAAGCTCATCATATGCTGTGAATAGAACGATGAAATACTGATTGCATTCCCCAGTCTGATACTTGAGCCTACAAATTAATAAAGGAAGAATGAATTTTGAACTTGGGTCACTTGCAATTTAGAATTGTTTAAATATAATTCTGCACCAGAAGTCATTGCACTCTTCCAATCCTTCTGCCTGTGCAGGCTTTGCCACTTGCCCCATTATGAGGGTTCCCCCAAAGCCCCACCATCACAAGGAGGCTTCCTTGTGCAAGCAGAAGCCCTTGCACAGGGCTTTGCTGGCAGGGCTAGTTCAATGAATCCTGCCCATTCAGCTTACAGTTGGGGGTGACAATCATACTTAGGCAACAGTGAAGCACCGCTGTGCACTTTTGTTAATTTGCAAGTGCTGTGGTTTCCATGAGGCTTGCCCATGGAAGAAGAGGAGTCAATGACTCCATTCCCACACTGATAGAGTGAGGCGCCCCTCAGGGGAAGCACTACAGCAATCTCTTTGCGGCCAGAGACTGCAGACATCCTGGGAGGGGAGCCCTGCCATGGGCATCGTGGCACTTGAGGATACAACTTGGAACCAGGTCAAACTGGTCAAACTTCATTCAGCTTCACGTCAATTAAATGTTTAAATTTCTAACATTCCCATTAATCAAGAACTGAACTTGAAAATTTAGATTTAAGTTTAGGTTCCTTTGGTTCAAAAGAAACAACAGTTAAGGTGAAATTGCTTCCTACATTTTCTGATTGTTGCTAAACCTCAAAAAGTATAAAACTCCATCCCAACTATGTTTGATCAGTTTTATCAGTTAATCACCTTGCTTTATGGTAAAAAAGGTAAATGACCCCTGGACTTAACCGTCCAGTCAAAGGCGACTATGGGGTGCAGCGCTCATCTTGCTTTCAGGTAAGGGAGCCGGCATTTGTCCACAGACAGCTTTCCGGGTTATGTGGCCAGCATGACTAAACCTCTTCTGGTGCAACGGGACACAGTGACAGAAACCAGAACACATGGAAACACCGTTTACCTTCCCACCGCAGCTGTACCTATTTATCTACTTGCGCTGGTGTGCTTTCAAACTCCCAGGTTGGCAGGAGCAGGGACAGAGCAATGGAAGATCACCCTCTTGCGGGGATTTGAACTTTCTTACCAGGAAATCCAAGAGCCTCAGTAGTTTAGACCACAGCACAACCCCTCCCCCCACATATCTAGCTTTATGGACAACACAGCAGAAAAGGCTTAAAATCAAACCAAGAGTCTAGATAACGGGTGTTTCACTCTGGCCTAGATTTGCTTCCCCAAAGATTACTCATTGCTATGAATGTTGTGTTTGCTAAAAACACTGAAAGGTGTTTCTCATAAACAACAAGGATACTGCTTCAAATCAGGTTCTATAAATGTTAGAAATGTACTCTCTTAAAAACCAAAGCTAGGAGTCTGGGGGTTAGGATTCATTCACAGCCCCCAGCACACATTGGACATCCAAGTCTTCAGATTAGCAGTATGTTTCATAAAGAAGAAGAAGAAGAAGAAGAAGAAGAAGAAGAAGAAGAAGAAGAAGAAGAAGAAGCAGCCTCTGAGCTTTTGCACTCAGCAAGGGGAACGAAGGAGAAAGGCCAACAGGACAAGTGGCACTGCTCTCCAGAAGGCAGAGTCCCTGAATTTCTCCTTTAGGACAGCTAGAGAACCCTCATCTGAAGCTCGGTCCTGCTTTTTCCTCACTCCCACCCAACAGCTCTGAACAACTGAAATAGGCCCCTTTCTTCCATTCTTATCTCTCTCGCTTCCAGCAAGCCTTGTGTTCCTGCCCCCTCTCCGTTTAGTCTGCACCAGATCATAGCCCAGCAAACACATGCCCACACCAAAGCCAAAAAGGCCTCCAAGCAGAGGATGTGAAGGAGAATCTCCCTGAGGGTGGTCTACATGGCACTGCTGGGGAATCTACTTTCCCCTCAGACTGGCTTGGTACAGCTGCCGTCCTCAATGGGAAGAGCTGCCTAGTTTAAAGGCAGAGAATCCTAAAAATGGAAAAGAGGGACCCTGAAAGTGCCCATCAACAGTTGGCACCTGCCACACAGACTGAGCAGGCCCACACTCGTTCCTCTGAGGCCCCACTTCCACGGCACAGGCATCACCAAGACTCGGCACCTGAACTAGCCATGGGCATATAGGGCAATACTAATTAAAATACCCAACTGACTGGCTGCATGGAATTAAGCAGCTGACAAACAGTTGCCGCAGCACCCAAGAGTGAAGTGTGACAGCACCCAATGGTTGCTCTGTGTGAGATATCCAGAAAATGGTTCGCAGGAGCTGGGAGGAATGCTTGCTACACTGTGCCTCAGCCAATAAACTAGATTAAATCTCTGCACACAGAAATGTTAATTTCTCCACCAAAATTTAGTTCTGCACCAAGTACATCTTAAGTATCACATTTCTCTGATTGTAGAAATACAAAGTGCTTTGGTTTTATTTTGTCCATAAGGAAAAAATAAGAGTTACTTTGCGCACTGGTGGCTCTAATAGTTTACCTCTGCATCGTAGCGAACAGCTGCAGAGAGCAAGGAGAAAGCGTTCTCCACAGTGATCCCTCTTTTGATAAGATGCTGACAGAGTTTTTTCAGTCTGTTTTCGCAATATGATGTAGCCAAATCCAGAAGCCCTAAAATCAAAAGGCCACATTAAAATGTTATTTTTTCTGTTCTTAACAGCTCCAGTGCAGAATTTCTCTGTACACTCAGCATAGGGCATATGAAGCTGAATCATAAAATAATGGTAAGAGGTAAATACATCATCCTCACCCCACTGGATAGGAAACCAACCACAAAACTGGGATAGCAGCGTTGGAACGCCAGGAAAAAGGGGGCAGGAATCAGCAGGCAGTAAAGATGAAATACAAGCGTTATTCCGTGCTCAAGGGTGGGGGAGATCCTTCCTCAGAGGGACATTTCCCACAGCAATTATTGAATACAAGCAACATCACAGCGTCTCCTCTTGAGTCCACTGCATTTGTGTCAACTGTCCTTTGAATTTGAGAATTGCTGCTGGGAACATGAGCTCAAGAAAGGATTTCTTCTCTTGAAACATGCCAAGGAAAAAAAAATCTCATTTCCAGTGCTTTTTTCGGGGGGGGGAGAGGTGCCGCATGATCCCCCCACCCCCCCGGTTTCTCTCACACTGTGTACCATTGAGTACGGCTGGGGGAAAACACTGCTCATTTCTAGCACCTAGATTTCCTCCCCTCTGCTCTGTTTCCTCAAGACAGAATCCAGTTTTTTAAAGGCCCCCACCCCTTAAAACTAGCTTCCATTGGCCTAGAAGGAACCACCCATGTATTGGCAAATAAATACAGCAAATTAATGATACTATAACTGCAAGCTGTTCTTTTTGAAGTAAAAACTCTCCAAATGAATTTTCATTTTTAGCACCAATTTGAAACAATAGTACTCAGAGCCCAGATCCATTTTTTTGAAGCAAGCTGCTCTACTTCCATCAGCTCAGTTCACCCCAGACCAGCACTGTCGGCTGACAGGGTCCATAAGACAACAGAGGCCTCAAGAGCTCTTGCAGACACCTTATTTCCAAACCCCATCCCTGGCGAAAATGCAAGCAGGGCAGGCAAAGGTGCACTGGCTGAATTGTCTCGCTTAACTGCCACTGGGGATGTGCCTCCATGTCTATTTCTTCTTCCCTTCCCTTTCTTGAAACAAAGTCAGCTCTCCACAATTTCTCTGCACAATTTAGCCCCCGCCCCCAAGTGCTACCTATCGCGTCTTCAGGTGGCAGATCAACGCTGTCTGTGTAGAGATATTCCAGAAAAGCGCGGTATACCGGGTAGGAAAACTGGTCAATTTCTATCACCTCCTTCATGTCTTCATTCCAATAGGACTGGAACATAGTACGAAAATGCTCACATCTGTTGGGGGGGGGGGGAGGAAAAAACTACATTCCAGATTCTGCAGAATACATTAGGAACATGGGAAAGTACCACCTAAGAATTCATCACAATATTCGGTACTCCTCCCCTGCCCCCAATAGTTTAAGTTAGAATTGGGACATACTCATCATGACAGTGGGTTGTAGCCAATGGTGCCATTGTGCCCAAAAAAAGCACGTACATTTGAAAAGTGGATTTTTGTTTTGTACCCTACTCAATTGCATTTTATTTTTATCTAATTTCTATGAAATTTTATTTAATGTTGTTGAAAGCATATACTGCACCAAGATCTGCAATAGGAAGTGGGAGACTGGTGAAGTTTTGATGAACCTGGCATGAGAATAAAACAAATTAAAATAGAAGGAGTGGGAAAGATCTGGTTGATTAAAGAAACAAAGATGAACAATAAAGTTTATTAGACACTTTGGACATAGCATTAGCACTCGGCCACAGGGCATTAGACACAAGTATTACCTGATTTTCAAGACAGCTTTATGTACATAAATGAATTTTCCATCTACTCTAAATTTTAGATCCGAGGTTTCAGGGCTATCAAATTCTCTCTTCAGGGACTCTGTCACTGTTAAGAAGTCCTCATGCTCTGCAAAGATTAAACATCATTATACTGAAAGCAATATTAAGGCTCCGTACACAGTCTGCATCCAAGGTGCTTTCACTGCTGGTTTGAGAAGCAACATACACACAGAGCTAACCATAATCTGCATCTGTCCTGCAGTTTCTTATGAAGCACTGCATTTGGGATGCCTTTCCCCCACAAACCAGCTTCTGTCTTAATTAAAGATGCAAATACATGTTAAAAGGAGAGGGGATAGTTTTCCACAAGTTCATTAAGTAGGAATCCACAGAATTGTCACTGTGATTAGCTGACTGTTTAAATTCTGGCTGTCATAATTGGGGGCAATCTCTATCAAGGAAAAATATGTTATGTTGTTCATGTGCTCTTTTTTTAAAAAACCAGGCCAGCATTTGCTCAAAATGAGCAGGAGGTAAATGAAGTTACCAGTCTCTGCTGTTGTGTCACTAGTCTCCCACTCTGTCATTTTAAAATAACATTAATTCTCCTTAGCCTTTTCATTTCCACTGCTGCTTCCTTTATTGGGTGAGGGTGGCGGCTGCAATAGCAACTTAGTAAAAACTTAAAGGAGTATGTTTAAATATTGCTGCATAACAGCCCTGAGACCCAATCTACTTCTTCTTTTCAAGAAAAAGGAAAATGCACTCCTGGGGACATGAATTTGTTGGAGCATGCTTAACATTTTCCCTTTGGGCTGTTGGTTTTTAAAACTGCTGAAAGCCACTTGCAAGAGTCATCCCATTCTCCCAAGTGCTGCTGTTGCAGTTAACTTCACAGCACCTCACCCAAATACATGCCCCTCTTTTAAAAAATAAATAAAATCCAAAGCCAGGAGCAGGCATAGGCATAGGCAAACTCCGGCCCTCCAAGTGTTTGGGACTACAATTCCCATCATCCCTGACCACAGGTCCTGTTAGCTAGGGGTATGGGAATTGTAGTCCCAAACATCTGGAGGGCCGGAGTTTGCCTATGCCTGGCCAGGAGAATGAAAACACAACAGTATTCTCTCAGCTTCCCATTCCAGCAATGAGCAGAACTTATTAAAGTCTCTCAGCTAAAGCCTCCCAGCATTGCCTGCCAAAAAACCCAATATGGAGATAATAATCACGGCCTGCATTCACATTTTCATTGTCAGGGTACTTTTACAAATGAGAAGTCACATTTTTTGTCTGAAGTTAAACTTGAGGGAGGGATCCGGAGCTCCTGCCTTGGCTGCTCTCTCTTGTCACTCTTTCTCCCAATCAGAGTGACACTAAAATTATAGCTCTTTCCATTGTTCTCTATGGATGCTTCTGCCACAGGAAGAGCAACTAAGAGCTTTAAAATGAACCAAAAGTCCTTTCTCCAGACAGTGGGCATGTCACTAAAGGTTTTATTTCACTTCCTTCATTAGTTAGGAGCAATGAAAGACAAGAGCAAGTTCTTGTTTCCTATAAAATATTTGGGTCAAATGCAAATATTTTGCCTCTTATTTAGAATTCTAAAATAGCTGGAGACTTGCTTTTTCTTTTAAAAACAGAGAATCTTGACAAGCCAACAGTCCAAATGTGTGGTGGCTGGAATGGGGCCAGTTGTGACCAGACCTTGAACAGAATCCTGCTCCATCCCTTTCCCCCAATCCTGATCACTTCTCCCAGCAAGCGCCCTCTGCTAAAAGGCATTGCAGCAGACCTCTCTCACCCCCCACCGCATGAAAGCCACAGGGGTATTTTGCACTATCCACAGGAAAAGCCAAGAGTGACAATCCAATGGTCTGGAGGCTGAACTTTTGGGTTCCTTTGATACTATTTTCCCCTCCCACAGAAATAAGTGAAAGCTGCCCATTGAAAATGGAAAGAAATCCAGGATGTTCATTAGCATAGCTGTAATTGAGCATCAGTGGGCCTGCCTAGAACAAAGAACAGAATAGTTAATACTTTAAGTTGTATTTTCCCACATAAAGGATGATCTAAGTTTAAGTTTTAAGCATTTTTTTAAAAAATGCACTGCAAATGCCAATACTGCAGGTGACAGGTGTGTGTTATTGCTAAGAACTGCTTACCACAGTTCTGTAGTATTAATATTGCAAATCAGAGATGGGGCTGAGGCTGTTTTGAACATCTAGCCAAAAGCTCTCACATTGCAGCAAGAGGTCAGTCCCTCTGAGGTCTTCTTTTGGCTGAAACTGTGTGGCTTTGTATACTTTGCATATGGACATGATGCACTTTTAAGAATTTTTAAAAAACCGACAATTACATTTTCCATGCTAAATAGCGTGAACTTTCATCTTTGCTCCTTCCTTTTGCTCAATTAAGGACCACTGCCGTCCAATCACAGCTACACTACATGATTGCCTTCCATGGACAGCTCACCCTTAAGGGACCTAAAGCTGGAGACTCTGCTAAATCTTGCTATTGGAAGTCTCGGGTGGACAACACAGAGAGATGTTAACCAAGAGACTGAGAGAAATTCATCTGGGGGAAACTGTGGTGGCGCAGTTGACAGAAAGTCACTGAGGGGACTTTTTGTAGAGATGGTATTCCCTAGCCTTGTTAGCTCAGGTGTTGGACTCTGCTCTTGTACAGATGATGTTGTGCCAGGGAAGGTGCAAAGAACCAAGAGCCTGCCTATAGGAAGAGAGGAAAGCATTTTGTGAAGTGCCAGTGGTTGAGAGTTTGGGAAACAGAACTAGATTTTGGAGGTGAAGGAGACTCTGTTCTTTATGTATGGTACACTCCCAGGGTGGAGAGAAGAGTACTGAAATTCTTAAAAAGGACATGAAGGGATTGAGACTTGAGAGAGAGAGAGATACGAGAATAATGCCTTTGGTCCTATAACCTCCTCACCATTATTTGTGCAGCGAGCAGCCAGCTATACTTGTTCTAAATGCAGTGAGGCATTTTTACTATTTTTCACAGGGTACCAGAAGCGATTGTTTGACTATCAAGCCTGGACAGAGTTTGGAAAACCTCATCTCCAAGCTCTGTAAAAATAAACAGCAGCCATGTTAGAGCCACTGCAGCCTGGAGGTTAGCGTGCTGGACAACAACCAAAGTTCAAATCCCTGCCTGCCCACCCCTGGTCCTGCCATGACGTTCACTCTATAGTAATACTATAGAGGAGGACAAGCAATGAAAACAAGCAAAGCTGTGCCTTCTGACCATTAGAAGCCTGACTCAAATCCTTTTTGGTATTTGCATCCTTTGACAGACTTTGCCCAGTGCTTCCTCCCACCCCAAGCCAGCGAAACTAGAAGCTTGTTTTCAGTGTTTAATAATAAAAAGTTGAGCATGTTCTCACCTACTGAGAGTAGACGCCACATCACAGCAGGAGTGGAAAAGCAAGCAAACACATCATCAGTGCAGGAAAAGTGGGTAACATGGGGAAGAACCACCGATTGCCCCCGACACTGACCCCACATGTATACCAGGCCACTCTGTGTCTTGGCAGCAGAAGTGTGAGCAGAATGGCAAGCTGCAATCTCTACTACTCTGAAAGAAAGAAAGAAAGAAAGAAAGAAAGAAAGAAAGAAAGAAAGAAAGAAAGCTACAGGTTAGTCAGCTGCTGACACCAGACATTTACAATACACAAAGAATTGCATAATATGTCATGAAGGTATACATGGAGATTACAGGAAGTGTCATAACAGACTATGCAAGACATAAACAAATTCAATTATCACAAGACTCCATAACTAGTAGCTTTAGTGCTGAAAAAGGGAGATTCATGAATGTCTCTCTCTTTAGGATGCACACCCTCTTCTTCTAAAAGTACATGCACCTCAGGGAATTTATCACAGTATTTATGCTCAATTGCACAAGAAGGAATATTTACCCTTTAATAAAATTAATTAACACATTTATTACATCATTCCCAGTCTAAGAGGTGATGTGCATCACTGAACAATTGCCATATATAACTGGCAATGGGCAATGAAGGCCAGCTGCCTCAGATTGCCTCTTGCAAGAGCCACAGAGGAGGCCCCAGCTGTGAGGGGTGAGGAAACCTGCAAGGCCACAGGTGGGGAGAGTGTGCCCGTTCCACAAGATCTAAGCAATTAAATAATCCAGCTGCGAACCTGCCAAAAACACCAACATCTGCAAATGGCAGGAAGAGAGGAGTCCTCCTCCCCTCCCCCCCCCCCGTTGCCTCTGCAAACAGGAAGCAGATTTGTCTTGGCCTTCAAGCCGCCTAGATTTCAAACAGAGCAGACAAAGGAAGTGTTTCCCTTTATGCTTCCTTTGCCCACATGATGTGATTGCTGGAAGCTACAGAACCCATTTCCTTTGTTGATGCAGCATGATTCAAAGCCACAGGGGCAGACTTTCCATGCAGTGGTTGCTGTAAGTGCCCATCACTTCCACAATGGAACAGATGGCAGCCTGGAACTGGACACTTTACTGTAGGTAATAATTTGGAAATTCACAATTTTGTAAAGTGCTACATACCTGAATATGAAGTATGATGTCCATAAAACTCAAGCTTCTGTTTTTTTTATGGGTGTTTTATCTAAAACCTGTTATCTCTTTTCCCCCTCACCTACAGAAGCCCAAACAGTAGCATTTCAGTATAAAGCGGCAGAACTGCTGTATATGCAAGCATTATTAGAAATCTTATTCTATCGCTACAGCATTGTAAGCAACAGATCTGTGTCACACAACCCGATACACATTTACTAAGAAGCAACAAGTCCCGCTATGCTAATTGCAGATTACACATAGGAAAGTGTGAAAATAACTGCGTGGGGGGGGCCGGGAGGAAGGAAAGGCTTCTAATATTGTGCAATCCCAGCAGCTTCACCACCAAGCCGTTCCAACATTTTCAGCTTTGTGCACCAAAGGTATTGCTGAGGCTTAGAGCTGTCTGCACATTCAGTGCTATTCTCTCTCTCTCTCAGTACTGTTTTGTTTTAAGTGAAGGTACAAAAATACCACATTTCCAAATAGTAAGTCATTGAAGACAGAATCATGTTGACCATACATTCTCTCAAATACTAGAATCCCTCCCCCTATGCTGCTATAAATGGATATCTAATGCTCTTGCATTCTACAGTGATAAAAAAGTACAACAGCTACATGTAGGCAATGCATGCCACCAGACAATACCACTAGAGGACCTAAAAAGGAAGGCATGGCCTGTAATAGATTTGATAAATGGCAAAATCCTAACCAAAAATGAGCTGACTTTGGGCCACTGCCATTAGATATGAAAAAGTGACCCCTTAGCCCCACATGGATGCCAGGAGAGCAGAGAGAACATTCAGATGGTACAGATCCGTTTTCCTCACCTTGGGGTCCCCACATGTTCTCTGCCAGCTCTGCCATTGGCCAGCCCCCTTACCACTACCTCAAAGGCCATGTTGAGGACGTTCAATGAGATGAAGGAAGATTGTGAGGTTGTGCCCGATGCCTCAGGGCCCATATTTGGTTACCACAGCGTAGGATCAGGTTTTTGGGCAAGCATTTAAATGTGAAAATATGGAACACATTCAAAACAAGACACAATTAGACTTCCGGCTGGTCACCCAGTAATGGCAGACGGGAGCTCTTTCAGCTGAAAGAGCCCCAGCGCTGTGAAGCAGGGGGAGACCGCAAGAGTGTTGCGGTCCCCCGGAAAAACCTCAGATCGGGTGTTCTGAGGACCTGGTGTTCCGGTGGGTGCCCTTTTGCGACTCCCCGGTAAGCTCGCAAGAGCCCCGAGAGTGAGTGGGGTTGGAGACGCGGCACAGCGGAAATGACTGCTTCCTTCACAGCACGAAGCTCTGAGTCTGGCGACCATGAGCAGCCAATTCCTTCAATAAAAAGACTCAAAATTTGGAACTGTAAGTAAAGAACAAAGTCTTAATTTGACCAAGATTAGAGGAGGGGGAAGGGATTTAAAAACGGAGGTTGATCCCTTTTGCTGAAAGAAAGCGGAGTCGGTAAGCAAGGACCAAAGCCTTAGGTGGAAAAAGACTTTTGAAAGTTTGCAAGTTAAACCTATGCCCCTCTTCTGCAGGGGGAAGAGGGGGGGAAATATTTCAATTGCTAAAAACCCTGCGGGACTGTGATTTTGAGTAAAGAGGCTCCTCCATTCTGTTGCGGACCTCCCGGGAGGGAAAGGCTAGACTCCATTGTGACGTCACAACGGAAGAGGAAACATTCAATCTTCGTTTCCACTGACTCTGTTATTTTATATCCTGTGGCTGTCTGGACACATTTTAAAGTAGCTAAAAGTGTCTTCTACTTCCAGGACTGTCTGTTAACTTTATATGTGATCTGAAAAACTTCTTTTTACTTGCAGCCTGCTTTAATAACATAGAACAGGGGGGCTGCTGCCTGCCTGGGCTGACACCTGTGGGACTGGTGGTGGGATCCTGTTTTCCTCTTTCATTCCACTAAGCTGTGGGACTGACCTTGAAATTCCTGAGCCATTATGTTTGCTGATAAACAAGAGAAGGTAACCAAAAGACAGGGCTCTAAAAATCCACCCTTTGAGGAATCTGTAATGGTACTACTGAATGAAATTAGAGACAATACAAATCACAACACAGAGGGTATAGAAAGACTGAATAAAAAGATTGAAGCTTTAAGTTCTGAACTGAAAGAGGTTAAGACTGAGATAACTACACATGATACAAGGTTGGCACAGCTAGAGACAGTTAGAGTGCCAGACTTGGAAAGACTACAATATGAAAACGCCAATTCGATTGCCTTTCTTCAAATAAAGGAAAGGGAGTCTCATTTGAGATTGAGAGGGGTGCCTCAACTGGATGAGGAGAAACTCAAGGAGTGTCTGATGGACTATTTTGTGGCGTGGTGGGATTTGAAAAAGGAAGAAGTTGAGTTGTGGACAGAAAAAGCTTACAGATTTGGGCCCAAAAAGGATAGAAAAATAACCTATGACTGTATAGTGGTCTTCAAGACCAAGGAACAGAGAGATACCATTTTGGGATTGCATTATAAAAAAGGCTTAAAAATACAGGACAAATCCATCATCCTCTTCAAGCAGATTCCTAGACACTTCCTGAATTTGAGATCCAATTTTACAGAATTGGCAAACATTTTGAGGAGTAAAAACATTTTTTTCAGGTGGGAATTCCCAGAGGGCCTATCGTTTAAATTCGAAGGAAGGAAGCAAAGAATTAAGACTGTGGGGAGAGAGGGACAGATTTCTGCAAAAGCACGCGGTGGAACTTGGACGGCAAAGCCCGCAGCTGCCAGGGGCAGGAGCGGCGACCCCTTAATTTAACATCATGGCGCTGAGTTTATTCTTGGAATGTCAATGGACTAAATTCTCCTCAGAAAAGGAGACAGGTATATCATGTGGTGGAAAAACAGAATTTGGGTGTAATTGTCTACAGGAAACACATATTACAAAACTACATAGAAAAATTTTATCATAGAAAAAAAAACTTGGACAAGAATTTATTTCTTCGGACAAAGTGAAAAAAAGAGAAGTGGTTTTTTATATCAAAGAAAAATGGAACCCAAAACTGATCTTTAAAGACGAGGAAGGAAGACACATAGCAGTGGAAATTACAGCACAAGGTGAAAAAATATTTGTTATTGGGAATCTATGCACCTAATGATGGCAAAGCGGAATTCTTCAAGAACTTGGAAACAAGTCTTTTGGACTATTTGGATTACAAATTAATTCTAATGGGAGACCTGAATGGAGTTGCATCTACTTTGATGGATAGGACTCAGAGGCAAAAAAATTTGAATGCTGGCAGACTACCTAAGACTTTCTTTGACATAACTGACAAATTTGATCTGTCAGACATATGGAGAGTCAGAAATCCAAGTGAAAAAGACTTCATTTTTTTTTTCAGATGCAAACCAATCATTTTTGAGAATTGACTACCTATGAATATCCAGAGAATATCTGCTCTGGTCAGACCTCACCTGGAGTACTGTGTCCAGTTCTGGGCACCACAGTTCAAGAAGGACACTGACAAACTGGAACGTGTCCAGAGGGCGGCAACCAAAATGGTCAAAGGCCTGGAAACGATGCCTTATGAGGAACGGCTAAGGGAGCTGGGCATGTTTAGCCTGGAGAAGAGGATGTTCAAATATATAAAAGGATATCACATAGAGGAGGGAGAAAGGTTGTTTTCTGCTGCTCCAGAGAAGAGGACACGGAGCAATGGATCCAAACTACAAGAAAGAAGATTCCACCTAAACATTAGGAAGAACTTCCTGACAGTAAGAGCTGTTCGACAGTGGAATTTGCTGCCAAGGAGTGTGTTGGAGTCTCCTTCTTTGGAGGTCTTTAAGCAGAGGCTTGACAACCATATGTCAGGAGTGCTCTGATGGTGTTTCCTGCTTGGCAGGGGGTTGGACTCGATGGCCCTTGTGGTCTCTTCCAACTCTATGATTCTATGATTCTATGATTCTATATAATAAGAAATGCTATATATAAGGTGTGGGAAAAATACAAAAGATATTTGGAACAGAAAACCCCAAGATGGAACTCTCCATTAGAAGCAATCGCTGTTAAAAAAAACAACAACATCAAAGAGAACTGGATAACGTATAACACAGTATTAAGGGAGGAGGAGGGTCAACTAATATTGATAAGTTATGAGAAAATAAAAGATCACTTTTCTAGTTGGCTAGATTACTCCCAGGTGAATGAAATGTTCAGACAGGATAAGCAGATAGGTTTTGAATAGGAGCCTTCAATATTTGAAAGAGAATTACTGAATAGTAAAACTAAAATAATCGCAGAAATGTATAGACTTATTTTAGAGTACGAAGTAATGGATGAGGAGGTTAAGGCTTTAATGATAAAGTGGGCCCAAGAAGTGGGCCGTCCAATTATGCTAAAAGATTGGGAAAACTTATGGAAGGTAAATTTGAAATTTACAGCCAGCTATCACGAAGAGTCGGACACGACTAAACGACTAAACAACAACATAATATAAGAGAGAATATTATGAAAATGGCTCATAGGTGGTACCTCACTCTTTCCAGATTATCAAGAATGTATAAAAATTTGGCGAATGCTTGTTGGAGATGTGGAGGAAATAACGGTGACATGATCCACATGTGGTGGACGTGTGAAAAGATTAAGATTTTTTTTGGGGGGGGAGGGAATATACGATGAATTAAAAAAGATGATGGGGATAACTTTTACTAAAAAACCGGAGGCATTTCTATTAAGTATTTTAGATAAAGAGATGCCAAAAAATCTAAGAGAGGTATTCTTGTATGCAACCGCAGCGGTTCGTATACTTGTGGCCAAGGGATGGAAAGATCCCGAGGCTCCAAAAATAACAGATTGGCAAATCAAATTACAGGAATTGGTGGAGACAGCTCAACTGACTAGTAAACTCAGAGGAAACTCCAAGCAAAAATTTGCGGAAAAATGGGATGGTTATAGAAGATATGTTCAAAAATACAATAATTGTTTTGACTCCGTGCTAGCATTCGAGTGATAAAGGAACTAAAAGGAGGTGGACAACAATTAAGGATTTATTATGTTTTCAGAATGTATTAGAAAAATTATATAGAAAGGTTTATTGTTTTGTGTACATTCAAATGTAAGATAAAATATATGCAAAGGGACTTGACAGGAAGTCAAAGTTGAAGAAAATATTTTGGAAGATAAAAGGGGAAAAAATATTTACTTTCATTATTATCATTTTGTGTGCTGGTGTGGGTGTGTGGGTGTCTGCACATATGTGTGTTGTTGTATGCAATGTTTGGGAGGAAATAAGACGGTAAATAACAAATAACAAACTAAATATCAATGTATGTAATTTTTATTTCTTAATTATATTTAGTGGTGGTATGGCTGTATTGTTTTTTGTAACATAAAATCATTCAATAAAAATTGTATTAAAAAAGAAAGAAAGATTGGCTTATCCAACCTTTGGCAGAAGTATGCAATTTGATTCTAGGAGGGGGCAAAGCATCTGAAACCTGGAAGGAAGCTTATATTACTCTGATTCCTAAACAAGATCAAGATAGAGCCAATGTCAAGAATTACAGACCAATCTCCCTACTTAATGTGGATTATAATTTTTTTGCGAATATACTGGCTAACAGGCTAAAGAAGGTTCTGTCTGAACATAAACATAAAGATCAAACAGGTTTCCTGCCTGAAAGACACATGAAAGATAATATCAGGAATGTTGTAGATATTTTGGAAAAGCTGGAAGCAAGAAAGAACTGTAAAACAATGTTAATGTTTACTGATGCTTTGACAATGTATCTTGGAGTTTTATGTTCACAATTTAGAAAGTATGGGGGTTGGTCAAGATTTTTTTAAATGGTTTTAATGCAATCTATCATGAACAAAAAGCTAAAATTATTGTAAATAATGTGGTATTGGAGGAAATTAGAATTGAGAAGGGAACCAGGCAAGGGTGCCCACTTTCCCCTCTGTTGTTCATTTCTAAGTATGATAAGAAAAGATGATCAAATTAAAGGTATTACAGTAGGATCCAAACAATATAAATTAAAAGCCTTTGCTGATGATTTAGTACTGACATTATAGGATCCAGACACCAGTGCAGTAAAAGCACTGGAGCTGATACAGGAATTCGGACAGGTAGCAGGATTTAACTTAAATAAGAGCAAAACCAAAGTATTAGAGAAAAATCTGGATAATGATGAAAGAAAGTTATTACAAGAAAAGACGGGCCTAGATTTTGTGAAAAAAGTTAAGTATCTGGGAGTGAATTTGTCCAGGAAAAATTTGAATTTATACAAAGATAACTATGAGAAACTATGGAATGAAATTAAGAGAGATCTAGAGATACGGCCAAATTTAAAATTGTCACTAATGGGCCGGATTTCAGTGGTTAAGATGAATGTATTGCCAAAGACGTTATTTCTGTTTCAAGCCCTCACAATTATAGATAATGTGAAATGTTTTAAAGAATGGCAGAAAGCTTTATCTAGATTCATCTGGCAGGGGAAAAAACCCAGAATTAAATATAAATTACTAACAGATTCTAAAGAAAGAGGGAGATTTTCCCTGCCATATTTGAAAATCTATTTTGAAGCGGCTGCACTTTGCTGGATTAAGGAATAGATACAATTAGAAGATACCGATGTTTTAGATTTGGAGGGATTTGACAATGTGTTTGGATGGCATGCATATTTATGGTATGATAAAGTAAAGGCCCATAATGCTTTTAAAAACCATGTAATTAGGAAATCTCTGTACAATGTATGGATAAAATATAAAGATCTCTTAGAAAGGAAGACACCCAGATGGCTTTCGCCAATGGAGGTGAAGGCCCAGAAAAAGTTAAATATGGATATCAAGTGGTTGAGATATTCAGACTTGTTATTAGAGGACAAAGAAGGTTATAAATTAAAACCATTTGATTAAAGATAAGTTAAATTGGTTACATTATCACCAGATTAATGAATTGTACAAATTAGATAAGAAAAATGGTTTTGCTTCAGAAAAATCTAAGTTGGAAACGGAGTTGTTGGACTCTAAAGTTAAAAATTTGTCTAAAATGTATAACTTATTGTTGGAATGGTATACAAAGGATGAACAAGTTAAGTCAGTGATGATAGACTGGGCAAGAGATGTGGGACATAATATAATGTTTGAAGACTGGGAAAGATTGTGGAAGAAAGGGGTCAAATTCACTGCATGTACAGTGTTAAAGGAAAATATAATGAAAATGATGTATAGATGGTATTTGACTCCTGTAAAATTAGCAAAGATATACCACAACAGTGATAATCTATGTTGTAAATGTAAAGAAAAAGAGGGTACCTTCTATCATATGTGGTGGACCTGTCCCAAGGTGAAAGCCTTCTGGGAGAAGATTTATAACGAATTGAAAAAAATGTTGAAATATACATTTATTAAGAAACCAGAGGCCTTTCTTCTTGGAATAACAGGTTTGGAATTGCCCCAAAAAGATGTTAAATTATTTTTGTATGCCACAACTGCAGCAAGAATTTTGTTAGCGAAGAACTATAAAACACAAGAAGCACCAACAGTGGAAGATTGGCAGATGAAGATGATGGATTTTTCGGAGCTAGCCGACCTGACTGGAAGAGTCTGTGACCAGGAGGAGGAGGAGTACCAGGAGGAATGGATGACGAAATTTAAAGACTATTTAGTTAAATATGTTAAGTTAACTTAATTGGAAAAGCTTGCAAATATCAGATAGGCTTAGGATTTAAATATGTAATGTGATGAATTAATATGTTTAATGCCAAATTTGAAAGAAAGAAAGATGTTAAGTGATTAAGTTACTCTTATAAGAATATTGGTTTTGGAAAACTGTTAAAATGATATACACTGAAATTCAACCAGGGGGATACGAGGAAGTCACTTAACAATGTTACTAAGATTGGTTTAAATACGCCCGAGATTTATGTTTGTTTGTTTGTTTGTTTGTTTAAAAAACTTTTTGGAAAATTAATAAAATCTTTTTTTCCCCTTCCAAAACATGACACAATTAAACTTTTGCGTCACTTGACTATGAAACGGCATACAGTTTACTAGGGGCACTTGAAGCAGGAGAGGAGCACGAAATTCTGGATGGAGACTTGAAAGAAGCTTCTCATAGTGCATCACAGAATCACACCAGCTGAGGGCTATTGGATCAAGCACCCCAGTCGAAAGAATCCAGTCCCTAGGCAGGTATAGCAAGTGATACCAGTCTTTTCCTCCCTACATCACTAGAGTAGAAAACAAAAACAGATTGTTCTGAACTTAAGGTGGTTCTCATTCATTTTAGTTGCCTAACTTTATCTAAAAGTGAAGTGTATTCCAAAGTTCCGTTTGAGACAAGACAAGACACACATTTTTTGCAGAGTGGAAAGTACTGGCAGGACTTGCCGTAACTTAGACGCCTTAAAATAACAAATCTTGAGTCACGGAGGGTGGAAACTGAGAAGGGATCAGAGAAGAAAGGAAGACAGATGAAGCCCTGCCCACAAAGCCTGCGAGGAGAAGTTGCCCTTTACACCAAAGACGGACAGACAAAGGCATTCAGTCACCTCTTTTTCAGGGTGCCATGAACACACACCTCAAACATCCCTGCCTCCCAGTTCCAAGGATTAGTTGCAGCAACATTTACCTCTCCTTTTCCATCATGATCTGCACTGGGCTTAGCTGGTTGCTTTTACTGCCAGTTCCCAGCTGCCCATAAGTGTTTGCTCCCCAGGCGTAGAGCAAGCCCTCATCCGTTAACACCATTGTGTGTGCATAGCCACAGGCAACCTGCAAGAAAGAAAATGGAAATCAATGCTAGCATCACTCTAAGATGGCCACGAGGAATGAGAAATCACTGCTGGACACTTAAGTATCAGTTGCACAACCTGGGTTAGTTTTAAACGCCAAGGGAGTCTGCACACAGGTTATGAAATGCAGAGGGGGGTGTCCTACGGTTCTCCAGATACTGTTGGACTGCAACTCCTGTTATTTCTGACTACTGACTGAGGCTGGGGGTGGAGAGAGCCCAACAAACATCACGAGAACTGTAAGTTCCCTGGCCCAGGTATGAAAAGGTTTCACTGATTATTGATGGTTTGGTAAAATACTTGCAGGACAACTGAGAAATAACCCAAGTCATCTTGTCTCCAAAAGATCACCAGTAAAATGTTGACACTTCCTAAACACAATCTCAGGTCTGGAAGAGGCAGCTGCGTCTTGGTTATTCCCTTTTCCTGCCCTTGGCAAAAACTGCCAACTGAAGGCTGCCCCAGCTGCAGTAAAGATGGCAGCCATCTACAGGCTCATAGTTACCAGGCCTCTTCAACACCAACTGTTTGCAGGCTAGGCTTGGGTTATAAGCACTAAACAGAAGCTCACAATAAACCAGGGGACAATTAAGCAACACAACTTACACTATTTTGTACTCACCTGCATTACACAGAGACCTTGTAGTGCAGCCACTCGGCATGGGGTTAGCTGGTTGCCATTGTTTCCCAGACCTAGTTGACCATTGCCATTGTAACCCCAGCCATATACCTTCATGAAGGAGGAAGAACAGTTAATCTGGATGCACTCCAGGGAAAGAGGTGGCCAGTGCAGTGTGCTGGTGAGAGCGTTAGACTATGATCTGGTAGACCAGGGTTCAAAGCCCCACTCAGTCGCGAAGCTCAGTGGGTAACCCTGGGCCAGTCTCTCCCTCTAGCCTACCTCTTAGGGTTGGTGTGAGGGTAAAATGGCGAGGAGGGAGAAACACGGAACTCCTTGAAGGTGGGATATAAATGTAACAATAAAAATGAATTTAAAATAGCTCTAGTTCAGGGAAAGATGCTGAGAAAGGCAGGCTGAAAATGCACCTAATCCTAATCTACATACACTTCAGCTATCTGTTGCCGACTCATTTTTCTCTTGTGCACATGAACACTGCATATTGACTCCTAAATTATAAAATGAAGGGTTTTATGACTTTTAGTTTAATCTGCCTGCAGAGTTACTTGGTTACTCTGCCCTTCCCCTAAATGTTACAGGACAGTTCTGGATGTACTGGATTCATAGCGTAAGTAAAAAAAGTTTAACTTTCCAGCGTTTAAGAGCAAGGAAGCAGCAATGTCAACACTATTTATAGCTCAAGTTTCCCCGTTTCCTGAGGATAAACTTCCTCTGACTTAAGCCTTGAATAATTGTTTACTAACTGCATCTGAGGTTTCAATAATTATCAAATGAGTCACAAATCCTACTTTTCCCTTTAACCACAAGATTTGCTCCCTCAGGTGATCCAGCATCACCTTCAGAAATGAATTTTAGATGATGAAGTGAACATACAGGTGCCAGAACAAGTCCTAATGGCAATGAACAGCCAGCAGGTGTCTAGTTTAAAGCCACTGCAGCTCATCAGCTTCACAAAAGTTTCTGGGGCATCTTCTATTAGCCCTTTGTTCTGCACTTTAGCATTTTCTTACGCAGAAGCAGAGCCATGTGTGCAATGACCTTGGAATGCTTACCTCACCATTGTCCACTACAGCTATGGAAGAGGTTTGGCCACATGCAACGCCGACCACCACCTTCGTCTGCAGACAGTTGGAAACCTTGCGGGGAGTGGGCTGGTTTGCCGTGGAGCCTGACCCAACTTGTCCACAGTTGTTATAGCCCCAGGCATACACCTTGGCGCAAGGAAAGAAGATGAAAAGACATAATGGGAACACACTCCAAACTTCCTTCAGAACAAAAATAATGCCTGAACAGCTTTGAGTTGATTATCTCCTTTTACCTTTTTAAAAAATTTTACCCTAGAACTCTTCCAATTTTAACTCCACTGCTGCAGATATGCAGGTGACACATCAAAAGCCTTGCCAAACAGCAGACACTGCCCTGTGTCCACAGGTAATCCGTTCCTTCTGCAAACATGCATCGTGATGCAAAGTTACATCATGTAACTTTACATCATGAAACATCATGTTACATCTTAATCTTATCTGTTAAGGTAAGATTTCAGTCCAAAATATTTCACTAGGAAAACACAATACAATGATTGATAGCAACATCAGATTCACTTTTCTCTGAGGGCTTCCCAAAATTTAAGACAGTTTAGAGATTTTTGAAATATTAAGTGAGATATCAATGCTTTTAAATAAATAAATACAGGAACACATTTGCATAACAGTGGGTTCTCAAAAGCAAAAGTTTAGCAAGTAATAATATACATATATAAAAGACTTACATCTCCATCAGATGATAGTGCTATAGAATGATGGGAGCCACAAGCTACTTCAATTACTTTCTTAATTAGCAAATTGGTACAGATTTGAATGGGTGTAACACCTTGATTGGTGGTCCCATTTCCAAGTTGACTGTATCCATTATGTCCCCAGGCATAAACTTCACCATCTATGAAAGGCACAAAAGCACAAATGTCCATAATTTATTTATCTAACCCTAGAAGGTGATTCCCAATTCCAAACAACACCAGACAAAAGCGGGTCAGAAAAAAATATAAGAGACTGCATCCAGAGCCACAGCTCCACTCATGCAACAGACTTCCACGCCCACAATGCAACTTCCTCTTCTGCCCCCTCCAGACCACCATGTGGCCTCAAAATCTGCTCCAAAGCAGAATTTGGGGGTATGTAGGGGAGAGCATAAGAAGTGGATGTCCTATTTCACAAGCAGAATTCTGCTTGTACAGTGTGGAAAATAGCCCTAAGTCTTAAGATAAGTACCTGAATTAGAACCCAATCGTTCTGAAAGGTTTGAGGGAATGGGGTGTGCGCACACACGGAGTGAGACACTTAAGCCTTCTTTAGATTTTATTTTTCCTAGGAAGCGCTGCAGCATCTACATAACTTTACTCCTCCCTGGTCTGGTGAATGCTGCTGCACAAAGGAAAACACTGGCAATTGCAGCCACAGGCTCCACCTTTAGCACAAGCTGCACACATGCATCAAAGGAAGATGTCAAAAGACTACTCTCATTCTTAGGGTTGATGTTGGAGACAACATTGCATGAAGGCAGGAAAAGATCCATGGGGGTTGCAATCCAACAACGTTGTGAGAGCCACCAGTTCGCACCCTTGGCGAGAGGGAAGTGCCTAATAAAATTCTGCAGCCCAAGCTTACCTCAAATATTTAAGCTGGGCAAATATTTTTAAAACCATGTCCACATCCCATTGGAAGCAACATAGTAAAGTAATTTAGTGTCTTGCCCAACAAAGTAATCAACTTTCATGGCCAAAGAGAAGGAACAATATACACTTTCACTCATTCATCCAATTACAGCTATTCCATGAATGGGTTTACTTAAAATCAGATGAGAAGAGAAGATATCCATTCTTTGACATGGGAGACTAGATTGGAAAGAGTACCAATATATGCGTGTAGGAGTTGAGGGGAAGATGCAGCCACACAGGGAGGTTAAGCTGGAACAACCTGTTGTTGGAATGGACTTGCCAACAGCGCAAGGCCACAACCACATTTTCTTGGAATCCATTTCTAACTACCTTTGCTTAAATTTAGGGAGCATGCAATTAGTATTGCTCAAGAGCAAAACTACCTTCTGTACTAAGTATTACATGTGGTCCACTTCCATAACTGAGGCTGCGAATCCTCTTTCCGCATAAAGTTTCAAGTTTCTTTGGTACAATGGTACTCTGGTTATCTCCAGTTCCCAAACAATTACTACAGTTTAATCCAAATACAAATACCTGGAAAGAGAGACCAATAACACTATATTTTAATGCTTATATTTATAGCAACAGTCATCAAGATGAAAGTGAATCAGGGTAAATATACAATTTATAAGATTTAATAGGATTCTTACTATATCCATTTCAGCTATAGTGTCTTTATAATGATAGCATGGCTTTGCAATGAACTCTAAATGGTCAAAATCTGGCAAACTCAACACAGTATGCTATGGTTAAAAAATGCTGGAGCTATGATTATTTTATGAAATTGGATTTCTTTTATAATATGGAAGGAACACTCTGATTTTAAACATCCAAGGTCAAAACACATTTTGGTTGGAATTATACCCATGAAAGCCACTGTATAATTTACTTAACTATCACCTGTATGTTCAATTTTCTTTCTTTGATATTACTCCACATATACAGCGTTTGTACTTAGAAATGTTTTATTTTTCTTATTCTTACATGTTTATAACATTCATATAGGAAGCCATGAATCTTTACCAACCTTTGGAGAACTGGGACAAAACTAACAAAGTCAGTTTCAATAGGGACAAATGTAAGGTTCTAAGAATGAACATTTGCAAATCACTTGCATTGTTTTTGGCTTATGCATCAGATATACAAACTTTTTTTTTAAAGTTAAGTCATTTAACCTAGACAACCCAATATTTACCTCATCACTGTGGGTGATGTATATCGCTTCATTGGCAGATGTTCCAAACACACACGCTTTTCGGATGGTTGATATTTCTTGTGGTGAAAGCAAAGTAAATATTGGCCACTTTCCAACATCCATCATGACTTCACAGTTCTTTATACCAGACTTATGCTGGCATTTTGCCTCCAATTAAAACAAAATAATGGAGTCACCTGGAAGAGAAGAAAGGATAGAAAGACTGGATTTTGAGATATGGAAAACCTATTTCTATATTGTGGTGCAGACACAGAGATGCCTAACTCTGGGTTACACAGATTTACACATGCGTGTAGTACAGCTGCAGGGATGTATTCCTAGGCAGCCCTGCAAATAATCAGAGGTAGCAGTCGCACATCTCCTGATGCACTTGTTAACCCACCAGCCCATTCCCAAAGCAGAGAGGGAGTTACTATCCCATACAGACCGTCCACTACTCTTCGACTTCCCATATCTACAGGGAGTTGCCAGAGTTGCAGCTGCCATTTCATTTTGAACAAAAATGTCAGCTAAGCCTGTGCAGGCACCCTTCACAACATTGCTATAGAGACTTACTAAATCTGGTGCTGAACAGAACATGAAAAGGCTTGAGAAATGGCATTCCACTGTTGCAAAGCAGCAGCACAAACATCAAAAGCGAGCTTTGTTGCCATTGCTCAGATGACATCTCTGAAACGACCCAACAATGCTAGCATACAAACCAGGTCAAAACAAGAAATCCTGCAAGTTTAGTGATATTGAAAGTTAAACAGAGACAACCATGTTTACATGAAGCAAAAGGTAGACTGTCAAGGATGTTTCAAACCTAAAGTTTTAACTCTCTGTAATACCAGGAGTGACAAAAGTTGTTTCCATATCTCAGTATTGTTTTTTAAAAATCTTACCTTGTTGCATACAGAAGGAGCTGAGCTGATAAAACCAGTGTGCAGCACAAACCTTTGAGATAATGTCACATGAAGCATGTTCTGTACCCTCTGTAATTCCCTGCAAGGGCTGCTGGGAATTGCAACATATAAAAGACACTAAAATTCAGGAAACAAGTAGCCAACACATCTGTGTGGCTCCAGACACTAGGCTAGAAACATGTGGACCAAGGCAAGTGATGATGTAACAAAAAAGGAGGCAAACTGGAAAAGACTGGTAACTGGGTCACCACCTGCATGTGGCAAAGAGGCATCCTCAGCCTCCCAAACCCAGGCTCTATCCACTGGCCCTAAATGGGCCTCGGTTTATTTCAGGGATGAGGAATGTCAAGCGCAGAGACCAAATGCAGCACTCCAGACCTCTCTATTTGGCCCTTAGGATTCTCTCCAGACCACACCCCATTCACAGCCACATCCTTTGCTCAAAGAGGGTACTAAGTAGGGTCCGTGTTTTTGCCAGGCCTTGAATTCAGCTCATGCTTTTTGTTCCCCTACACCAGGGGTGTCCAAACTTTTTTCAAAGAGGGCCAGATTTGATGAAGTGAACACGTATGAGGGCCGACCAAAATTGTTGAGCTTTTCATTTTTTAGGACTGAAGTTGACCCCAAAGTTGTTGAGCTGCTTTTAGGATTGAAAATTCAGGTAGGTAGCTGTGTTGGTCTGACACAGTCGAAATATATATATTTTTTTTAAAAAATTGTCTAGTAGCACCTTAGAGACCAACTAAGTTTGTTCTTGGTATAAGCTTTTGTGTGCATGCACACAAAGAGATGGGTGATTTACCATAACCATTGAGTCTATCACCCATCTCCTACTACCCGCCTGAGAAAAACCCCACCCCACCCCACCCTCCCACTATATATAAGGGTCTGGTGACTTCTGTTTCAGTGTATCTGAAGAAGTGTTATTTATTTTTTTATATATTTAGGATTGCAGTTGTTGAATTTTTTTACAATTTTACCCCAAAGTTTTTTTAAGGATTTTACCCCAGGACATATACTGCCACGGGGCCCAGATTAAATCAACAGGTGGGCCAGATTAGGCCCCGGAAACATTTTTCGCAGTCATATTAACCCCCAAATATTTCACTTTCTTAACCAATATTAATCCTGTCTCCTTCTGAAACTTTTCTCTCTCCATCTCAGTTAAATTTTTCTCTGAAACCTTGGTTTTCATCCTGTTTAACTTAAAACCTGCTACCTGACCAAATTCTTGAATTAATTCTAATACTCTTTTAGTACTAGATTCTGGCTCCTGCAAAGTCAGTACCAAATCATCAGCAAATGCTTTCAATTTGTACTGTTTAGCTCCCACTTGTATACCTTTAACCAACTGGTCCCTTCTTATCATGTTTAACAAAACCTCCAGGACCGATATAAAAAGCAATGGAGAGATTGGGCACCTTGTCGTGTTCCTTTCTCAATTTTAAATTCTTCCGTCACCACATTATTCACAATTAGTTTGGCCTTCTGTTCCAAATAAATTGCACCTATACCATTTCCAAAGGTTCATTCATTTCCATGGGGTTTCCCTGAACAGGACATTGCTGAATGCAAACCATGGTGTTGGAAAGTATGGTAGTCCAAGTCCCATAGTCTGACAGCTCTTTTGCTCAGGGCAGGATGCCACTACATAGGCAAACCTCTAGGGAAGCAGAGCCCACTGTCTCCCGCTGCTGTCTGCTCTGCTAGCCAAAATCTGCTTCCCTGTAGTTTCCACCTACTGGCTCTGGATTTGCCTTCTAGAGCAGATTTTCAGATATTTAAAAAGCATTATCATCATGTCCCCCTTAATCTTCTCCTCCCCAAGCTAAACACAACCACAGCCCCAGTCCCCATCAGACACTACTGGTTTGGGGTTCCATTTTAAATCAGAATATGTTACATCGTTTGAACCATTAAGGAAGATAAAGGTAAAGGTAAAGGTACCCCTGCCCGTACGGGCCAGTCTTGACAGACTCTAGGGTTGTGCGCCCATCTCACTCAAAGAGGCCGGGGGCCAGCGCTGTCCGAAGACACTTCCGGGTCACGTGGCCAGCGTGACAAGCTGCATCTGGTGAGCCAGAGCCGCACACGGAACGCCCTTTACCTTCCCGCTGGTAAGCGGTCCCTATTTATCTACTTGCACCCGAGAGTGCTTTCGAACTGCTAGGTTGGCAGGCGCTGGGACCAAACAGCGGGAGCGCACCCCACCGCGGGGATTCGAACCGCCGACCTTTTGATCGGCAAGCCCTAGGCACTGAGGCTTTATCCCACAGCGCCACCCGCATCCCATTAAGAAGATATAGAGTGCTAATTACACACTGCAAAACAGATTTGAGTACATTCCTGTCTTAGCTGCCCATCTAAAAATGTGACATTTCTAATTTCTTTCAGACATAGCTTAAGGATAAATAAAATATATTTTGGTTCTTTTAACAAGTTTAAATGATTGTTTTAGGAGAGAAAAGGGGTTCACAAATGGACATACGGGAGAAAAATGGTTGCCATGTCACTTGAACATATGGACGTATCCTGCAAGAGCTTGAATAGCGAAGCTGTCAAGTTAGGCCAGCACTGCGTTTATAATTTGTACGCATCTGTAACTTCTATCACCAGCCACAAAAACGCTCCTGCCTGTTAGCTTGGCTGAAATCCGAGCCACCCCTTCGGACTTGGAGTCTTTGATGCGGCAGCCCCTGACTCGGCTTTCTTGCCAGGAAGGCAGCCGGGACGGGCTCCGCTCCGAAGAGAAGAGCGCTCCTTCGGCGGAATCCTGCCCCGGGCCTTGACTCCGGAAGGGGCTGGCCAGGCCCAGGGGAGGCAGGGGCGCCGCGAAGGGCCGCGTCCGGCCCGCGCCCCCCTCAGAAAGCGACGCCTGCTGCTCGGAAGCCTCGTCCGCGTCCCTACCTGCCAGTCCCGTCCGGCGAGGCGACGGCGAGGCCCGGCTTGGGGATCTCCGGAGAGGCGCGCCTTCGCTCCCGCCCCGAGGACGCCGGGCAGGCGGGGGGCGGAGGAGACGGGCCGGCGCAAGGACCCGCGCGGCCAGGCGCCACTCCGCCAGAGAGCTCCGCCCGCTGCCTGTCCCGCGCCGGCTCCCTGGGGCCACAGCCAATCAAAGGCGGCCTCCCGACGCCCCTTGGATCGCCGTAGAGCTAGTAAGCGGGGAAGGCAAGAGAGACGCGCTCCCGGGCCTGCCTTCCCTCGGAGGAGGCGGAGCTCCAAGCACTGCTCTCCTGAGGGAAGCAACAAGCACAATTACCAACTGGCCACACGCGGTTCATTGTGTTTTTGGCACCTCACACCAGGGCAGAAATGCTGCTTGCGTGGGCACCCTTGTCTTTCTGCGAGCCGCATCTTGAGACCCCTTCCAACTCTACCATTCTGATTCTGTATACCCTGCTGATGTTTTAAAGCGGGTGCTTCTGCCTTCACAATTGCCAAATACTTGTTTACAGGGTTTGTTTGTTTTTAAGTTTCTGCATCAGAGGCCTAAAGTGTTGCAGGTAAATATACTTCTAAGTAAACATGGTTGCAAGTTGAGCTACAAGCCCTATTCATTTCACCTGAGAATCAGTCATGTGGATCTAGTGGAACCACCTGATTTGATCAGTTTCACAACCCAGACAGGAAACTTGCAGCCTTAGTTTCCCCTACTTGTTAGTTACACAATTCTACTGTAACAGAAGGGAAATGCAGATTATGAAACAGTGTCTGTAGCACAGGGCTTAACGACTGCAGTGTTCATTCTACACATCTGTATTTGGAAGTAACCACTGCTGTTTTCATTGAAACCCACTAGTTAAATAGTGTGTACACTGAGTAACCCTCATTCCAGGAAACAATTAAGGCTAAGTGATGATAGTTCATGGGAAAGGACATGCAAAGCATGAGATGGCTGTGAAACCAGAAATAAATGAGAGTCCATAGAAAGGAGTGCTTATCCACCATCCCTCGGGATAACCTCTACTGCTGTTCCTCACTTGCACATTTTCCTATTCACAGCTGCCAAGAGATTGTGCAGCTATTCCGTTCTTTTTTCCTTAATGGATTTTCTGTGGCAAGATGAAAAGATAAGAACACACACAAGAGATCACAATTTGCTTACTATGTTTGTTGGACTGTGAAGGAGGCAAGGTGATGGTACATTTAAAGCTTTCTCTGGAAGCACCCCAAGAAAGACAGAAGGAGCCTAGCAAAAACACAGGACAATTTGACAATGTGCTATAAAAAGTGAATGAACAAAGCAAGACAATTCCACATTAAACATCCTGTTTATTATTGCACACTGCTTTGATACTTATGTGAAAAGTGGGATGTAAACCTTTTAATGAATATACAAAAATAGTGAGGAAGCATCATCTGACTAGCAATAGCACTCCAGAGTATCAGCATCTCTCTGTCACCTTCTTACCTGACTCCTAACTGGAGATGGTCTATCACTGAGCATTGGGATCATTTTATCAGTATTTTATTTAATGTATCTTATTTAATCTACGCTGGGATTCAGGGGGACTTACATTTCAAAAATGTCATTACAAAATACAAGTAATGTTATTAGCTTAATAATTGTTGCAAACGTAATGTTGGGGGGCTTCCTGTGCAGGAAACCTCTACCCCGTATCTGACTTCAACAGTTTATCTGGGCTCCATTTCAGCCACCAGAATTGTGAAATTTACCAAATTGGTTGAGGAGCAGTTTCAGTCTAGTCAGATACGGTAGCTACATATATATCCCCTTATTTCCACCCCCAGTGGCTTCTGATAGTCTTTTACCCCTGTTGCAGGAGTATATGTCATGCTGTTACACTAGTGTTGGATTACTGCATATGTGGAACACTGCAAGTATATTCCCTGAGATTAGTTTCCTATCACATACAGAATAGGACAACACTCAGAACTGTACTATATCTTTTTTTAAAAAGCATTACTGCCATTGTCATTTTACAATCAAACTGAGGCTTGATTAATTTGACAATGACCACAAATTGCTATGTGACACCGTATTTTTCCTTCTAACAGAAGACTCTTTAACAGAACAAAGATATCAGACAAAAGTTATGACACCTTTTTGTACATGAATATCAATGTGCTAAATACAAAGCTTCTTAATTAGATGCATATTCAAAATAAAGAATTATTATCTATTATGTTGACCATTGTAAATACTGTTTTATTTTTGGTAATGCTTTAAGAAGTCAGTTCAGGTTACTAGAGGACATATTGTCATTTGAAAATGGTCAAAGAAAAGTAAGCCTACAAATCCACTTAAAGCACATCACTGTTTTCAAAATAAGGTCTTACAGGTTTGTAGTATTTGATAGCAGCTTTTTATTGGTTATAAAACCTAAGCCCATATACAAAATTAGGAACACATTTAGATGCCTCTTTTGAAGTAACAATTTAATCTATTAACTGAGAGTTAAAAAAATAACACAATGCAATTTTAAACCACTTCTGAAAACTTAAAAGTGCAGCAATATACTTTTGGCTTGCATACAAAGATCCTAATACATGGCATGACTGGAAGAAACTCTGCAAGTGGGGTAAGAGAGAAGGGATACCATTTCCTCCATCTGCAGCCTTCAGTGCCTCCTGTTCTGGAGGCCTCTTGACACTCTGATATCACTTATATAAGTAGATGGGAGGAAACTCTCAGCACAACTGCAAAAATCTCCCCCTCTTGCACAGCAGGATCTTTGGATTCAAGCGTTTGTTTCCTTTAACTTTAAAATGGTTGGATCCCAAACAAGGGCTGATAAGGTGACAGAATAATGAGAAAAATCTAAGTTACTGCTTTAAACAAGTTTTCCTATGTTCATCTCAGTCTTCACAGTAGTGAAAAATCATTTATCTCATTTTGTGTGTAGCATCTAAGACAGCGGACACAGGCATACTATAAAATGAGGGGCATTTTTTCACATCAACTGCATACCTGCTTTGAAATTCCAAAACCTATGACCAAATCTAATTCTGATTTTGAAATGTCTAGTTTTTAGCAAGCACAACACAATTCCAGTAAAATGTGTTAATATAGGACACAGTTACCAAATGAACTTAATGTCTGGGTAAAGAAAAAAGGCACAATGAACTTCAACTCAATTTTATGTGCACAAGAGTTGAAAAGTCTGAGCCACCTTAAAGAGAAATTGATTTTAAAATTTATAAAACCTATAAATAGAGGCCAAACCACTGTATTAAAACACAGTATCTAGCAAGTAAAAATCTTGCAGTTTAAAACACATACTTGTATCATTTTAAGATACAATACAACTCACTCTTTAAAGTGGCTCCACCTTGGCAGATAGATTTAATGAATGAACACCTGCAATGTTTTGCTCATCAGTGGAAAAACAGCTGATCAACAAAGCTTGTGATGGCATCTGTCCTTATCTTCGTCACAGTAAATACAACCCACATCCAATAACTACATTAGTTTTACGTTTTCAGTATCCCTTCACATCAAGGCATTGGGGAAAGTACATCCAGTGAACAACAGCAACAATACCAGTTTGTGTGACAGGTTACAAAGTTTAAATTTCATCTTTACCCACAGCAATCCCAGATCCTCTGAAAAGCCAGGCTGGACATTACCCCAATATTAATGATCTCCCATGTTACCAGCTTATGCAAATTTATTCATGGTGAGCTGCATGTTACGCTTCTTCTGAATAGTAGCAGCTTCCACAAAGCCTCACACAACTAATACATATCTTAACTATATGAATAGGTTTAGAGACTAATTTTTCTATTATTTTTCCAATACTCCAAGAATGAAGCTTTTATGATGCTCCTAAAATAGTTGCTAGTTTGTTGCCAACCACATCATCATAAGCACTGGTAAGTAAAAAAATAGTTTAAGACTAAATTACAGTAAACATGAAAGCTCCACAGTTTAAACCAATATAAATCAACATTATTCAGTTATAAATTTAAAACAAAAATAATGCATTGACTACTAAAAGATGAAAGCAAGATTCTTGCTAACCAATGCTCATTTGGGGTAGCTTTGTTTCTTTAATATGGAATTCTTGCTTTCAACTTAAAACGAAGTTCAAGTCCGTAACAGATTGTAGCTCAGGTAAAATACCATGCACAGCATTTTCATTATTTCCAAAACAGCAGGAACACACAGGCTGAAGAGTGGTCAAGTACAGCTTGCTGTTCTCAAAAATTAGGTATACTGGTCATGTTTTACTAGTCCAAATGCAAACTTCATTCTTCAAACCCAAGCTTCTAAGGCAGTAATGAACACAATTACTGATATATGTAGTCTGTTTTTACACTAATCAATTACCAAGTTCTTTTAAAATTTCAGTTTCACCAATGAAAATAATTTGACTTGCGTTTTCTTTGTTTATTCTTCCACATTAAATATATGAAAATATGTTTGTAGAGGACAACAGTAGAGGCTTAAAAAATAAACAGGGCCTCTTGGAAGTCTTCCAAAATGTAAGCATCATACTAAAGAGTCTTGATCCACAGTGCACTATTTTAGAAAGAAAGCTACTCTTCTGTGGAAAGCCAATGAGCCGCCACCACAAAGGGATATTCTTAAAACTGCAGACTGCAGTTGTCAGCTTGTGGCACCAGGGGCAAAAAAAGGCAAAAACAAGAGGAAAGGTAGCACGGGTTGTTAAAAAACAACAACTCTGAACAGTTTATGAGATCATGCATATGCATTTATGGTCCGTGTGAGAGTTACTTTTGGCAACGGCAAAGTGACGGAGATACAACTTGCTTTAGAAGCATCAGACAAAGAGGCATATGCTTGGAGTCCTTTTTTCAACGGCAACCATCAGGTGGTACATTTTACAGGTGTGGAATAGAAAAGCTGCATTGTATGGAACTTAAAAATTAAATTCTTTTGTTTGAAGATTGGCCGTTGGATCAAAATTGTAAGTACCTCCTTGTGTTGCCTCAGGAATGAGGCTGGGATCTTCATCAATCTACAAAAGCAAAGAAAGTGCATACCATGGGATTTCATTGTTCACCTTATAAATAGCCCCCACTCACAGACAACATATTCCGCCCAACAGTACAAGAGCAGGTATCAAAAATACACACCATGCATACAGAAGGCTTGGACATGTTACAAAAGTTGAGACATTTTGAAATCTGCTGCTCTTATGAGCAATCTCCTGGGGCACTGAGCTGGTGGCAATCCCTCGGAACTCTATTTGAATGCCAATAATTACACTGGGCTGGCTTGCTCCTGACAATGAGTTGGTGATGGACCTAACACACTACTAGACCCTGCAGCTCACCTCAAATAGTAACTTAACTGTTATTAAGAATGCATGAAGATAGCTACTAATTCCTCAAATAAATACATCAAGTGATGCCTCAAAACGACCTTGACAGATTAGAGAACTGGGCCAAAACAAACAAGATGAATTTTAACAGGGAGAAATGTAAAGTATTGCACTTGGGCAAAAAAAATGAGAGGCACAAATACAAGATGGGTGACACCTGGCTTGAGAGCAGTACATGTGAAAAGGATCTAGGAGTCTTGGTTGACCACAAACTTGACATGAGCCAACAGTGTGACGCGGCAGCTAAAAAAGCCAATGCAATTCTGGGCTGCATCAATAGGAGTATAGCATCTAGATCAAGGGAAGTTATAGTGCCACTGTATTCTGCTCTGGTCAGACCTCACCTGGAGTACTGTGTCCAGTTCTGGGCACCACAGTTCAAGAAGGACACTGACAAACTAGAACGTGTACAGAGGAGGGCAACCAAAATGGTCAAAGGCCTGGAGACAATGCCTTATGAGGATCGGCTAAGGGAGCTGGGCATGTTTAGCCTGGAGAAGAGGAGGTTAAGGGGTGATATGATAGCCATGTTCAAATATATAAAAGGATGTCACATAGAGGAGGGAGAAAGGTTGTTTTCTGCTGCTCCAGAGAAGCGGACACGGAGCAATGGATACAAACTACAAGAAAGAAGATTCCACCTAAACATTAGGAAGAACTTCCTGACAGTAAGAGCTGTTCGACAGTGGAATTTGCTGCCAAGGAGTGTGGTGGAGTCTCCTTCTTTGGAGGTCTTTAAGCAGAGGCTTGACAACCATATGTCAGGAGTGCTCTGATGGTGTTTCCTGCTTGGCAGGGGGTTGGACTCGATGACCCTTGTGGTCTCTTCCAACTCTATGATTCTATAATTCTATGATTCTATGATTCTATGTCCTGAAACCAACTTGAGGCTTTGAGAAGGCTAGAGTATCATTTTGTCTTTGTTTAGTAAAGTAAATTATTTGTAAGTTATTGGGGTGGGGAGTTGTTGTTTCAAGAGGCTGTGCTGAGGGCAGGGAGAGGCAAGTAAGCTATTTACACACATACTTACATACATTGGGGTGCTACATGACATGGAATATTACTTTTTTCCAGCACTTTTATTTCATGCTTACTGTACTGTGTACATGACTATTACTAAATTGGTCCTCCAAACTAAAGTGAATTACAGATTGCAGCATTGAGCATGCAGAAGAGAGGGTGTTAAGGGTAGTCTTCCAGCATTACCCAGCATGCATATGTGAGTATTTGTTCCACAACATTTTAAAGTTTTCAAAATCTCCATCCTCAGGTGCTGCTGTAAACTATGTGCAGAGCACCTATCTCAGTTGCAAGTAATGCATATCTTAGGAACCTCAGCAGAAGCTGCTGCCTCCTGTTTTAACAAGCCAGCACGTTTCTGTTTTGCTGGCAATATGAAGTACTGCACAGATGTAACACTGGCTGGAATAGAACACTGAATGGAAACTGTGCCTCCGGTGTACAGGGAAAAAGTGGTTTTTCAGAGCATTTTACATTGGCCCACACCAATATTTCTTCAGAGTACTCAAAGCAGCCACTTACTGCTGTTACATTTTAGAAGTCAGAGGTACTTACTTCATCACCAGAAAAATACTGATCTATTATTTCAAATGCTAGCTTATAAATGTCTTCATTCTCATGTTGTTGCAGTGCTTCAATTTTCTCCAAGCCTGGTCAAAGAGAAGCAAGAAAAATGACAAGTTTAATAAATTAAGAAATTGCAAGCTGTAACCCAATTAAGTCTGTCTGCCAGTGAAATGAAGACAGCTGGTGGCATGGAATCACAGAAATGTAGAGTTGGAAGAGACCATGAGGGTCATCTAGTTCAGGGGTCAGCAAAGTTTTTGTGGCTTGGGCCGGTTCACGGTCCCGCAGATGCCATGGTGGGCCGGAGTGTGTGTGTGTGTGTGTGCGCGCGCGCAAACGCTATTTCTGACGCTCCTTCTGGTGCAGAGGAGGCATGCGCAGCTTCCCATTGGCTGCAGGAAGTTCCTGCAGCCAATGGGAAGCTGGCCAGCGTCACGAGGCGGTCCCCACTCTGCTCTGCGCTGGTTTAGCACGGTGCACGTGAGCCGACCGAGCGGGCAGCGGGGGTCCATGAGCCTTAGGTTGCCAACCCCTGATCTAGTTCATCCCCCTGCAATGCAGGAATCTCAGCTCAAGCTTCCATGACAGATGGCCATCCAACCTCTGTTTAAAAACCTCCAAGGAAGGAGAGTCCACAACCTCTCGTGGGAGACTGTTCCACTGTCTAACAGCTCTTACTGTTAGAAAGTCCTTCCTGATGTTGAGTCAGAATCTCCTTTCTTATAACTTGAAGCCATTGGTTCAGGTCCTACATTCTGGAGCAGCAGAAAACAAGCTTGCTCCATCTTCCATGTGACAGACCTTTAGATATTGGAAGATGGCTTTCATGGCACCTCTTAGCCTTCTCTTCTCTGAGCTAAATATAATAATAATTATACCCAAATAATTACCGCCCAGTCAGTCTAACATCAATACCAGGGAAGATTCTGGAGCAGATCATTAAGCAAACAATCTGTGAGCACCTAGAAAGGAATGCTGTGATCACCAATAGTCAGCATGGATTTCTGAAAAATAAGTCATGTCAGACTAACCTGATCTCATTTTTTGACAGAATTACAAGCCTGGTAGATGAAGGGAATGCAGTGGATGTAGTCTACCTTGATTTCAGCAAGGCATTTGACAAGGTGCCCCATGATATTCTTGTAAAGAAGCTGGTAAAATGCGGTCTTGACTATGCTACCACTCAGTGGATATGTAACTGGCTGACTGACCGGACCCAAAGGGTGCTCATCAATGGTTCCTCTTCATCCTGGAGAAGAGTGACTAGTGGGGTGCCACAGGGTTCTGTCTTGGGCCCGGTCTTATTCAACATCTTTATCAACGACTTGGATGATGGACTCAAGGGCATCCTGATCAAATTTGCAGATGACACCAAACTGGGAGGGGTGGCTAACACCCCAGAAGACAGGATCACACTTCAAAACGACCTTGACAGATTAGAGAACTGGGCCAAAACAAACAAGATGAATTTTAACAGGGAGAAATGTAAAGTATTGCACTTGGGCAAAAAAAATGAGAGGCACAAATACAAGATGGATGACACCTGGCTTGAGAGCAGTACATGTGAAAAGGATCTAGGAGTCTTGGTTGACCACAAACTTAACATGAGCCAACAGTGTGACGCGGCAGCTAAAAAAGCCAATGCAATTCTGGGCTGCATCAATAGGAGTATAGCATCTAGATCAAGGGAAGTTATAGTGCCACTGTATTCTGCTCTGGTCAGACCTCACCTGGAGTACTGTGTCCAGTTCTGGGCACCACAGTTCAAGAAGGACACTGACAAACTAGAACGTGTACAGAGGAGGGCAACCAAAATGGTCAAAGGCCTGGAAACAATGCCTTATGAGGATCGGCTAAGGGAGCTGGGCATGTTTAGCCTGGAGAAGAGGAGGTTAAGGGGTGATATGATAGCCATGTTCAAATATATAAAAGGATGTCACATAGAGGAGGGAGAAAGGTTGTTTTCTGCTGCTCCAGAGAAGCGGACACGGAGCAATGGATACAAACTACAAGAAAGAAGATTCCACCTAAACAGTAGGAAGAACTTCCTGACAGTAAGAGCTGTTCGACAGTGGAATTTGCTGCCAAGGAGTGTGGTGGAGTCTCCTTCTTTGGAGGTCTTTAAGCAGAGGCTTGACAACCATATGTCAGGAGTGCTCTGATGGTGTTTCCTGCTTGGCAGGGGGTTGGACTCGATGGCCCTTGTGGTCTCTTCCAACTCTATGATTCTATGATTCTATGATTCTATGATTCTAATAATAATAATAATAATAATAATAATAATAATAATAATAATAATTTTTTATTTATACCCTGCCCTCCCCAGCCAAGGCCGGGCTCAGAGCGGCTTACAAGGAATAATAAAAACAAGATGAATGATTACAACTTAAAAACAAAAGTAAAATACAACATTAAAATAATGGAACATTAAAATATTAAAATGTAGCCTCATCGCAGGAGGAGAAGGAAAAGAAAAAAGAAAGAGAGGGAGGGAGGGAATCAAATTGGCTCCAAGCCAAAGGCCAGGCGGAACAACTCTGTCTTACCGGCCCTGCGGAAAGAAATCAGATCCTGCAGGGCCCTGGTTTCATGAGGCAGAGCGTTCCACCAAGCCAGAGCCAGAGTTGAAAAGGCCCTGGCTCTGGCTGAAGACAATCTAACTTCCTTAGGGCCTGGGACCACTAGGGTGTTGTTATTTATGGACCTTGAGGCT